>NW_006921896.1:3762017-3794930 GCF_000298275.1 Orycteropus afer afer
AACCTGAAATACGCTGATAATACAACTTTGCTTGCTGGAAGTGAGGATGACTTGAAGCACTTACTGATGAAGATTGAAGAATACAGTCTGCAGTGTGGATTACACCTCAATATAAAGAAAACAAAAATCCTCACAACTGGACCAATAAGCAGCATCACGATAAGTGGAGAAAAGATTGAAGTTGCCAAAGAATTCACATTGCTTGGTTCTACAATCAACGCCAATGGAAGCAGCAGTCAGGACATTAGATGAGGTGTAGCACTGGGCAGGTCGGCAGCGAAGGAACTCTTTCAAGTGCTGAGGAGCAAGGATGTCTCCTTGAGGACTAAGATGCGCCTGACACCAGCCATGATATTTTTGATCACCTCATATACATATGAGAGCTGGACAATAAATAAGGAAGACCAAAGAAGAGTTGATGCTTTTGAGTTGTGGTGTTGGCAAAGAATGCTGCAAGTGCCATGGACTGCTAAAGGAACAGATCTGTCCTGGAGGAAGTGCACCCGAAATGCTCCTTGGAAGCAAGAATGGTCAGACTTTGTCTCACCTACTTTGGTCATGTTGTCAGAAGGTACTATTCCCCGGAGAAGGATGTCATGCTTGGTAAGGTGAAGGGTTGACAAAAGAGGAGAAGGCCTTCAATGAGGTGGATTGACAAGGTAGCTGCGACAATGGGCTCAAGTATAGCAAGGATCATGGAGCTGGCGCAAGATCAGGCAGTGTTTCGTTCTGCTGTGCATGGGGTCTCTATGAGTCAGAAACGACTCGATGGCACCTAACAGCAACAGCGTTGTGGTAAAGTTACATATAATATATTTACAAATTCAATATTTTTTACATGTACAATCCAGTGGCATTAATTACATTAATCATGTTGTACAACCATCACCAGTATCCATTGCCAAAATTTCTATCAGCATAAACAGATACCCAATGCTTCCTAAACAATAATTCCTTCTTTCTCCCTCACTCCTGTCCTTGATAACCATTAAAACTTTGGTTTCTATGTATTTTCCTACTCTAGATATTTCATATAAATACGATTGTATATTCATCCTTTCAAACAACACTATTTTCTACTGTATTCACCAGTAGTGCATAGACAGACTCCTTAGCTCAGAAAGTAACAGCAGGTTAGATTCAGTTTTGTATGTTTGCCTCTTGAAAGAAATCTCTAACTTTGAGTCAAATGGTGTGTCTAGTTTTCAAAGACAATGCAAAAATTATAATTATCTGTCTACTGAAACACTGTTTTTTCCTATGAAAATACTGTTTTTATGGTAAGCAATTTATATGATTTCATCTTAAAACATATAAACCAGTGGCATGGAACACATTGAAAGATCCATTTACAACAAGTCATTCTGGAGTTTAGACATAACAAGTTAAACCACTGTCAAACACAAGATGTAAACCTGCTGTTTCTTCTGACATTGACAGCTTTTCTTATCTTATCTTATCGCCTTATTATGTGACCTGTCTTTTTCAATTTTATTTTATTATCGTGTTGCAGTGGTTGGACTACACTCATTCAAGTTTTATTCACTTATTCCTTTATTCATTTTTTTCTTGCATTCAACAAAATTTCAGTGAACTGCAAGTATTTTCATAATAACTTGGAAAGCTCTTTGACAGACAAAGAAGCATATAGCATATTGTCCTAGCTTATGATTGCTGTAAATTTGTTAATCAGCTTACTTTGAAATATGCCAGATATGTGGATTTAGACCACAATCTACACACACCGTAGGAGCTCTGGTAGCCTAGTGCCTAAGGCACTTGACTGCTAACCAGAAAGCTGGCGATTCAAACTCACCAGCCACTCCTCAGAAGGAAGGTTGGGCAATCTATTTCCATAGTGATACTGCCTCGGAAACCCAAGGAGGTGTCGCTATGGGTTGGATCTGACTCCACGGCAATGGTTGTTGTTGTTGTCGTTGTTGTTGCTACACACACCAGTACTTGGGTAAGAGGAAAAACCGATAACATTCAATATCTCTGGATGTGAGCTTGCCAAGTTACTGAAGACCTCTTTGGATCTGAGTGTATTTGGACAATGAGTTTTAGAAAGAATCATTTCTGAAATTTTCTTTGTCTAGCAAGTAGGCTTTTTTTTTTCTTTTTGTATCTTTTCTTTCCTAATTTCATAATCCATGGCCATAGGATAAGGGTGAGAGTGGCATTAAAGAAAATAAAGCTCCATAGAATAATATGTTTGATTTATAATCAACTACAGTGGTGTCCTGACACCACCATCTATGATTCCAAACCTCTCCCTATCCCTCCAGTCCCCTCTACACCTACCCAAGTCAGTGGTGAGACTGACCAACCCACATCTCTCCATACACTTGTAATTGGGCAAAGAAAGAAAATCAGTGACAGTCAATACTTATAAAGTTTTCAAGATGCTATACGCTCTTGGGATCTCAGTCTATTGAAAAAAATCAGTAAAAAGAAAAGGAAGATTATGCCTTTGGGACAGCCCTAGTACAGTAGCAAAGTCTCCTGACTTTCAAACCCTAGTGTTATGCCCATGACTAAGGTAGATCATATGACAAAAAGGACTTTGCAGATATAATTAAGTTTACTATTCAGTTGAGCTTAAAATAGGGAGAGTTTCTAGGTAGACCCAATGTCATAACTACATGAGCCCTTAAAGAAGAAGAGGCAATCAGAAAGTTTGGAAGCATGAGAAGCATTCCATGTCTTGTCTTGAAGACAGAAGGGGCCATGCATCAAGGAAATGGGGACTTCAGTCCTACAGCTTCAAGGAACTAAATTCTTCCAAAATCTAAATGAGCTTGAAAGTGAATTCTTCCCCCCAGAGTCTCCAGAAAAGCACATAACCCTGCTGACACATGGATTTTAGCTCATAAGACCTGAGTAAAGAATCCAGCCATGCTCTGCTAGATTTCTGACATATAGAACTGTGAGATAATAATTGGATGCTGTTTTAAGCCCCTAAGTTTATATAATTTGTTACATTAAAAAAAATTAAAAAAAAAAAAAGCCTCACTGCCATTGAGTCAATGCTGACTCATCACCACCCCCTTTGGGTTTCTGAGGTGGTAAATCTTTACTGTAGTAGATTGCCCAGTCTTCCTTCCATGGAATGGCTGGAGGATTTGAACCGCTAACCTTCTGGTTAGCAGCCAAATGTCTTAGGCACTATACCACTAGAGCTCCTTAATTTTAAAATTTGTTACATAGCAATTAAAAAACAAACTAAAAAAAACCACCTAATATCCTAAGTATTGAAGTTATTTTCTAATACCATAAAAGATAATGAAATAGCTAGAGCTGGGGCCTCAAAGCATGATTATATTCTACTCCTACCACCTTAAACTTCATTACCCAAAAAAAAAAAAAAAAAAAAAACTCACTGCCATTGAGTCAGATCCGACTCATAGCAAACCCTCCTTGGGTGTCCAAGGAGGTGTCACTACGGAAGTAGATTGCCCAAACTTCCTTCGAATCTGGAAAAAGTTGGTGTAGTAAAAACAATTCTATGGTTCACCAATGAACCCTTTTCTGGGGCACATATTGCCCAGCTCTTCTTGCATCTAGGAATAAACCAAGATATGCCCACATATTTCTGATGCCAATTGCTATGTGAGATGTTCATATGAATGATGGAATCTATGATGGCAGAACCAAGGAGGGAACAACATAAGACTGTAATTTTTGTTATTTGCCCTCTGTTATCACCAATATTTCAAATGTGAAAAGATGCTTTAATACCAAATGGAAAAGGTAGAATCTCATTTAAAAAATGGGAGTCCATCTCAAGAAAAAATGGCTTGTGACCTGATTTGAAAGGTATATATTACATTGTTATTATAGTTTTCATTTCACCCTATATTATTGAAACCCTTATGGTGGACTAGCACTGATATGAAGATGAAAGCACTAAGGCAACCACTGTATTATGTGGAGATCTCAAATAACTGCTTAGGGAGACTACAAAGCATTTCTTCAGAGACAAGATTCTATGAACATAATGAAACTTAAGTTTTGTTGTTGTTTTTAGGTGCCATCGAATCAGGTCCTATTCATAGTGACCCCATGTACAATAGAAAGAAGCACCACCCGGTTGTGCGTCACTCCCACAGTCCTTGATATACTTTCTATATACTACTAGTCTGTCAGTTTGTCAAAATGTGGTGGCTTGTGTGTTGCTATGAGGTTGGAGGCTGTGCTATCAGTATTTCAAATACCTGCAGGATCACCCATGGTGGACAGATTTCGGTAGAGCTTTCAGATTAAGACAGACCGGGAAAAAGGATGGGGCCGTCAACTTCTGAAAAAATTAGCCAATGAAAACCTTGTAAATAGTACTGAAACACTGTCTGATATATTGAGCTTTAGAGTCCCCCATTTATACAGCCCCTTGCAAAACCCTGGGTGGAGTCCTACCAATATATTCAGGTGGTCTTATGCTCTTGGTCAGTCTGTAAAAGGAATATATTTTAGCCACATCAGTTAAGACCTCTGTCATACCTCCTTTTATGTCTGCCGAAACTAGGGAAGCCAAAGGTATTTTAGGGACTGGATAAGATGAAAGGTGAGATGGAGATATATTTTTTTTGGAGTAGGGTATATTTGTGTGTTTTACTGCCAATTCTATATATGGTTAATTTATTGCTAGTTTTCCAGTGTAGAAAAGGCTTCTAGGAATACCCCAACTGCCCACAGTGACAACTCACATGGTGTTATGGATTGAATTATGTGTTGTAAATATGTGTTGTAAATCCTACAAAAAATATGTGTTGTAAATCCTAACCCTTATACCTGTGGTTATAATCCCATTTGGGAATGGATTTTCTTTGTTGTGTTAATGAGGCAATATTAATGTAGGTTTTTTTTTTAATTGTGATTTTCCATGCAGTAGTTCATAAACATTTTGTTTCATGACATTGATTGCAATGCCCATAATGTAATAGCTCTCTTCCCACTTCTTCCCTGTAGTTATCTTTTCCCTAGGTCTTTCTTTCTTATACACTCCTGCCCTCTGATCTATCTCCCTGTGCAAATACTGTCCTCCAATTTCCCATGATTGATTGTTCTAAGGAGTGTATCCACTTGGTGTAAATGTTCACTTTATATGCCTGTTTATTGTTTGGCTGGAAGTGATGGGAGTGAGTTCAATTCCAGGCCTGAAGAATGACCATAATCTTAGGGGTTTCACCAATCTCTATCAGACCAGTAAGCCTGGTCTTTTTTATGACTTTGAGTTTTTTCCACATTTTTCTCCCACTTTATTCAGGATTTCCTGCTCTGATCCCTTTCTGAGTGGTTGACAGTGGTAGCTGGGCACCATCTAGTACTTCTGGTCTTGTGGTCATATAGGCTGAAGTTCACAAGATCCACTAGTCCCTTGGACTAATTGTTTCCCATCTTTGGTTTTCTTTATTCTTCTTTTCTCTGGATGAGGAGAGACCAATTGTTGCATCTAGATGGCAGCTTGCAAGCTTTTAAGACCCTAGTCGCTATCCTCAAAGTAGGATGTAGAACAATGTCTTTGAATAGTATGCTATGCCAATTGAGCTTGATGTTCCCCATGACAATGATCCTGAACCCACAGGTCTAACAACTAATTCCCTCAGTGTGGTTGGCTGTGGCTAAGAAGTGATAATAATTTTGCCCCATGTTACTTCTATTTATATAGCCATTCTTACAGCACATACAAATACATACGTGGAAATATCATGTGCCAACCTTATATGGGTATATTGCCTTTTGCCTAGACATATGTAGGGTGTGTTTTAAGTCAGTCTCTTTTGAGATGTAAGAGAGAAGATTAAGTGCAAGCAACCAAGCAGGCAGAGATGGGGGAAGGTAGATGCCAGATCACATGAAGATTGCCAAGGAAAAAGCTGAAATGAGACAAGAATCTTCCTCCAAACCCAACAGACAAAGAAACCCTCTCCTAGAGCTGGCACCCTGAATTCAGACTTCTACCCTGTTTGTTAAATAATTTTCTGTTTGTTAAAGCCACTCACTTGTGGTATTTCTGTTATAACAGGACTAAGACACATGCAACTGTGAATGTGTAGGGACAGAGTCAGTTCAAGAAATGAACATCTCACATGGCACTTGGCACTGGAAGAATGTGGGCACTCAAGGAAAAACAAGGTCTGAGTGTACTGAGACAGAAGTTCATAGGTAGAAAGCAGTCTGTAACTATGTTTCCTAACATCAGACATGCAAAACAATAGTGGAGGATTGGATTCTCCTTATTTTGTTAGCAGCTGTGGAATTGGTTCTAGCAACCACATCCACAATGGGATCCGACCATTGTGATCCAATGTTTTCATTGGCTAATTTTCAGTAGATCTCCAGGCCTCTCTTCCTAGTATTCTCTTCTGTCAGGATTATATATTCAATGATGCAATACATATAATTAAAAACACACATGTACCTGTTGTTTTATAATTTTTCTATGAAGATGGCACATTTGATAAAGTTGAGTACTATTTGGAAAGAAGTTGAGGAGCATTTATAAAAAAAGTGAATGATAGACCTGTTTTGGTCTTATGTAAAGAATAGTAATTTTTGTCACTTAAATTTATTCACTGAACAACTGAGAGAAATTTCACATAAAAACTCATTGAATGTAAAACAAAAAAATAAAGATAAAGGATAAAGCAAATGAAAATTACTCTAATGTTGGTAAGAGATTAAACCACAAGCTGTAATCCATTAAGAGGAAGTAATAAGTGCCTAATAGATGCATCTAGTAGATCTAGAATTCTTTGACAATCAAATCAGTGAAGAAAATAATGAGAAAAAAGAAATAATATGAACACATGGGACAAAGTTGTCAAGTTTTGAAATCTATAAAATATACCAACAAGCAATATAATGAAGACATGGACACCAAACTAGATAATGTGACACCAACTCAGAATATTTAAGATTAATCACTGCATGTTGTTGTTGTTGTGTGCCGTCGAGTCGGCCCCGACTCATAGCAACCTCTCCTTGGGTTTCCGAGGCAGTATCACTACGGAAGTAGATTGCCCAACCTTCCTTCCAAAGAGTGGCTGGTGGGTTTGAACTGCCAGCCTTCTAGTTAGCAGTCAAGTGCCTTAGGCACTATGCTACCAGAGGTCCCAATCACTGCATACGAAAATTTTTAAATGTATTAAAATTTTTCAGCTCACGAACAAAAGAACTTTCAGAGAGATTTTTTCAAATTTGACAACAATCAAAAAAATTTTGCATAATATTTCCAAAAACAAGTTGTGAAACTTTTTCCAACTATCATTTAAAAAAAAAAAAAATCAATCAACCATGCTAAACAAAAGACCAGATAGTCTTTCTATTCTCTTTAAAAAGGAGTTCTGGTGGCAACTTAGCACACTTAGCTGCTAATTGAAAGGTCAGCAGTTTGAACCTACCTGCTGCTCCAGGGGATAAAGATGTGGTACTCTGCTTCTATAAAGATTTATAGCATTGGAAACCCTATGGGGCAGTTCTACTCTGTCCTGTTGGGTCACTATGAGTCAGAATCGACTCAATGACATGGGCTTTGCTTGGAGTCTCTCTAAATGTGAATTAATCAAATAGAATTAATCTAATAAATGTAAAATAGAAATTATTAAAGAGCTTTGTCAGGCAGTTAACTAATAGAAATATTTTTATAGATTTTTGGTGTTTCTAGGATTTGTCAGCTTTTTAAAATTTATACATTGTTGTTTATTTTCTCAGTATACAAAAATCTTTATTTTCTTACTTAATTTTGTATTATTTCTTTAAAGAATAACTTCAAAATTGCACAAGTTTTAGGCCTCACACAGTCTGGATACATCCTGCACTTAATTTATCTCACTTATCAGAAACAAATGAACCTGCTGAAATTTTCACTCCCCTAATCCAACTATAGGAGCTCTGGTGGCATAGTGCCTAAGGCATTTGACTGCTAACCAGAAGGCTGTCAGTTCAAACCTACCAGCCACTCCTCAGAAGGAAAATTGGGCAATCTACTTCCGTAGTGATACTGCCTCGGACACCCAAGGAGGAGTCCCTATAAGTTGAGTAGACTCAACCACAATGAGTTTGGTTTTGGTTTTGGAATCTAACTGTGCTACCAAATCTGTTGAGAGAAAGATTTCAGAAACCATTGACATCATTCCTTGGTATTCTGATATCATAGGTCTGGTATAAGACCTGAGCATCTATAACTTTGAAAAGTTCCACAATTGCCTCTGATATTCAGCCCAAGTTGAAAGCCATTATCCTGCAATGTCAGGGGTGCCACACCTCAAGGTGTAGCTTTCCAATTGTGGGTCATTCTTCATTATGGATTGTTAAGTCAGTTGGGTCCCAATGAACATTGCATTGATAGAATGGAATAGATGAGTATGTGTCACAATTTTAGTTTCTTTTAACAGTTTTTTTTTTTTTTCCAAATCCTATGCTACACACAAAGAGCTCTGGTAGCGTAGTGCCTAAGGCACTTGACTGCTAACCAGAAGGCTGGCAGTTCAAACCCACCAACAACTCCTCGGAAGGAAGGTTGGGCAATCTACTTCTGTAGTGATATCACTTCAGAAACCTAAGGAGGGGTCACTATGAGTCGGGTCTGACTTCACAGCACATAACAACAACAACAACAATGCTACATACAATATATACATTGCCTTGAGGAACCCAATTCTTAATGATATGATCATGAGATATTTCATAATATGAATATCAGAGATACCAGATACCCTGAAACTGTTTAAATCAAAAGAGAATGGCCTTGTACACCAATTTTATTGTAACATTATTCACACTAGTCAAAAGGCAGAAGCAACTCATCAGCAGAAGAATGGATAGACAAAATGTGGTATATCCATACAATGGAATATGACTTAGCCCTAAAGAGAAATGAAATTCTGATGCTATGACATCGAAGAATCCTGAAAATATTATGCTGAGTAAAATAAGACACAAAAGGACAAATATTGCATGATCCCACATGCATGAAACATCTAAAATAGGCAATTGCATACAGATCAAAGTTTATCAGTGATTCCCGGCAGCTGGGTGAAGGAGAGAATGACTAGTTACTGCTTAAGTGGTACTGAGTTTCTATTTGGGATGATGAAAAATTTTGGAAATAATAAAAAAATTTTAAATAAAATCCATGATTAAGAGAAGGGAATGTTTTAGAGCTCAAATTCTAAAACACTTGGTTTGTGGACTGCAGCCTACAGTGAAAGCCCTCACTCCATTTTGAGTTTTGATATAAGTTCAATACCATTTGAGTTTTTATATTACTTTCTCAATGCTTGCAGGCCATTAAAGCACCAATATGGCCATGGTTTAAAAGCCTGGGAAAGTATAGGGAGAGGCAACTTGCCCTCAGGAAGAATACGGTTAAAAGTAAACTACAAAATTGGGCAAGCCCAGGGAAAGGCAGTTTGCCCTCAAGAAGAGTAGATTCTAGTATGCAGAAAAGTGCTCCCACGAGACCTAGGAACTTGACCAGGTATGTCCTTCTTACACAAAGAGCTTCCCTGGGCATGTCCTTAATGATTTAGCAAACATAACCAATTTTTTAACCTTGCAATAATGTATATATCCCAATCAAAGTCCTTTCCCTGCTTCTGTAGTACCACCTTTGACAGTGATGAATTGACCTCCTACTAATAATGATCTTGTGCTGATTTTCTTTGTCCTCCATCATATATAATGAACTCAATGACTGTGATTTAGTAAATTCCATTAGCCTCTGTACTGGCTACATGCTGATGGCTTCCCTCATCCAGATAGTTGTCCTTTTTTTTTTTTTTTTTTTTCTTTGTCCTATTTAAGGCTTAATAAAAGGATTTCTATAGGGGGAAAAAACCTTTTGGAAATGGATAGTGGTAACGGTTGTATAACATGGTGAATGTAATTAAAATCACTAAATTGTACAATGAAAAATTTGTTACATATATTTTATCACCATCAAATTGTTCTTAAAAATATTAAACTTAAAAAAAGAATAACCGGATCTTTAACTAATTGTTAAGCAGCCAACTTTGGTTATGCCCTTAAGAACAACTTTGTTCTTAAGAAAATTTCAGAATAGAGGAATCATAAACTCACAGCACACACACACACACACAAATTGGAGGAGATGGTGATTGTGTGCAGGGCTGTGTCTGTGTGCACACACACACACATGAGTATATATTCACATTCTGGAAATACTGAAATAGTTGTAGAAGAAGGAAAAGCAACTTGAGATTAAAAAAAAAAAAAGATTATTGTTTTACTATGGAATGTGGTGACGGAAGGAAATAGGAGTTTGAGAACGGTTCCTTCCATGCAAGCAAAAGTTTCTGTCTCTGTACTTTTAGAAGGAAGCAATAACCACAGACAAAAGAACTTGATATGGAGCAAACTGCGTGACATTTGTACGGTACAAAGAATGAGTTCTTTTTACTCAAAATAAAATGCTTAGGTTATACTGTCTGGAAAAGCCCACTGACAGAGTTTGTAATGTGCTTGTAGATATCTTTGTTTCCTGGAGCCTTTAAAAATAAAAAGGTCATATTCTATGTGGCATTTGGATTTAGTCATCTACTAACACTGAATTGTTTTCTCTAAGTACCTGCTGTACTTTAATTTGGGAAATAATGAATCATCTTTTCTCTTGTCATTCAGGTGCTAATTAATAATCATGAACTTGGAAAACTCAAGGTAGTAAAGTTTACAACACACTCTAACAAACAACATTAAAATGATGGGTCAGTAAGAAGTTCTACATGAGAAACTTTACATTGTTCTGTAAAACAATACTAGTTTCATTATTGTTGGATGATATTAGATTGTTCTATTAATTGTATTGGTATTTTGCTGTAAATACTATTGCATATGAATTAAAACTACAGCCTCCAGAGTCAGGCTGCCTAGGGACAATCATAGCACTGCACTTACAAGCTGCATGAACTTATGCCTTAGTTACCCTGTCTGTAAAGTGGAGTTATTAATAAATACAACTCATGAACGTATTTTGAACATTCAATGAGATATTACATAAAGGATGTTTAGAATAGTTATAGACATGTACTAAGCATTCAATAAATTAACTTTTAACACACACACAGAAAGTCCGGAAGAGATCTTTATGCTTATTCAGTATTCATCTAACTCCTTTGTCCAATTTCTGTTACAACCTATTGGAAACAATGTGAAGAAAACTGAGCTATTGTTGAAGAGGATCCAAAAAATGATTTTGCAACAGATTCTAACACAATAATCATCATATTGGAGAAGCTGCTGTTGTTAAGTGTCATGGAGCCAATTCCAACTCATAACAATCCTATATACGACGGAATGAAACACTGCCCAGTCCTGCGCCATCCTCACAATTTGCTCTACTTGAGCCCATCAGTGCAGCCACTGTGTCAGTCCATCTTATTGAGGTCTTCTCCTTTTGCTGACCCTCTACTTTACCAAGCATGATTTCTTCTCCAGGAACTGGTCATTTCTGACAACATGAACAAAGTACACATGATGAAGTCTGGCCATTCTTGCTTCTGAGGAGCATTCTGGCTGTACTTCTTCCCAGACAGATTTGTTTGCTCTTCTGGCAGTCCATGGTATTTTCAATATTCTTCTCCAACACCACAATTCAAGTGCACCAATTCTTCTTGGGTCTTTCTTATTCATTGCCCAGATTTCACATGCATTGAAAATACTATGGCTTGAGTCAGGCACATCTTAGTCTTCAAAGTGATATCTTTGCCCTTTAACACTTTAAAGAAGTCAGCTGCAGAAGATTTGACAATTGTAATACTCATCTAGTTTCTTGACTGCTGCTTCCATGAGCATTGATGGTGGCATTGATTTGCGGGGAGTTGAGGTACCTGATATTTCATTCCATATTATTACTCTTTTTCACTAAACATAAATAGTTTCATTTTAAGACTTTGTTAAAACTTTATGACTAAAAATTATTGGAACTACTCTATGACTGCCTTAAGGAGCTCTAGTGGCATAATAGTTAAAGCATTTAGCTGCTAAACAAAAACATAGACAAAACTGAACTCAACCCCTATGGTTCAATTTTCAGCCAAAGGATATACAGATCTATAAAGTGAACAATAATACCAGGAAGGTATTCACTAATTAGAATAGCCAACCATAGAAGATCAAAAGTGCAACATTTGCCCAAGGGTAAAGCTTAAGATGGCAGAAAGGAATAATAAAGAAAGATGAAGGGAAATGATAAACACAGGGAAGAAGTGGAACGAGTGATACTACATTTTGGACATTGCAGTGAATGTCACAAAACAAAATGTGTATGGATTGTTGAATGGAAAACCAATTTGCTCTAATAAATTTTCACTCAAATCATAATTTAAAAAAAAAAGAAGAAAATGGTTGAATTCACAATTTTTTTGTATATATTTCTCCATAATAAATTATTTTTAATAAAAAAGTTCAGCAGTTTGAACCCACCAGCCATTCCATGGGAGAAAGATGAGGCAGTCAGACTGTGTCCATAAAGATTTACAGCCTTGGAAACCCTATAGAGCAATTTTTACCCTGACCACTAAGGGCACTATAAGTCAGAATCAACTCAATGACAGTAGGTCGTTTTATTTATTTATCTGTCTATCTATCTATCTATTTTTAATGATTGTATTGGGAAAATCTGCTGCAAAAGATCTCCTTAAAGTGTTAGAAAAGCAAAGATGTCACTTTGAGGACTAAGGTATGCCTGATCCAAGTCATGATATTTTCAATTGCTTCATGTGCATGCAACAGCTGGATAATGAAAAAGGAAGACCAAAGAACAATTGATCATGGTGTTGGTGAAGAATACTGAATATACCATGGACTGCCAGAAAAACAAACAAATTTGTCTGGAAGAGTACAGCCAGAATGCTCCTTAGCAGTGAGGATGAAGAGGTTTCGTCTTCCTTTGGAGACATTATCAGGAGGGACAAATCCCTGGATGGACATCATGTTTGGTAAAGTACAAGGTGAGCAAAAAAGAAGACTCTCAAAGAGATGAATTGACACAGTGATTACAACAATGGGCTCAAACATACCCACTATTGTGAGGATGGCACAGACCAGACAACATGTCTTTCTTGTTATACATGGTCTCGCTATCAGTCAAAACAAGCTCAACAATATCTAACAACAAGAACAATGATAATCAAACTGTTGTCATTGTTGTTATGTGCCGTCAAGTCAGACCGACTCATAGCGACCCCTCCTTGGGTTTCTGAGGCAGTATCACTATGGAAGAGTATTGCCCCATCTTCCTTGCGAGGAGTGGCTGGTGAGTTTGAACCGCCAGCCTTCTGATTAGCAGTCAAGTGCCTTAGGCACTATCCATAATTAATGTTCACCAAGGAAGGAAGACTGGGCAAGTAGTTATACTGCCTCAGAAACACAAGGAGGGGTCTCTATGAGTCGGAATCTACTGGACAGCAGTGAGTTTGGGTTTTCTTTGGAATGCAAGTGTGATGAGGGGAGAGGAAGTATATCAGAATAAATTGAAAAAACTTTTTTAAAGTACAAATGCCCACCTCCTCTCTTTTTCTCCTCTAGGTTAAGAATCACTGACCAAAACTGTGGTAGAAGACTATTCTGATCAGGGCGACAATAAATGGATCCTGATAGACTGGGAGAAAAATGTGGAACAGAATTAAAATTTTTGAGAAGTCTCAACTTACTGGAACAGTTGAGAGTAAAGAAGTCTCCAAGACCATTATGCTGAAACTTCTTTACCTTGAACTGAAACTATCCCCTGAGGTCACCTTTAGCTGAAAACAGATTGGTTCATAAAATAAAGAAAGCATATAATTCGTGAACACTGTACTCCTTTAAAAAAATCTTCTATAGTAGACCAAATGGTCAACAATTACTCTAAATTAATTATGAGAAGGTAAAGGGGCAGGGAAACGAGATTCCTTGAAACATAACCACCAGATCAGAAATAATGAGAAAGATGACACATTGTGAAAAAATATAAGCAATGTCACAGAACAATTTGTGTAGAAATTGTTAAATGGGAACATAATTTTCTGTATAAACTTTCACCAAGAACACAATATAACAGTATATTTTAAAATAATAATAGAGAAACAACTTAATAGTTGAAATGTTCATAGTATAATACCAGTAGCCCCAGCTCTCTAACTTTTGGAATTAGCTCTTCCTTTAAGTTACAAATAAAGTTTTGTTCTTATTTTTAATTTTATTTTCCACAAATGTTGGAAAATCAGAGCCTTCTCCAATTCTCCAATATTCCTATGCTTTCCTGCAAAGGAGATCTGTGTTAGACAGGGTTCTCTAGAGAAGCAAAACCAGTAAAGCTTATATATACATATAGAGAAAGAAAAATTTATCTTAGGAAAATGGCTCACACACTTAATAGAAGCTGGCAAGTCCCAAGTTCTTGGATCAAATGTCAAACTGGAGGCTTTTCCCAACTCATGCAGCTGCAGGGGCCGATGAGCTCAAGATTGGCAGGCAGTACACTGGCTGTTGACTCCAACGAATGATAAATCCAACATCTCCAGGCCTAATGGTAGATTGTTCGCTCACAGACAGTTGTAGGCAGCACAACAGAATCCTGATCCACAGAACAGTGTCTTTTTCCAGGATGTCCATAAATATATTGGAAGCAGACCACACTCCTTGGGAAACTCCCTCTCAATGGATTGGCTGCTCAAAACATATACTTCAGATCCATCATGGGAATAACCAACATCACAATTGCTTAAAGCACACAGAATTGTGGCCCAACCAAGCTGACAAACAGCTCCAACTATCACAAGGTCTGTTCTCCTAGTTACCTGTCACTGAAAACTCCTGCTTCTATAGAATTCTCAAGCCCCACTCACCCTCTCCTTTCCTGTGTCCCCACCCTACTGCACAAGTAGCCATCCCCATACAAGCATTTTCTTCATTCACCCAAACACCACCAATACAGACCTCCTCCACCCCTGGCTCTCCTTTACACTTCTTCATTTTTTGCCATAGCACTTATCATCATCTGGAATATTATATGTTAACTACACATATATTGTTTGTTGCTGTATCTCTAGTGTATCCTCATATAGTAGGAACTCAAGAAATAAGTGTGTAAAGAGTATGTAATTGAATAGAAAGACTTGTAATATGTAGCAAACTTTAACTGTGGGCTTTGGGTAAAAGAGGTTACTTATACCAGCTCTCAGAACAGGAAACAATTTAAGATGAACCCTTAGACATCTTTGTTTTCCAAGCCTCCTAATCATTCCCTATAGGTTATTTCTTACAAGACTTCCTTCTCCTTTGACAAACTTACCTCAAGCCTCCTCTATCCCTTCTCTGTCAAGCCCCATTTTATCTCCCCAACTGTCCCAGCTCCAGAGCTCTTCTTGTCCCAATCCTGATTCCACCAAGAACATTTTTGCACAATCTAAAGTCCAGATGCTATTGGTTTTTTTTCTAATGCCAGGTACCTAGAATTTGATTAGTCATGGTTCTTGGTCCGTGACACAGTCCCAACCTTAGTCAAGGTATGGCCTTCTTTTTATTTACTTACTTACTTACTTATACATTTATTAAACAATGAATACTGTGTATCCACCACCTAGCATGAAAACGAAGACCTTCACAATTGCTAACATCTACCTGTGCTCTCCTTACTATCTCAGACCCCTGTCTTCCTCACACATTCAAAGTGGCATGATTGGCTGCTATCTTTGAATGGGGCATGGGTCAAAATTCAACAAGAGATTTGGTTGCTATGCAATGCTGGACTCTGTTCTCATGCCATGATTGAACCATTTGAAACAGGGTCAAAGTCTTGTTACAAACAGAAATATTTTTTGTAAATATTCTTGTATATGCCCAAAACTACATATGCAAGAATTTTGTTTGAGTATATACTTTGAAATGAAATATTCATCATAGGGTATAGGAATCTTCAACTTTATAAGATAATGACAAATTGTTTTCTTCTTTTCTGAAGTTGTTGAACCACCAGCAATATATAAGCTTTTCTATTGTGCCATATCCTCTCCAATATTTTGCCTTTTTTTATGGTATTAGACTTCTTCAATTTGACAAATGATTAGGTATAAAATGATGCTGACTTTTATTTATTTTCATTTCACTGATTACTAATAAAAATGAGCATCTCTTCAATGTTTATTGGCCATGTATTTTACTTTTCAAATTCAATTGTATGACCAATTCTTGTTAGCTTGCAGATCTCCTTTTGTATTATTTTTATCAATTCTTTGTCAGTGTTGAAAATATTTTATCTCAATTTATTATGTCTTTTTACTTTTTTGAAGGTGTTTTTCAAAATTCACAACTGTTGCATGTTAATGTAATCAAATTTATCCTATGAGAGAAATTCTGCTGTCAGAATTTCAAAAATATCATCACACACCCTGTATATTTTGAAAGGCACACTTTTTTTTATTCTCTTATTAATTGGATAATCAAGACATTGCTAGCATATTAAAGGCCTACATTGGTGGTAGATACATACATAAAGTATTTAGAGATCCAGTGATTTGAGGCATGTTTGGACGTCCTTTTGAACGTAGAAAAGAAATTATAGCATCTTGCAGCTCCCACAATAAAGAAAGAAGCACAAATTCTGATAGACTTCTGAGTTCTGAAGACAGAACATTCTATACTTGGGAATATTGCTCCAGCCCATTCCAGGATACCAACTAAAGCTGCCAGCTTTGAGGGGGTTAAAGAGCAAGAAAGGACTCTGCACCATATTATAGTATTAGAGTTATCAGTGGTGGGAAAAGACGCCATATGGAGATTATGACAAATGCCAATGAGGAAAAATCACAACACAGATCCCTTAGGTTTCTGAGAAAAAAGAAAAAAAAAAAAAAAAGGTATATGTATGCATGATATCTACAATGAAAAATTATATATATTTTTTTAAAAATATCTACTAGACCCTAGTAGAGGTAGAATGCCTGATCATGGAACACCAAGTGACCATGTGGCAAGAATAGCTAGGTTGTGTCAGATCCACTAAATCACAATGTTGGCAGGCTTAGCAGTAAGCCATTGTAAAATTGAAGTGATACCTTACAGATCAAATCTGAACAGGGCCAGAGGGCATAAGGAAGAGTTTGAGGTAGCCCAGACCCCTATGCCATCTACCACTGTTGTATCACTGTTATTGTTGTTGTTGTTGTTTTGTGCTGTCAAGTCGGACCCACCTCACAGCGACCCCTCCTTGGGTTTCCGAGGCAATATCACTACGGAAGTAGATTGCCCAACTTTCCTTCCGAGGAGTGGCTGGTGGGTTTGAGCTGCCAGCCTTCTGGTTAGCACTCAAGTGTCTTAGGCACTATACTGCCAGAGCTCCTGTTCTTCATCCTAAATTCACACCTATGGCTACATGAGGGAATGGGTATCTAACAGAGGGAAAGTCTGAGCTTGGTCCTTTAGATTGGTTGACTTGTTATGTGGGTACAAGTTGAAAATAGAATGCAGCTACCTCACTTAGAAATGGCCTTGAAAAATATTGGTAGAGGACATCCTCCCAAAATGTAGAACTTCAGGATGTGTACTTAGTCATCCACCTTGAATGAAAAGACATGTGACTCAGGTTAGAAAATACATGGACTCCAATGTGGAACAAAACTCAAAATCATTTTTAAAAAAAATTTAAAAAGGGACAAAGTTTGCTGGTCTGGTAGAGCCTGATGGAACCCCTGAGACTATGGCCCCTAACTGCCCTTCAGGTTTGGAACTGAACCCACTCCCATGGCTTCCAGCCAAACAAAAGACAGGCATATGAGCTGAACGTTTACATTAGGTAGATACACTCCTTGGAGAGATCAATCGTGGGAGAGTAGAAGGGCTGTGTATGCACAGATAGACAGCTTGGGAGGCAGGAATGCATGGAGGGGAAGGAAACAGGGAAGAAGTAACTATGGGGAGGAAGTGGGAAGAGAGCTGTTGCATCATGGGAAATTACAGTCAATGTCATGAGACAAAGTATATGTGAACTGCTATATAGAAAATGAATTTGCTCTGTAAAGTTTCACCCAAATCACAACAAAAATTTTTAAAAAAAGAAAATACATGTACTCATGAACAGTGACAAATGCTTGGCCAGATGGTCAGGAGCTAAAAAGCTTGGAGGCTCAAAAACAGTTTAGGGGAAGAGAATTGTAATTGTCCAACTATGTAGAGAATGAATATACAGTATGAAGAGCTCTATAATGCATGTTAATATCCATCAGCAAGCACCATCATGGGAGGGATGCTAAAGAACCAAGTACAAAATGTCTCAGCCAGTGGATATCAGGGAGTATCTACCATCAGCCATCCCACTGTCGGCACAATGAGCACATGGGTGAAGTAATCACTGTGTCAGGGAGAGAGACTATGCATGAACACGATATGATCTTCCCCTTACCAAGGCCACTTTAGCTACTGGCCCTACCAAATGCACAACCTGCAAGCAACAGAGATCAATGCTGAGTGCTCTATATGTAGTATCATATCATACATACTCTTCTGCATCTTGCTTTCCTCACTCAACAGTTTGTTGTTGAGTCACCTGCAACTCATGATGACCTTATGTATAACAGAACAAAACATTGCTTGGCCCTGTGCAATTTCATGATTGTTGGTTTATTTGAGTCCATTGTTGTGATTATTGTGTCAATCCCTCATTTTTGCTGATCCTCTCCTTTACCAACCATCATGTTCTTTTCTAGAGATTGGTCTTTCCTGATGATATTCTAAAGTAAGTGAGCTGACTTCTTACCATCTTCACTTCTAAGGAACACTCTGGTTGTATTTGTGAGATTGATTTGTTAATTTGTCTTAGTTATCTAGTGCTGTTATGCCAGAAATACTACAAGTGGATGGCTTTAACATAAATGTATTCTCTCATAAGTTAGGAGGCTAGAAGTCTGAATTCAGAGTGAAGCTCTAGGGAAGGCTTTCCCTCTCCGTCGGCTCTGTGGGAAGGTCCTTGTCTCCTTTCAATATCTTTGAGTTCAGCATTCCTTGAAGATCACATGCCTTGACATCAATCTTCACCTGGGTCTAGGAGGTTCCTAGCTCAGGGACTCCAGGTCCAGAGAACTCTCCACTCAGCCTCTTCTTTATTGGTTGTAGTATGTTTCTCTAATCTCTGCTCGATTGTTTAATCTCTTTTATATCTCAAAAGAGATTGAATTAAGATACATCCTAATCCTGTAGATTAGATCCTGCCTCATTAACATAACTGCCTCTCATCCTGCTTCATTAACATTATGGTGGTTACAACAATAGGATAATTACATCAGATGACAAAATGGAGGATAATTACATTATACTGAGAATCATGGTGTGGCCAAGTTGACACATATTTTGAGGGTACACAATTCAAGCCATAACATCATTCTTCTGGCAGTTTGTAGTGTTTTCAATATCTATTGCCAACACCACAATTCGAATGCATCAATCTTCTGACTTCCTTTTTCATTGTTCAGCTTTCAATAGTTTGTAGAAATTACTCCAAATCATTTGCAGCAGCACTAATTCACTATTTTTGACCAAACCAAACTCACTCCCATCAAGTCAGATCCCACTCATAGGGACCCCTTCTTGGGTTCCTGAGGTACTATCACTATGGAAGTAGATTGCCCAATCTTCCTTCCAAGGAGTGGCTGGTGGGTTTGAACCACCAGCCTTCTGGTTAGCAGTCAAATGCCTTAGGCACAATGCCACCAGAGCTCCCAATAGGCACATAATATTCCATGGCATAGATATATTATATCAATTATATTTATTACATTATATTATATTGTATTGTATTATATCATATTATATTAATTTATTATATTACATTATATTATTCCCAAAATGTTACAGAGTCTCTTATTTCCAGTTTTTTCTGCTATGAACAATGTCACATTAGCATTCTTATTCATACATTCTTGGCAATTTTATTTCCATAATGAATAGATTCCCAAGAGTAGGTAGCTAGGTTGAAGTTTATATGTTATTCCTTGTAATAGATGTTCCCAGGTTGCTTTCCAAAATGTTGTTACTATTTTCATTTCCAACAGAAATACTTAAGAATGTTGTCCATCTAAAACTCACCAGCAGTAGGTGTTTTTGTTTTTTTCATTTTTATTGCTCTGATCTGTATAAAGTGATAATTCTGTTTCTTTAGTTTCCTTTTCACTTACTACTAAATAATTTAAGCTACTTTTCATAAATATGCAGCTACTATAAATTTGGATGTACTCTTTTGTGAATTGTCCTTTGCTTTTTTTTCTTTTAATGTTACTATCTTTCTCTTGTTGATTTATAAGGGGTTTTTCTATAAAATACCTATTAACTCTTTGCCACTTGCATTGCAATTTTTCTCCAAATATATTATTTTATTTACATTTGCTGCATATATGTTTTTAATGTTTATATAATTTTAATTATCTAGTTTTTTACCTTTATAGCATCTTAGTTTCCAATCTTGATTAAAAACTTACCCCCTCACATAATCTGCCAGATTTTTACTGTTTACTTTTACATTTATAGCATCAATTTTTTTGCAGTTAATTTTTGTATAATATGGTAAAATATAAGGGTCTGGTTTTATTTTATTTTAGATGTGTATTCAAGTATGCCGATTAACTAACATCTTTGACATGTATTTTTACTCGTACATATACACACACAGATATGAAGAATAGATTCACTAGTTCTCTATTTTATTGTTCTGACATATTTGCTTCTTTCTTTATCATATAAAGGGGCTTAATACTATATTCTGAGATCTGATAAGGCAACTACCTCTTCACAGATCTTCTTTTTGATATCTTCTTTTTCTAGTCTTGGGCATTTATTTTTCATGCCTGTCTTAGTATGGATCGTTATTTTTTTCTGACATTCTAAGTTGTTTACTGTGATTCAGAAAGAACAAACAATTCTGGCCTGGAAGAAGTGCAGCCAGAATATTCCTTTGGAAGTGAGAATGGCCAGACTTCAACTAATCTACTTTGGTCATGTTGTCAGAAAGGAAGTCCTTGGAGAATGATATACTCCTTGGTAAAGTAGTGGGTCAGTGAAAAAAGGGAAGACCTTCAATGAGATGGTTTGACACAGTGGCTGTCACAATGGGCTATGTCACAAAGACTGTGAGGATGGAGCTGAACCAGGCAGTGTTTTATTCTGTTGTATGTAGGGTCACTATGAGTCAGAGCCAACTCAACAGCACCTAACAATAATAACCACAACCATAGGGTTTTTCAAGGTTATGACTTTTGGGAGAAGACCACCATGGCTTTCATCCAAGGTGCCACAGGGTAAGTTCAAGCAGCCAATTGTTTGGTTAGTATTCAAGTGCTTAACCGTTTGCACCATCTAGAAGCCTGACATACTAAATAGTACTCAAAATGGGGTAGATATCAAAAGAGAATCATGTTTTTGCTATTTTTCTCAAATATAATTAAGAAGAATTTTTTTTTTACTCTTACTTAAATGGAAGTAAGCAAAACTGAGGAGCTTTCAATTGAGATGTAAAGAATCTGAGAAGGGAGTTGTCAGGACAATGAGGGTAGCATTATAAATAGTGATTACCAGTTTTAAGTATTGTTACATACTCATTCCCTTTCACCTTTTTCTCTTTTCCTGTATTCTTTGTCAGCCTTGCTGGTCAGAGGCATAACATTTACTTATTTCCACAAAATTACCCTGAATATCTTGGTTCATTTCATGAAACCTCTGGATTCTAAGGCATGATGTTCATGGGGTTTTCTGTAAAATTAACAGAAGGCAACAGTAATAGAGGCTGCCAGAAGGGCAAGGCAAGACAAGGGCTTGTTTTTACCTGAGTCTCCAGTTCAAGGAAAGTCTTCTCCTGCTATGGTCTCTCTTCATGTTACAACATCCTATAAAATTCCTCTTGTGGTAGAAAAATGGGACAAGTAGCCAACAGTAACAGACAGTGAGGACACCTGAGAAGATCCTGCCTGACTTGCCTCACTCACCCCACAAACAATATACTTCCTCGTTTTCTGCTCCTATTCCACATCACACATCTAAATTTAACAGTTCAGGGAAGAGTTGGACATCTGCAACTGATAATTTAATTCTCGGATTTTAGTTATATTTTAAGAATCCATTTCTGGGCATAAACTAATAATGCTAGTTTCAAAGAAACTCTTTGAAAAAAATTTCCAAGAGACTTGGTAGTAAGATAATAGTGTTTAAAAAGTTAGAAAATATTCTCGGATATTTAGTAGTAGTAGATGGTCAAAAAGCAACTATTAAAAATTCTGGTGTGAAAATTCTTTTAAGTCATTTTGAGGACCACCATCTATGAGCAAATAATCTAAGAAGCTGGACTATATGAAGAAGAACATGGCATTAGGATTGGAAAAAGGCTTGTTAACAACCTGAGATATGCAGATGACACAATTTTGCTTGCTGAAAGTAAGGATGACTTGGAGCACTTACTGATGAAGATTAAAGACTACAGCCTGCAGTATGGATTACACCTCAATATAAAGAAAACAGAAATCTTCACAAGTGCCCCAATAAGCAGCATCACGATAAATGGAGAAAAGATTGAAGTTGTCAAAGACTTCATATTACTTGGTTCTACAATCAACACCAATGGAAGCAGCAGTCAAGACATCAAAAGACGTAGTGCATTGGACAAATCTGTTGCAAAAGACCTCTTTCAAATGCTGAAGAACAAAAGTGTCCCTCTGAAGACCAAAGTGTGCCTAACCTAAGCCACGGTATTTTCAATCAATTTAAGAGCTGGATAATGAATAAGAAAGACTGAAAAAGAGTTGATGCTTTTGAGTTGTGGTGTTGGTGAAGAATGCTGAGAGTACCATGCACTGCTTAAAGAACTAACAAATCTGTCCTGGAAGAAGTGCAGCTGGAGTGCTCCTTGGAAGCAAGAATAGCCAGACTTTGTCTCACCTACTTTGGTCATGTTGTCAGAAAAGACCATTCTCTGGAGAACGATGTCATGCTTGGTAAAGTGAAGGGTCAATGAAAGAGGGAAAGGCCCTCAACAAGATGGATGGATCAACATAGTGGCTGCAGCGATGGGCTTGGGTATAGTAGGGATTGTAAGGCTGGTGCAGGATTGGGCAGTGTTTCATTCTGTTTTACATAAGGTTGCTATGAGTTGGTGATGACTCAATGGCACATAACAACAACAACAACAACAACATCTGTGCACAGTTTTCTAACTGATTAATTTCAAACTGATTAGAAAAGGGGAAATGTGAATGGAGAAAAAGAACATGTCTCCCTTCCAGTTCTCAGAAAAGCAGAAACTTCTGCAGCGTGCCCTTAAATGGCATCTGTTTCCTGTTGTCCCCTCAGTGAAGTCTGCTGGGACACACTAGGGCAAGTGGTACTTGCTGTTTCCTGGAAGACAACCACAGACTTACTCTATAATTACTCGTAGGCCCTGCCTAAGTACCACAGCAGTAATCAGACATCAGTCACCGGAAGGAGAGATGTGCTGGGGCTGTGGGTAAATACAAAGGGCATGGAGAGTTAAGGTCCAAACCACATTTGGATTAGATAGTACCAGGAAAGATTTACCTCCAAGCATTGCAGGAAATATTTCTACATAAGACAATCAAAAACTACTTCAAACTGCTCTGCAGTTCAAAATATCTGAATGGGAGCAAAATTTCATCAGAATGAATAAAGACTTCCTCACTATCTGGAGACACAGCAACAAATCCTATGTTGCTAAGCTAATGATCTGTAGCTGTGTTGTCTTACCTATCTGAATATCAGAATGAAAACCACTGTTCTACCAGCTGACTGGTAATTGTAAATGACTTCTAGGAAGAGTCTGACAATTTCATGCAATGCAACAGACAGTATATTACATAAGCATCTTTAATTCCATAACAAACAAACCAATGCTGATACCATTTCTAAAACATGTGGCTACTTGTTGCCACTTCCCTTGGTAGTTATAACCTTTAATTATAATATCAGGCTTTAAAAGGTAAAATTCCTCAAGAAATTAAGATGCTTTCCTAAGTACATACATCTACTTTTTGTGATTAAAAAATAATAAAAAATTATTTCACATGATTTGATTTTTATCATCCCAAGATGATAAACATCCCATCAACTTTGAGAAGTGACTTTCAAACTTTATTTCAGGAACTCTTTCTTCATATGAAATCTTCCAAGAGAAATAAACTAACAAAAGCAGAACTTTTTATTGAAGCAGTTTGGTGTTCTGTGTCAACCCCCAACCCCACAGGATCTCACCTTTCTTAAAAATAATAATAATATTTTTTTTAATTTAAAAATCTTCAAGAATAAAATAGTTAATGGTTTTCAAACCTTTAGCTAACAAGGTCACAGAAATTCCTGTCATAGGTGATAATCATTATTTTAACTTTTTATTTTGAAATAATTATAGACTTGCAAAAATTGTAGCGAAAGGTCCCATGACCCCTTCACTGACATTCCTCCAAAGGTGACATATTACATAGCTGTAGCACATTATCAAAACAAGGAAAAATAATTAACTAGACTATAGACTTCATTCAGATTTCACCAGAATTTACATGCACTTATGTTTTGTATATATTGTCCTATAAAATATAATCATGTCAAGGAGCTCTGGCAGCATAGTGGCTAAAGCACTTGACTGCTAACCAGAAGGCTGACGGTTCAAACCCACCAGCCACTCCTCGGAAGGAAGGTTGGGCAATCCTACTTCCATAGTGATACTGCCTCGGAAACCCAAGGAGGGGTCGCTATGAGTCGGGGCCGACTCGACAGCACATAACAACAACAACAACAACAGATTCATATGAGGTCCCTGGGTGGTGCAAGTGGTTTATAATTTGCTACTAGCCTGAAGGTTGGAAATTCAAATCCACCCAGAGGTTCCATGAAA
Organism: Orycteropus afer afer; assembly: GCF_000298275.1. Lineage (NCBI taxonomy): Eukaryota > Metazoa > Chordata > Mammalia > Tubulidentata > Orycteropodidae > Orycteropus > Orycteropus afer. The sequence continues at coordinate 3,786,892 of NW_006921896.1, forward strand.
GAAAGTCCTAACAATCTGTTTCCTTCGAGATGATAGGAAAATCCTATGAAGGGGAGGGGAAGAAACACTGCAAAAATGAAAAGAAAAAAATCCTATGAAACAGTTCTACTCTGTAACACATGGGGTCATCGTGAGTCAGAATTAACATCTCTGTCAACTTCACTATGATAACTTCCATCTTTCAGCCTAAAATACTTGACCCAGCACCCTTCATCACACATCTCATTCAATGAGAAATAAAACAGGAAAAGAGCACACATTTACCCATTTCTGTTAAGATGCAACAGGGAAATGGCACACATAATTGGTTGCCATTCTGTTGTCAAGAACTCAATCATAGGCCACAACTAGTTGTAAACTAGGGGACATATTTTTTAGCAGAGTGCCCAGCTAAGACTCAAGCGTTCTATTATTAAAGAAAGAAGGAGAAAATAGATATTGGTAGGCAACTAGCAGTCTCTCCCACAGTGACTAGTTATTACTTAGTAACAGCCAGTTCCTCCTCCTTCCATCATTATTTTCAGAATGCCACCAAGTCCAAGTACAAATGAAATGAACTGAGGAACAGGGATTTTTCGCTCTCAGCAACATTGTACAAATTCCAGCTCAAGGAACTCCAACATTGCTTCTAGAGTCAAGAGTCTGAAGTGCATTTCCTCCCCTTACTCTGGTACCCTGATAACATTCACCAATTTTGTTTGAAAGTGATTCCACTTCAGTGAAGTAGAATCAATGAGTCTGTTTTTTGGATTTTTTGTTTTTAATTCTGCCTACATTGTTAGTAAATGTAGTACCAGAAGCAGAGTTGTAGTAATACATCAGTAGTAATTGTAGAGATTGTTGTTTAGTGCCATTGATTCAGTTCCAACTCATAGTGACCACATGTTTCGTAGAACAGAATGAAACATTGCCCAGTACTGTGCCATGCTCACAATCATTGCAACACTTGAGCCCATCGTTGGAACCCTCGTTGAGGGTCTTCTTCTTTTCTGATGAACCTCTAATTTACCAAGCATAATGTCCTTCTCCTGATAACATATCCAAACTGCTTGAGACAAAGTCTAACCATGCTTCCTTCTAAGGAGTATTCGGACTGTACTACTTCCAAGACAGATACATTTGCTCTTCTGGAAGATCATGTATATTTAATAATCTTTGTCAACACCATAATTTAAAGGCATCAATTCTTCACAGGCATATGAGGTGATTGAAAATACCATGGCTTGGATCAGGTGTACCTTAGTCCTCAATGTGACATCTTTGCTTTTTTAACACTTTCAATAGGTCCTTTGCAGCAGATTTGCCCAGTGCAATAGTCATTTGATTTTTTGACCCCTTCTTCCATTTATTGTGAATCCAAGTAAAATGAAGTCCTTGACAACTTCAACCTTTTCTTCATTTATCATGATGCTGTTTATTGGTCCAGTTGTGATGGTTTTTGTTTTCTTCATGCTGAGGTGCAGTCCATACTGGACTGTAGTCTTTGATCTTCAGCTCATCAGTAAATGTTTCAAGTCCTCTTTGCCTTCAGCCAGCAAGGTTATGTCATTTGCATATCACAGGTTGTTGATGAGTCTTCCTTCCATCCTGATGCCACGTTGTTTTCTTCATATAGTCTAGCCTCTTGGATTATTTCCTCAGCACAAAGATTGAATAAGTTTGGAGAAAGGATACAACCTTGATGCACATTTTTCCTGATTTTGAATCCTGCAGTATTCCCTTGTTCTGTTTGCACAACTACTTCTTGTTTTATGTGCAGCACAATTAAGTGTTCTGGAATTCCCATTCTTCACAACATTATCCATAATTGGTTCCGATTCACACAGTCAAATGCCTTTGCATGGTCAATAAAGCACAGATAAACATCTTTCTTGCCAAAGTGCAAGCAAAGTATCTTGGTATTTTGGTTCTTTCAAAATGGAAGTCTGCAGATTTTAGTAGTGTAAATTATTGCTCCTCAATGTGCAGAATAATCACAATGTAAATGATCAGATTCTCCTTAAGCCCTCCTTCAAATCCTTTGCTGCTATCCACTGTGATTCTATGCATTAAAAGCATGCTTCTTATATATTCAACACTAAGTAAGCAAACAAACAAACTAGACACAGCCACCAACTCAATTCTAATCCTATAGGACAGGGTAGAACTGCCCCACAGGATTTCCAAGGTTGTAGATCTTTACAAAAACAGACTGCCTCCTCTTTCTCCCTCAGAGTGGCTTGTGCGTTCAAACCATTGACCTTTCATTTAGCAGCCTAATGCTTTGACCACTATGCCACCAGACTCCTTTACTATAAATTGAATGAAAATTGTTGTCTCTTTAAACTACCTGTTTTCAAAGGCAGTGTTCAAGAAGCATACCCATGTGATAAAACATAGAATTTACATGTACACTGAATGTGATTTCATAATCTCATACTTTAGAAAGATTTATTTAGAGTTGTGAATCAGCATTATCTTGGGTAACAGAAGGCAAAGCTGCAACATATCTTTTACAGCACTCATTTCTAAATTATTTTTAAGGTTGTACTAATTTTTAGGTTGTGAAAACCGGAATTTTTCTGTTGCCTTCATTTTCATCTTGTAGTTTGTCTATTTTTAAAAATGGCCTCACATTGGAAATTCTTAAAGAAATGTGTACCACCAATTTAGAAATCATTACCTTTTTTGTCATTAAACTCTGGTACAAATTGACATACACACGTGTGAAACTAGAACTATTATTAAAAAAATACAAATTGATCAGTTTCCTGTGATACCAATTTTTGTGTTATCCGTGCTTTCCTTTGGTAAAATGTTTTATCTGCGATTTCTTTAGCCTTACTCAACATTTTCTGGGTAGAACTTGATTATACAACTAATTTTTATAAGTGAACTGGATTCTCTTGAACATTATATAAAGTTTTGAATTGATATGGATTTTTTTTTTAAAAAAAAAGGTAATAACATTTTATTTAGTCTTCTAGGTTACATTTTAGGGAGCTCTGATAGTGTAGTGGCTAAGGCATTTAGCTGCTAACTGAAGGGTCAGTAGTTTAAATCCATCAGCCACTGGGCAGAAGAAAGATGAGGTAGTCTGCTTCCATAAAGATTTACAGCCTTGGAAATCCAATGGGGGTTGCTAGGAGTCGGAATCAACTCAATGGCAGTGAGTTTGGTTTTTGATTTGGTAACCCAAAAATACTGGGTGATCACTCAGTTAGAGGAAGAAATTAATTTAGCAGCTCATGTAACAGATAACAAGAAACCACAGAGTTGAAGTGGTTGTGGATAGTAGGATGTTAGGTTTTCCAACTAAGGCAATTAATCTTCCAACCTTGAGAAATCATTAATCAATAGTTCTAAAAAAGGAAAAAAAAAAAAAGGTTTTGGTGAGAGACGGGGTCCAGGTTCAGAGGTCCTGCATAATCTAACATTAAATTGCCTCTAGCTTTCAATACATAAATGGCTAAGTGTCACAGACCTTGCTTGTAGAGGTAGATAAGAGTAATAGATGTTGCCTTTTATTGCACACTGTGTGTTAGGCTTTTTCTACCTAAACTATTTCATTGTATCCTTATATTAATCCTCTACAGTAAGTAAATGCATTCCTCATTTTGTAAATTGGGAAGCTGAAGTAAAGTGAGGTTAAGTATCTTGCCACGATTTGTGTAGCAAGACAACGATAAAGCCAATATTTTAATATAGCAATCTAACTGTCCGTTTTACAGAGCAGGCTTATAGTAGAGCATGATCTTATAACAACAATAATAGATATCCTTTATTAAGGCATTGTGCTACATACTTTATATGTATAGATTTCATTTTATCGTCATAATAATCTCATTTACAAATGAAAAAAAAATGGATTAAAAAGATTAATGATAATGGATAATGGTGATAGTTGCACAACATTATGAACACAATTAATTTCATTGACTTGTACATGTGAAGAATGCTGAGATATAAATGTTATGTTACATATATATAACCAAACCAAACTCACAGCCAATGAGTCAGATCTGACTTGTAGTGACCCCCTTCTTGGGTTTCCGAGGTGGTATCACTCCGGAAGTAGATTGCCCAACCTTCCTTCCGAGGAGTGGCTGGTGGGTATATACTACAATTAAAAAAAAAAAAAAAAAAGAAACAAATACCCTTAAATAACACAGCTAGCAAGCGATGAAGTCAAGATACAAACCCAGGCAGTCTGATTCTTAGCCCCTGAACAGAGCTCAGATTCAGAGCTACAAAAAAAAGGGCTTACTCCTTGGACTAGAGGAGAAAGCATCATCCAGTGTGACCTTACCATTTACTAATTAACTTTACAATCTTTTCTTTGACTCAGCCAGAGCACACTGAAATATGAAGTTAAAACAGCTTTGGTAGAGTGAATAGATGGGTTTGTAAAATGAGATTTGTTTTGTGTGGTGAGTCATCTTTGTCTTGCGTCTGTAAAAATGAAGTTGTTTTGTCTCATTGTGGCCCTGAGGGGTATTTAAGATTTTATCCTGAGATATCTTGAGCTTGTCATCTTTGTCTGACTATAAAAATAAAACCAGATGGCATGCTGGATGTACGAGGCACCAACACTGAGTGTACGGAAGTGAAAGCATGAAAGGTCAAATGAGTGACAGGAAGTTTCCTAGTCCTATTAGCACAATGCTTTCCCTTCTCTGTCACACACACACTCACACATACACACATGCACTCCTAAGTCTATGGATACAGCCCATATAAGTACCTATATCCACTGGCCAAACTGACAAAAGGAAAAAATAAGAAGCTGCAAATAACAAAATCAGAAAAGATTTGGGTGACATTACAACAGAACCAACTGAGAGAAAAAGGATCATAATAGAATATTATGAAAAATTATACTCTGACAAATTTAAAAACTTAGAAGATATGCACAAATTTCTAGAAACATACTGCCTACCTAAAATAACACAAACGGAAGTAGAAAATCTGAACAGATGTATATGAGATATGTATAAGAAGAAATTGAAATATCATTTGAAAAAAAAAAAATTCCCACCAGAAACAAACAAATGAAAAAAGTCCTGGACCAGATGGCTTCACTGGATAATTCCCAACACATTCAGAGAAGAGTTAACACCAATTTTATTCAAATTATTCCAGAACATGGAAAAGGAAGGACTATTGTCTAATTCATTCTAGTAAGCCAGTATAACCTTGATATAAAAGCCAGTCAAAGACACCACACACAAAAAAATAAAATTACAGACAAAGATCACTCATGAATATAGATGCAAAATTTCTCAATAGTATTCAACAGCATATCAAATATATGTGTGTATGTGTGTATATATATATATATATAGTTGTTGTTGTTGTTAGATGCCATAGAGTCATCTCTGACTCATAACAACCTTATGTATGACAGAACCAAACACTTCCCAGTCCTGGGTCAGCCTCACAGTCTCTGTTGCACCTGAGCCCATCGTTGCAGCCATTGTGTCAATCCATCTTGCTGAGGGCCTTCTCCTTTTCTATTGACCCTCCACTTTACCAACCATGATATCCTTCTCCAGGGAATGGTCCCTTCTGACAACATGACCAAAGTAGGTGAGACAATGTCTGGCCATTCTCACTTCCAAGGAGCCTTGTGTCTTCACTTCCTGCAGTACAGATTTGTGTGTGTATATATATATATATATATATATATATATATATGATATATGTTGTTGTTGTTATGTGCTGTTGAGTTGGACCTGGCTCATAGCGACCCCTCCTTGAGTTTCTGAGACAGTATCACTACAGAAGTAGATTGCCCAACCTTCCTTCTGAGAAGTGGCTGGTGGGTTTGAACCGTCAGCCTTCTGGTTAGTAGTCAAGTGCCTTTGGCACTATGCTACCAGAGCTCCTATATATATATATATATGCCTACATATATATATCATGATCAAATGGGATTTATACCAGAGATGCAAAGTTAATGCAACATTAGAAAATGAATCAATGCCATTCATCATAAATAAAACAAAGGAAAAAAATAACATCATCATTTCAATCAACATAGAAAAGGCATTTGATAAAATCCAATACCCAATCAGTTTTTTTTTTTGTTGTTGTTGTTGTTTTGTTTTTTCCTCATAAAAACTCTCAGCAAAATAGAAATAAAAGAGAAATTTATCAACATAACTAAGGGCATATATGCAACACCATGAAATGAATAAGGAAGGCTGAAGAAGAGACTATGCTTTTGAGTTGTGGTGTTGGTGAAGAACGCTGAAAATACCATGGACTGCAAAAAGAACTAACAAATCTGTCCTGGAAGAAGTGCAGTGGGAAAGCTCCTTGGAAGCACGAATGGCCAGACTTCGTCTTACCTACTTCGGTCATGTTGTCAATAAGGACCATTCCCTGAGAAGGATGTCATGCTTGGTAAAGTGGAGGGTCAATGAAAGAGGGGAAGGCCCTCAACAAGATGGATTGACACAGTGGCTTTAACAATTGGCTCAGGTATAGCAAGGATCATGAGGCTGGCACAGGACAGGGTAGTGTTTCATCCTGCTGTACATAGGGTCATTATGAGTTGGAGACGACTCTACAGTACCAACAAAAACAACAACGTGCAACACCAACAGCCAACATTATTCTCAATGGAGAAAGATTGAGAGCATGCCCCTTGAGAATGAGAATGAGACAAGGATACCCTTTATTACCACTCGTATTCAATATTGTATTGGAAATTCAAGCCAGAACTATAAAGCAAGAAAGGGACATAAACCAAATCAAACCAAACTCACTGCTGTGGAGTCAGATCTGACTCATAGTGACTCCTCTTTGGGTTTCCAAGGCAATATCACTACGGAAGTATATTGCCCAATCTTCCTTCCAAGTGTGTCCAAATAGGAAAGGAAGACATAAAATTACCCATATTCACACATGACATGATCCTATACATAGAAAATTTCAGAGACTTCATAAAGAAGTTACTGGAACTGATAGAAGAATTCAGCAAAATGACAAAGTACAAGGTCAACATACAAATCAGTTGAGTGCCTCTACACAAAAAAGGAGGATTCTAAAAAGGAAATCAAGCAAACAATACCATTTATAGTAGTTCCTAAAAGGATAAAATGCCTAGTAATAAACTTAACCAGGAACATAAAATATGTGTACAAAGAAAACTGTAAAACATTATTTTAAGAAAGTAAGAGACCTATATAATATAAATGGAAAAACATTCCACACTAATGGATTGGAAGACTTAACATTTTGAAGATGTTTATACCACCTAAATTGATCTATAGATATAATCCAATACCAATTCAAATTTCAATATTCTTTAAGGAAATGGAAAAACTAATCTCTAGCTTCACGTGGAAAGAAAAAGGCCCCAAATGGCTAAAACATTATTGAAGAAAAAGAACAAAGTAGGATGCCTCACACTTCCAGATCTCAAAATTACTATATAGCAATGGTATTCAAAGCAGCCAGGTACAGGTTCAATGACAGACATACGGTGTTGTTGTTAAGTGCTGTCAAGTCGATTCTGACTGATAGCAACCTTAGGTACTACAGCAGGAAACACTGCCCTGTCCTGCGCCATTCTCACAGTCCTTGTCATACTTGAGCCCATCATTGCAACCTCTGTGTCAATCCATCTCACTGAGGGTCTTCCTTTTTTTCACTGACCCTTTATTTTACCAACAATGATACTTTTCTCCAGGTCCCCTCTAACCACAAGGCCAAAATAGGTGAGAAAAAGTCTGGCCATTCTCGCATCTAAAGAGCATTCAGTCTGCATTTCTTCCAGGATAGATTTGCTAATTTTTCTGGAAGTCCATATTATTTTTTATATTCTTCACCAACATCACAATTAAAAGGTATCAATTCTTCTTCCATTTTCCTTATGCATTGTCTAGCTTTCACATACATATGTTGTTGTTATTGTTATTTGCCATTGAGTCAGACCCAACTCATAGCGAACCCTCCTTGGGTTTCCAAGGCAGTATCACTATGGAAGTAGATTGCTCAACCTTCCTTCCAAGGAGTGGCTGGTGGGTTTGAACCGCCAGCCTTCTGGTTAG
>NW_006921896.1:3795230-3799464 GCF_000298275.1 Orycteropus afer afer
GAGGATTTTTGTTTTCTTTATGTTGAGGTGTAATCCATACTGAAGACAGTAGTCTTTGAAGTACTTCAAGTTCTCTTCACTTTCAGAAAGCAAGGTTGTGTCATCTGTATTATTTCAGGTTGTTAATGGTTCTTCCTCTAACCCTGATGTTTCATTATTCTTCATATAGTCCAGCTTGTTGCACTTTTTGCTCGGCATACAGATTGAATAAGTATGGTGAAAGGATACAACCCTGATGTAGACCCTTCTTGATTTGAAACCATGCAATATCCCCTTGTTCTGTTTCAACAACAGCCTCTTGGTCTATGTATAGGTTCCTCATGAGCACAATTAGTGTTCTGGAGTTCCCATTCTTTGCAATGTTATCCATAATTTGTTATAATCCACAAGGTTGAATGTCTTGCATAGTAAACAAAACACAGGTAAACATAGTTCTGGTATTCTCTGCTTTCAACTAAGATCCATCTAACATTAACAATGATACCCTTCACTCCACAACCTCTTCTGAATCCAGTTTGCATTTCTGGAAATTCCCTGTCAACGTACTCCTGCAACTGTTTTTGAATTTTCTTCAGCAAAATTTTACTTGCATGTGATACTAATGATATTGTTCAATAATTTCCACATTCTTTTGGATCATCTTTCTTTGTAATGGACACAAATATCAATCTCTTCTACTCAGTTAGCCAGGAAGCTGTCTTCCAAATTTCCTGGCATAAATAAGTAAGTACCTCCAGTTTATTGAAGCATATCAGTGGGTATTTTTTCTATTCCTGGAGGCTTGTTTTTCACCAGTTCCTTCAGTGCAGCTTGGACTTCTTTCTATACTATTGGTTCTTGATTATATGCTACCTCCTGAAATTATTGTCTTAGACCAATTCTTCTTTTACACACAATGACTCCATATATTCCCTCCATCTTCTTTTGATGACTCCTGCATTGTTCAACATTTTGTCCATAGAATCCTTCAATATTGTCATTCAAGGCTTGCATTTTTTCTTCAATTTTTTAAGCTTGAGAAATGCTGAGCATGTTCTTCCCTTTTGGTTTTCTAATTCAAGGTCTTTACACATTTCATTATTTTACTTTGTTTTCTCAAGCCACCCTTTGAAATCTTTTGTTCAGCTCTTTTATTTAAACATTTCTACCTTTTGCTTTAGCTGCTCTCCATTCAAGAGGAAGTTTCAGAGTCTCTGACAACTATTTTTGTCTTTTCTTCCTTTCTTGTCTTTTTAATGATTTGCTTTCTTCATGTATGACGTTCTTGATGTTATTCCACAGCTCATCTGGTGTTCCGTCACTGATGTTCAGTGTGGCAAATCTATTCTTCAGATGGTCTCTAAATTCAGGTAGAGTATACTAAAGGTCATAATTTGGCTCTCATGGACTTGTTTTAATTTTCTTCAGCTTCTACTTGAAATTGCAACTGATGGTCTGTTTCACAGTCAGGTCTTGGCCTTGTTTTGACTGATGATATTGAGCTTTTCCATCATCTCTTTCCACAGATGTAGTAGATTTGATTTCTGTTTATTCCATCTGGCTAGGTCCAGATGTGTAGTCTTTGTTTACATTGTTGAAAAAAGACATTTTCGATGAGTAAGTCTCTGGTCTTCCAAAATTCTATCATGATATCTCCAGTGTCATTTCTATCACTACCATATTTTCCAACTACCAGTTCCTCTTGTTTATTTCCAACTTTTGCATTCCAATCACCAGCAATAATCAATACATCTTCATTGCATATTGGTCAATTTCTAACTGCAGAAGTTGGTTAAAATATTAGATTTCTTCATCTTTGGCTTTGGTGGTTGGTGCATAAATTTGAGTAATAGTCGTACTAACTGGTCTTCCTTGTAGATGTATGAATATTATCCTATCACTGACAGCACACACTTCATGTTAGATCTTGAAATATTCTTCTTGACAATGAATGCAATGTCATTCCTCTTCAATTTGTCATCCCCAGTATAGTAGACTATATTATTGTCTGATTCAAAATGATGAAAGCCTGTCCATTTCAGCCTACTAATGCCTACAATATTGATCTTTATGCATTACATTTCATTTTTTACAGCTTCCAATTTTCCTAGATTCTTCTGATTAATAATGGATATTTGCAGCTGTTTCTTCCCATTTTGAGTCATGCCCCATCAACAAGTGAAGGTCTTAAATGCTGTACTTCATCCACATCATTAAAGTTGACTCTGCTTTGAGGAGGTAGCTCTTTCCTAGTCATATTTTAAGTGCTTTCCAAATTGAGGGGCCCATCTTCCAGCGCCATATCAGAAAATGTTTCATGGCTCTTTGTAAAGTTTTCTAGTAATATACAAGATAGTGTTTCACTGCTTTTCATAAGGTTTTCAGTGGTCAACATTTTCAGAAGTGGATGGTCCAATCCCTCTTCCAAGTCTGTTTAGTCTGGAAGCTCTGCTGAAACCTCTCCACCTTGGATGACCCTGCTGGTATTCAAGACACTAGCCTCCAGCCTCACTGCAACACTCAAACCACCATAGTACAACAAAGTGACAGATGAGTGATGGGACAGACACATAGACAATGGAATAGAACTGAAAGCCAGAAGTAAATCCATCCATTTATGGGCAGCTGATTTTTGACAAAGGGTTGAAGTCCACTCAACGGGAAAGAAACAGTGTCTTTAACAAATGATTCTGGCAAAACTGGATAGCCATTTGCAGAAAAATAAAACATCATGCACAAAAACTAACTCAAAATGGATTGAAGACTTAAATGTTGAAACTAAAATTGTAAAAGAAGATAACATAGGGACAAAACTAGAAGACCTAATTTTTGGTATAAATAGCCTATCAAATGCAACTAAAAATACATGAATGACAGAAGATAAATTAGATAACTGAGACTTCCTGAAAATTAAATACTTATGCTCATCAAAAGACTTTACCAAGAGAGTGAAAATAAAACTTAGAGACTTGTAAAAGATCTTTGGCAACAACATATCTGAAAAGGATCTAATATCTAAAATATATAAAATGCTTCAACAATTCAACAATAAAAAGACAAACAATCCAGTCAAAAAATGGACATGGGACAGACACTTCACCAAAGGGGCCATTCAAGTAGACACAAATACAAGAAAAGATGGTCATGATCACTAACCATTCCCACTGCCATCTGGTTGATTCTGACTCCCAGCAACCCTATATGACAGAGGAGAACTGCCCCATAGGGTTTCCAAGGCTATAAATCTTTACAGAAGTAGTTTGCCTCATCTATCTCCTGTGGAAAAGCTGGTGAGTTTGAACCATAGACCTTCTGGATAGTAGCTAAGCACTTTAACTACTTTGACACCAGGGCTTCTCATTAGCCATTTTGTTGTTTGTTTCTTGTTATTTGCCATTAGAGAGATGCAAATCAAAACTAAAATGAGATACCACCTCACAGCTTCAAAAATTCACTACTACTACTACTACTACTAATAAAAGTGCTGGTGAGATCGTGGGAGATTGAAACTCATACATTTCCATGGGATTGTAAAATGGTACAACCACTTTCGGAAATATTATGTCACTTCCTCAAAAAGCTAGAAATAGAAACACCTTTGTCAATGCTTTTGTTATGTGCCGTTGAGTCAGACCTGACTCATAGCAACCCCTCCTTGGGTTTCTGAGATATATCACTACAGAAGTAGATTACCCAACGTTCCTTCTGAGAAGTGGCTGGTGGGTTTGAACCTCCAGCCTTCTGGTTAGCAGTCAAGTGCCTTAGGCACTACACTACCAGAGCTCCTAGAAACACCTTATGATCTAGCAATCCCACTCCTAGTTATGTATCATATAGCAGTGACACAAATAGACATATGTTCACCTATGTTGATTACAGCATTATTCACCATAACAAAAAGATAGAAACAACTTAAGTAACCATCAATGGATGAATGTATAAACAAGTTGTGGTATGTACATACAACAGAATACTACACAACTATAAAGAATAATGAGAAGTCAAAAAAAAAAAAAAAAAAAAAAGAGTAATGAGAAGTCCACAAAACATAACATGGATGAATCTGGAGAACAGTATGCTGGATGAAATAAGTCAATTACAAAAGGACAAATATTGTGTGGTCCAACTATTATAAATAGTCAAGAAAAGATATCCACACAGAAGGAATGTTCTTGGATGGTTACCAAGGACGGGAGAGAAAAGGTAGGGAAATCACTTTCCACATAGTAGATATTTTATATTCTTGGTGATGGGA
>NW_006921896.1:3799599-3806449 GCF_000298275.1 Orycteropus afer afer
CACTCCTCGGAAGGAAGGTTGGGCAATCCTACTTCCGTAGTGATACTGCCTCGGAAACCCAAGGAGGGGTCGCTATGAGTCGGGGCTGGCTCGACGGCAAATAACAACAAGTAGTACACAAGGGACAATTTCAGTAAATGCTGTAACATATACAACCCTAGTTTGATAAGTAGCATTTGGGGTATTGAAAGTTTTCCAGCAGCCATCTAAGATACAACTATTGGTCTGTACTCATATGGAGCAAAGGCTCAAAGAAGAAATTAGTCCACAGGACAAATAGCCCACTTGAATACTGAGACCAGAAAAACTAGATGGTGCCTGGCTACCACTACCAACCATTCTGAGCAGGGAAGCTATAGAAGTGTCCTGGATAGGATGGGAGAAAACTGTAGAACAAAATTCACAGCCTTAAAAAACGCCAGACCTACTGGACCAACAGAGACTAGCAGAACCCCTGAGACTGTTGAACTTGGAACTGAAGCTATTTCTTGAGGTCACTTTTCAGTTAAATTATAGATTGGCTTATAAGATCAAAATATTACCCGTGAGTAATGTGCTCCCTTAAACAATCAATTTTATGAGATCAAAAAGTTAACATTTACCCAAAAGCAAAGATGAGAAGCCTAGGAGGTGAAAGGAAGTTAGATCAATGGAAACCGAATAAACAGAATGGAAATGCTGACACACTGTGAAAACTGTAACCAATAGCACGGAACAATCTGCATAAAATTGTTAAATTGGAGACTAATTTGCTATATAGACTTTCACACAAAATACTATTTAAAAAGAGAAAAAAGGAAATGAGCCCTCATGAGATGACAATTCATAGGCTATAAAAAAACAGTTGTTTCTAATCAACTAGATCTCATGGCAACTCCATGTGTTTAAGAGTAGAACTGGGCTCCGTGGAGTTTTCAAGAGCTGATTTTTCAGAAGTAGATCAACAGTCCTTTCTTTTACAAGGTGCCTCTGGGTAGATTTGAATCTACAATTTTTCAGTTAGCAAACAAGCTCATTAGCTTTTACACCACCCAGAGACTTCATATATGTTATACATCAACAATCCACTGCATCGAGTTGATTCCAACTCATTGCAACCCTAGAGTACAGAGTAGAATTACCCTGTAGTGTTTCCAAGACTGCAATATTTAAGGAAGCAGACTGTCACAACTTTCTCCCACTGAAAGGGTGCTGCGTTCAAACCACCAACCTTTTGGTTAGTAGTCTCAGCAGCTGAGCTCTTTAACCACTGCACCACCAGGGGTCCTTGGGAAAGGTCTACGTAGATTATAACCCACTGTCATCAAGTCAATGCCAACTCATAGTGACCCCCATTGCATTTCCAAGGCTGTAAATCTTTACAGAAGTAGATTGCCTTGTCTTCCTCCTGCAGAGCAGCTGGTAGGTTTGAACCACTGATCTTCATTGTTAGCAGCCAAATGCTTTACATATAGGTTATGTTGTTGTTGTTGTTGTTAACTTGAACTTAAAGAGCAGCCCTAAGGAAATACAACCACAAAATTTGGAAACATATAATTCTCTGTTAATAAATAGTAATAATACTCTCTTCAGGGGTTTTTAGTACCAGTCTTTGAATGGCTCACAGAACATTATGGTCATTATTTCCTCACAGTGAAGGAGGAAATGGGCATATATTATTAACCATAGGTTCTATGTGATGACATCCAGGGCAACAAGAGGTCAAATGGCTTGGAAAGGAAAAGGGAATATGTGAACCATCTCATAGGGCAGTGTTTTTCAACCTCAGCATTATTAATATTTTAGAAAATTCTTTGTTGGGAAGGGGCTAGGCAGGGCCTGCCCTGTGCATTGTAGTGTTGAGCAGCATCATTAGCTTCTACTCACTAAATCACCTCCTCATTCGTCACAATCAAAAATACTTCTAAAAATAGTGATGATGACTCCACAATAGTATGAATGTAATTGCTAAATTGTACACGTAAAAACTGTTGATATGGCAAATATTTTGTTAAACATATTTTTACCACAACTTAAAAAAAAAAATGTCTCCAGTCTTTGCCAAAAGCAAAATCTTCCTCCACTGATAATAACAAATGTCATGGGGTAAACTTCCTGTGCTATATTATAGCTGTTACCTCATATTCATCCTCAAAAATGATGAAAAAATAATAAAAATGCCAATATATATGTCCTTTTGAAAGCCATAACTGGAACGATGATTAAAAATCAGCAAAGTTGGAAATTTCAGAATTTTAGTTAGATGCTATCCAACCTTGACACTTTTGCAGTGACTACTTGGAAGTTTAGGGAAGAGACTATATTACATAAATTGGTGTTTGTCAATGTAATCAATAAATTTAACCCAAATGAAAATGCTTTATCAATTGTTGAAGAAACTACAAGGCTGAACATTGTATTTTGTTGGAGAAAAGTTGAGCTTATCCCGTCTTCTCTTCCTTTAAATGAAATAAAGACATAGTTTGAAAACACACCTGCCTATTTGGCTCAGTAGTTAAGTCTTGTCTGGCTATAGTGTAAAAATAGGCATTCCTCTGTCTGAGCATGAAAATAGCATCTCCTCAACAAAGGCCAAAAACTTTACAGCTTCAAACAATGTTTACTTTTATAAAAAAGACTTTCCTCTGTGTTTATATTGGGATTGTGTAGGTGTTCTAGTAGAGATAGGCAAGTATATAAGACTCAGAGACAAACCTGTAAGAATATGCTTCCTGCAGTAGCTGAAAAAGTCTTCAACACCACCACCCTGGTGTTGTAAGAAGTCTTTCAAATTTTCTACATGTTAAGTGAAGAATATATACTGATGTAACGCAGATCCTCCTCTTTTGGAAAATTCAAAATGAGAATCAAATATTAACTATAATGATCATAACATTTGATCTTTGTAGAACACTTTATATTCATTCATTTATTCAACAAATGATTATTAAAGAACTGTCGTAGCCTCTTCTAAACAAAACAAAACAAAACAAAAAAGACAAATTCACTGCCATCAAGCTGGTTCTGACTCATAGTGACCCCTCCTTGGGTTTCTGAGGCAGTATCTCTATGGAAGTAGATCACCCAGTCTTCGTTCCGAGGAGTGGCTGGTGGGTTTGAACTACCAACCTTTGGTTAGCAGTCAAATGCTTTAGGCACTACACCACCAGAGCTCCCATGCCCTCTTCTAGGCTCTTGGAATATATTAATGAACAAACAAAAAATCTCAGCCCTTGTGAAAATTTTTTTTAAATTAAATTATATAGTGTTAGAAGGTTGTAAATGAAATAGGTAAGTATCCAGTTAATTTTCTGCATAGTCCCTGAGGCATTTGACCACTAACTAGAAGGCTGGTGGTTGAAACCCACCAGCTACTCCTCAGAAGGAAGACTGGGCAATCTACTTCCATAGTGATACTGCCTTGGAAACCAAAGGAGGGGTAGCTACTAGTCAGGATCAACTCACCAGCAGTGAGTTTGGTTTGGTTTTGGTATTAAATATTTTAGGCATTGCCAACCACACTGCCTTAGTCATGATTACTAACTCTACTTGGTAATGACAAAGTTATTGTTGTTGTTAGGTGCTGTTGAGTCGTCTCTGACTCATAGCAAACTTATGCACAGCAGAACGAAACACTGCCCAGTCCTGTGCCAGCCTCATGATCCTTCCTATACCTGAACCCATCATTGCAGCCACCGTATCTGTCCATCTCATTAAGGGCTTTCCCCTTCTTCATTGACACTCCACTTTACCAAGCTTGATATCTTTCTCCATGGAATGGTTCATTCTAACGACATGACCAAAGTAAGTGAGACAAAGTGTGGTAATTCTTGCTTCCAAGGAGCAGTCCAGCTGCACTTCTTCCAGGACAGATTTGTTCATCCTTTTAGCACACCATGGTACTCTTAGCAAGCTTCTCCAACATCACAACTCAAAACCATCAACTCTTCTTCAGTCTTCCTTATTCATTGTCCAGCTCTCACATGCATATGAGGTGATTGAAAATACCATGGCTTGGGTTAGGCGCACCTTAGTCTTCAAGGAGATATCTTTGCTCTTCAGCACATGAAAGAGGTCTTTTGCAGCAGATTTGCCCAATGCAATACGCCGTCTGATGTCTTGACTGCTGCTTCCATTGGTGTGATTGCAGAATCAAGCAATATGAAGTCCTTTACAATTCAATCTTTTCTCCATCCACCACAAAGCTGTTTATCAGTCCAGTTGTATGGATTTTTGTTTTCTTTATATTGAGGTATAATCCATACTGCAGACTGTAGTCTTTAATATTCATCAGTAAGTGCTTCAAGTCATCCTCACTTTAAGCAAGCAAAATTGTGTCATCAGCATATTGCAGGTTGTTAATGAGTCTTCCTCCAATCCTGATGCCACATTCTGCTTCATATTATCCAGCTTCTTGGATTGTTTGATCATCATACAGATTGAATAAGTATGATGATAGGATACAACCTTGACTCACTCCCTTCTTGATTTTGAACCATGCAGTATTCCCTTTTTCTGTTTGAATGACAGCCTCCTGATCTATGTACAGGTTCCTCATGAGTACAATAAAGGGTTCTGGAATTCTCATTCTTCTCAGTGTTACCCACAATTTGTTATGATCCACATAATTAGGTGATTTTGCATAGTCAATAAAACATAAGTAAATATCTTTCTGGTATTCCTTTCTTTCAGCTAAGATCCAACCAACATCAGCAATGATATCCCTTGTTCCACATCTTCTTTTGAATCCAGCTTGTATTTCTGGAAGCTCTCTGTCAATATACTGCTGCAATTTTTCAATTATCTTCAATAAGACTTTACTTGCATGTGATATTGATGTTGTTCGATAATTTCCACATTCTGGGGGTTCACTTTTCTTTGGAATTGGTACAAATATGGACTGCAGAAGTTGGTAGAAATCTTAAATTTCCTCATCTTTGGCTTTTGTGGTTGGTGCATAGATTTGAATAATGGTAGTATTAATTGCTCTTCCTTGGAGGTGCATGAATATTATCCTATCACTGCACTGACACCACTGTACTTCAGGACAGATCTTGAAACAGGATTTATGGTGATGAATGCCACACTATTCCTCTTCAATTTGTCATTCTCAGCATAGTAGATCATATGGTAGTCTGATTCAAAATGGCCAAAGCCAGTCCATTTCAGATCACTAATGCCTAGGATATCGATCTTTGTATGTTTCATTTCATTTTTGACAGCTTCCAATTTTCCTAGATTCATACTTCATACATTCCATGTTCCAATTATTAATGGATATTTACCTGTTTCTACTCATTTTGAGTCATGCCACATCAGCCAATGGAGGTCCTGAAATATTATTCTATCCATATCGTTAAGGTCATCTCTAGTCTGAGATGTCAGCTCTTCCCCGATCAAATTTTGAGTGTCTTCCAACCTGATGGGCTTATTTTCCAGTACTATATCAGACAATGTGTCAGGGCTTTTCATAAAATTTTCCAGTAATATGTAAGATAGTGTTTCATTGTTATTCATAAGGGTTTCATTGGCCAGTTGTTTGAGAAGTGGATGCCCTCTTCCTTCTCTGAGTCTGTCTTAGCCTGGAAGCTCTGCAGAAACCTGCCCACCATAGGTAACACTGCTGACATTTTGCAATACTAAAGGTATAGCCTCCAGTATCACAGCCACATGTAAGCCACCGCAGGACAATAAACTGACAGACAAGTTCATCTTCTACTTGTTCCTAACCCCTCTGTGCCCACCTACCTTGTGCCCCAGCCTTAAAACAGAGCTGCCCCTTGAGTGAAAAGCAGACCCTGAGCCTCATGCCCACTTACCTCAGGCCCTGGCCTTAAAATAGAGCTCAAGAAAAAGCAGCCCTCGAGCTCTGTACCTTCCTTCCTTGGGCCCTGCATTAAACTAGAGCCACCCCCAAGAGAAAATCAGGCCGCAAGCCCTGCACCAGCCTACCTCGGGCCCCATCCTTGAAATAGAACCTCCCCCAAGCAAAAACTAGCCATAGATAATACATAAACAAATTAGCATGACTGAGTTCTGATAAAACTTTAGCTGTAAGAATAGGTAGTAAGCCAGATTTGGCTCATAGCCATAGTTTCCCAACTATGAAACAGAGAATCTGGAGTTTGAGGGGGTCACCAATTTTAAATAGATTGATCAAGGTAAGGCCTAATAGAAAAGGTAACATTTGATCAAAGACTTGAAAAAGGTGAGAAGTCAGGCTTGTCGATTTCTAGGGGAAGACTATTCTGAGTAGAGGGAGAACCAATACAAATTTCCTGTGGCAGCAATGCATCTGGCAAGTTTTGAAATTTAGCAAGAAGCTTTGTCTGGTTTAAGCAGAATGAGTGAGTGATCTTTGTAACCACTCTCAACTGGGATCTCCAATTATTTTTCCTTTTTTAAAAAGAAAATTCATTCTGATAAATGAAATATATTTTATTCCAATAACTGAGGGCTCAGAAATAAGCCTTTTTCTGATCCAGGAAAGATAAGAGGCATTGACATGTCTTGTTTTTTCCCATTAAGGTCTTAGTTCAACTCAACAAAGATGACATATGAACACAACACTACCTAACCACAGAGCTTCCCTCTAGAAACATTTACCAACACATTCTAATTTTCAACAAAGCTGGCCAGAATGAAGACTTATAATCAAAAGACCACAGTAAAACACCACCTTGTTATTCATTTAGCCTGTTTATTAGTGAAGTCTTCTTAATGGGTAACTGACTATAAGAGTTTCAGAGCCAGAAGGCAGGGATATTATTTCTATATCAATAATGAAATCATCCTCTAAGAAGGACTTTATGCTCTGCACTTGTGTTAGATTGGGTTCTCTAGAGAAACACAAAAACTAGCAAAGTGTGTG
>NW_006921896.1:3809475-3810049 GCF_000298275.1 Orycteropus afer afer
CGTTGGGGAAGGCTAGGAGAAAGACTGACATTATAGATTTTTGGCAATGTAGTGGGGTCCTTCCTCAAAGGGACCAGGCCTCCCCTTCATTCAAGGAGTTGTGGGTCTGTAAACTGACTGACTCAAGTCTGGGAATTGATTGAAAGGTCGTGACTCTGTATTCTGGTGATTCAATCTAGGTTGCTGTTCATGTGACCTAGAGATCTTCTGTCTATATAGATCAAGTAAATATTTAGTAAGCTTGCCATATATTTCACTACGAGGAACACCATGAGCAAGTAGCAAATGCCATGACTCCACATGAGTCAGACTATTCTGATTAGTGTTCTGACTGTGCTGTCCATTATGGTAACCACGCCCACCTTGCCTTTGTCAATCACCTGCTGCCACTTGGCCCCTACTACCATGGGGTCCAGTCAGCCCCATTGTATGTAGGTGTCTTAGTTCAATTAGGGCAGTTCTCACTGTCAAATAAGGTTTACATAAAATAGCAATCACAGCAGTCTTCAAGGATGGTGGAGCTCCCTTTACAAATTTACTCCTCACAGTACTGGTGAAAGGCATGTCTTCTGGA
>NW_006921896.1:3811954-3813689 GCF_000298275.1 Orycteropus afer afer
GTTGTTGTTGTTAGGTGTCATCGAGTCATTTCCGACTCATAGCAACCCTATGCACAACAGAATGAAACATTGCCCAGTCCTGAGCCAGCTCCCTAATTCTTGCTATACTTGAGCCCATCGCCACTGTCACCCTGCCAGTCCATCTCACTGAGGGCCTTCTCCTCTTTCATCGACCCTCCACCTTACCAAGCATGACATCCTTCTCCAAGGAATGGTCCCTTCTGACAACATGACCAAAGTACGTAAGACAAAGTCTGGCCATACTCCTTCCAAGGAGCATTCAGGCTGCACTTTCTCCAGGACAGACCTGTTAGTTCTTTCAGCAGTCCATGGTACTTTCAGCATTCTTTGTCAACACCACACCTTAAAAGCATCAATTCTTCTTCGGTCTTCCTTATTCATTGTCCAGCTCTCACATGCATACAAGACAATTGAAAACACCATGGCTTGTGTCAGGTGCACCTTAGTCCTCAAGGAGACATCTTTGCTCCTCAGCACTTGAAAGAGGTCTTTTGCAGCCAATTTTCCTAGTGCTATATGTCGTCTGATGTCCTGACAGTTGCTTCCATTGGTGTTGATTGTACGACCAAATTATGTGAAGTCTTTGATAATTTCAATCTTTTCTCCATTTATCATAATGTTGCTTATAGGACCAGTTGTGAGGATTTTTATTTTCTTTACATTGAGATGTAATCCATACTGCAGACTGTATTCTTCAATCTTCATCAGTAAGTCCTTCATGTCATCCTCACTTTCAACAAGCAAAGTTGTGTCAACATATCACAGGTTGTTAATGATTCTTCCTCCAATCCCGACATCACTTTCTTCTTCATATAGTCCAGCTTCTCGGATTATTTGCTCAGCATACAGATTGAATAAGTATGGTGAAAGGATACAACCCTGAAACCCTGCCTTCTTGATTTTAAACCATGCAGTGTTCCCTTTTTCTGTTCAAATGACAGCCTCCTGGTCTATGTACAAGTTCCTTATGAGTAATTAAGTGTTCTGGAATTCTCATTCTTCTCAATGTTATCCACAATTTGTTATAATCCACACAATCAAATGCTTTTGCACAGTCAATAAAATAAAAGTAAACTTCTTTCTGGTATTATTTCCTTTGAGCCAAGATCCATCTGACATCAGCAATGACATCCCTCATTCCACATCCTCTTCTGAATCCAGCTTGCATTTCTGGAAGTTCTCTGCCAATATATTGCTGCAACAATTTTTGAATTATCTTCAGTAAGATTTTTACTTGCATGTGATATTAATGATATTGTTCAATAATTTCCACCTTCTGTGGGATCACCTTTCTTTGAAATGGGTACAAATACGAATCTCTTCCAGACAGTTGGCCAGGTAGCTGTCTTCCAAGTCTCTTGGCATAACCAAGTGAGTGCCTCCAGTGGGGCATCCATTTGTTGAAACCTCTCAATGAGTATTCCATCAATTCCTGGAGCCTTGTTCTTCACCAACCCTTTCAGTGCAGCTTCAACTTCTTCCTTCAGTACCATTGGTTCTTGAACATATGCCACCTCCTGAAATGAAAATCAAGGAGTTCTTTTTGGTACAGTGACTCTGTGTATTCCTTCCATCTTCTTTTGATGCTTCCTGTATCATTCAATATTTTGCCCATAGAATCTTTCAATATTGCAACTTGAGGCTTAAATTTTTGCTCAGTTCTTTCAGCTTGAGAAATGCCAAGCGTGTTCTTCCCTTTTGGCTTTCAGACTCC
>NW_006921896.1:3813799-3821937 GCF_000298275.1 Orycteropus afer afer
ATCTGTTCAGCTCTTTTATCTTGTCATTTCTTCCATTTGCTTTAGCCACTCTTCGCTCAAGGGCAAGTTTCAGAGTCTCTTCTGACATCCATCTTAGTCTTTTCTTTCTTTCTCATATTTTTAATGACCTCTTGCTTTCTTCATGGATGATGCTTTTGATGTTATTCCACAATTCTTTTGGTTTGCAGTCATTGATGTTCAATGCATCAAATCTATTCTTTAGATGGTCTCTAAATTCAGAAGGGATATATTCATGGTCATATTTTGGCTCTCATGGACTTGTTTTAATTGCCTTCAACTCAAGTTGAACTTGCATATGATCTGTTGATGGTCTGTTCCACAGTCAGCTCCTGGTCTTGTTTTGGCTGAAGATATTGAACTTTTCCATCGCCTCTTGCCACAGATGTAGTCGATCTGATTCCTGTGTACTCCATCTGGCGAAGTACATGTGTAGAGCCGCTGTTTGTGTTGTTGAAAAAAGGTATTTGCAATGAATAGATCATTGGTCTTGCAAAATTCTATCATGCAATCTCCAGTGTTATTTCTGCACCATGGCCAAATTTTCCAACTGCCAGTGATTCTTTTTTGTTTCCAACTTTGGCATTCCAATCACCAGTGATAAGCAACACATCTTGATTGCATGTTCAGTCAATTACAAACTGCAGAAGTTGATAAAAATCTTCGATTTCCTCATCTTTGGCTTTGGTGGTTGATGCGGAATAATAGAAGTACTAATGGGTCTTCCTTGTAGGCATATGGATATTATCCTATCACTGACAGTATTGTATTTCAGGACAGATCTTGAAACATCCTTTTGTGATGATGGATGCCATGCCATTTCTCTTCAATTTGTCATTCCCGGCATAGTAGATAATATGGTTGTCTGATTCAAAATGCCCAAAACCCAAGCCCTCTAGAGCCAGGAAAGGGATGGAGCAGGAGAGGCCAGGGACCTTCAGAGAGGCAGGACATCCAGGGGCAGGAGGCAAAGCTAGGAGGCCCCAAGCCCCCTAGATCCAGGAAAAGGAAGGAGCAGAAGAAGCCGGGGACCTCTGGAGGGGCAGGCTATCCAGGTAAAAAGGGGTGGGAGGCAAGGCTAGGCCCCAAGCCCCCTACAGCCTGGAAACAGAGGAAGCGGCCACAAAGTGGCAGGTTCCAGGTAGGAATTAGGTAATTGGAGGGCACAGAGGTTTCCAACAGCTAAGGGAGACAAATTTGTCTGTCAGTTTGTCATCCTGTGGAGCTTGTACATTGCTGTGAGCCTTGAGGCTGTGCCCCTGGTGTTTCAGATGCCAGCAGAGTTGCACATAGTGCACAGGTTTCAATGTAACTTACAGACTAAGACAGACTAGGAAGAAGGAGGAGGCCATACACTTCTCAAAAATTGGCCAGGGAAAACCTTATGAATAACAAAGACACGCTGTTTGATACATTACTGGGCAACTTTATGAATAGCTGGGAAACATTGTCCCACACAATGCAGGAAGATGAGCCTCTTGGGTAGGAAGGCACTCAAAATAGGACTGGGAAAGAGCTGCCTCATCAGAGTAGAGCCAACCTTAATGATCTGGATAAAGTAAGTATTTCAGGACCTCCATGTGCTGAAATGGCATGACCCAAATTGAGGAAAAATAGCTGCAAATATCCATTAATAATTGGAACATGGAATGTACGAAGTATGAATCTAGGAAAATTGGAAGTTGTCAAAAATGAAATGGAATACATAAAGATTGATATCCTAGGCATTCGTGAGCTGAAATGGATGGGTTTGGGTGGGTGGTGGTAGTGTTTTAAAAACCACTTTTTGTTTAATTTCAGATAGAATTTGCTTCCAATGTAATTTGTATGAATACTTTTTAACATGTACCCCATCTTGTTCCACAGATTTGAGGGTGAAGGTTTAGTGCCTTAAGACATTTGACTGCTAACCAAAAGGCTGGCAGTTCAAACCCACTAGCTACTCCTTGAAAAGAAGATTGGGCAATCAAGTTTCATAGAGGTAAGTCTTCTATGTTTCCAACTTTGGCATTCCAATCACCAGTGATAAGCAACACATCTTGATTGCATGTTCAGTCAATTACAAACTGCAGAAGTTGATAAGTCCTCGGAAACCCAAGGAGGAGTCGCTATGAGTCAGGACTGACTCGATGGCAGTGAGCTTGGTTTGTTTTTTTTTATAGTAGCAACCAACAAAAAATGTTTATTATGAAAGGATAACAGAGACAAGGGATATAACCAGTAACCAGTTTCCATCAAGTCATTTCCAGCTCATGGAGCCCCCATGTGTATCAAAGTAGAACTATGCTTCACAGGGTTTTCAATGGCTGATTTTTCAGAAGTTGGTCACTGGGCCTTTCTTTCAGGGCAGCTGTGGCTCAACTTGATTTTCCTACCTTTTAATTAGCAAAAAAGTGTGTTATCTATTTGTACCACCCAGGGACTTTACTAGCATTATAGTGTAAAACTAGAACCTGGGTAAGATTATCAAAAAGAAACACAGATTCAGGACACTATAGCCTCACTATCCTCTCAAGCCTTGTCCCATACCTTCCCTACATTTACCTGTACTTCAGCCACCATGGAATTCTTTCAGTTACCAAGATCCACGATGCTCCCTCCCCTACTTCTTGTCTTCTTTTGGTCAGAAATGCCAGTGCCCCCCCATTTTCACTTAGGTAACTGCTCTTGCTTGAGTTCAGAGGTTACTTCTTCTACTTCAGTCCATGCCTTCTTTTATACATTCTCATGGCAATATTTGTCTCCACAGTATTTTTCAGTTTGTTGTTTATTACATTCATTTGCAAAAATAATTAATGTCAATTTCTCTCATGAACTGATGCTTCATGAGGGCAAAAATCTCTCAGATTTTTGCTCCTATTTTACTCTCAGCAGCCAGCAGTGCCTGACATATAATGTGCCCTCAATAACTATTAGTTGAATAGATGAAACCTCCCAATAGTCAAAGGAAAGAGAGAAGCATAATAAGTTAAAATATTTTCAAAGTCTATAAATAAAAACCAACAAGTTTTCCAAGAAAAGCAGAGCTTTTCATGAATTGTGAGTTTTAAGCAAAATTTCTCCCATGGGTCTTCAAAAACAGAATATTGTGTGAATTTGTAGACAAAATGCTTATGTTGATGTAATAACACATTTTAAACAGCTGTTTCTTGCAGTGTGTCTTAATATAGGCCTACAAAAACATATCAAATCACACATTCAATATATACAGTTCTTAAGGGGCAACACAATGTGATCCAAGAACACAGTTATCACAGGTTCTGGCTTAATACAAACATAAAATAGCATTAGAGAAATCAAGTGTCTGCAGGTCCTTCAGACCCTTCCTCCATAAATATTTCTTCCAATCAGATTTGTGTAGCAGAGAGTTTAAGGTTATATTCTCTAGGAACACATAAGGGTCAGATTGATATTCATTCTTTGACAATCAGCTGGAAGAAGTATGATTGTTCAATTGGATCAGGATCAAACATTTATTCAGCTGGAGAATCTAGTCAGGCCCATTCATTTGTTGAAGTTGACCCATGTTCATACCTCCCTCTTGTGGCCCTTTCAAGTACACTGGCCCATACACAGGAGCATAGTAAGGCAGATGAATAATTAAATTCCTTAATTCAAGTCAAGTAATTTGGACAATTGCTAAAATCTAAAAAAAAAAAAAAAAAAAGTTTGATTATTTAACAGAATGTTAAAACAAAGGTCAACTCCCATGACTTGCAGCCATACAATAGACAGGCATTTAGGGTGAACATTTACACCAGGTAGATAGACTCCTTAGAACAATCAATCATGGGAGAATAGAAGGGCAGTAAATACACAGGTAAATGCACAGAAAGATAGCTCAGGAGGCAGTAATGCATAAGAAAGAAGGACAGGTAACTGTAGGGAGGAAGTAGAAAGAGAGTTGCTACATTGCAGAGACTGCAGTCAATGTCATGAAACAAAATGTGTATGAACTGTTGTACAGAAAATGAATTTGCTCTGTACCCAAATCACATTAAAAATTTAATAATAATTTTAAAAAGTCAATGGAGCTTCTTATTAAACCTAAAGTAATCAGTGTTTCAAAAGCTCAACATTTGAACTCAAGCTAGTAGAGGTATTGATGCAAATATTTGAGAAGCATGACTATGCCTTGAATATTACCCTTCCTTAATTGTATTGTCCTGTCTCAATTTGGCCTTCTTCAAATAGTATGTCAGTAGATTTAGAACTTTTGAGGAGTGTGGCAAGGAATGATCTTGTGGTGAAGGAATCAATAGAGTCACAAAAGCTCATTCCTTAAATGTTTACATATAGAAAGAGAAAGAGTACTTGCCATTATGCTTTAAGTTATATAAGAAATGATCTTTGACAGAAAATATTATCTGGTAAAGAAGAAGAGACAAATATACAAAAAAAAAAAAAAAAAATGGAATTACATGATAAAATGGGATAAATGCCAAAGGGAAAAAACATATGCCAGCGGCAGGTAGTGAAGGGATATAGTTGATGGATTATTTCTTCTGCCCCAGTACATTTTAATGTAGGATAAATATGGACATAAAAATGCCCTACCAGATGTTCCAAGCACTTTATTTAAAAATAATATGCTATTATAATTCAGAGAAAGGACAAATAACTTTGTATGAGTGACAGCAGGGAAGACTTCTGAAAAAGGGAGAATCTAAATTGGGCTTTGAAGGATGTGTAAGATTTAGGCATGAAGATCTGAAGCAGAGGAAACCACCTAAGTAAAAGCATGTAGGCAGAAAAGTAAGAAGCAAGGAAAAGAGAAAACATTCAATAATGTTAAATGAACGAAAGATATATAAAGTGGAAAAAAAAAAAAAAAACCCTCACTGCCCTGTTCACCAAGGGCTGCAGGGAAGACTGCACTGGTGCCCTATGAGTAGGAAGGGAAACAGCAAAGAGGGAGACAACCTGAGCTGTGGACTTTCTGCTGTCCGGAAGGTGCAGCCATTTTGATTGTTTACAAGTGGCAGCCATTTTTTATATTTAAAGTGACCCAGGGTGCAGCCACTTTGAATCTTTACAAGTGGCAGCCTTTTGAATATTTAAAGTGACAGCATTCTCATTTGGAATCCAGGGACCTACGAATAGGTTCCATTTATTAAGGATAGCAGGGACATATGAAAGGCTGACAACAGGAAAGGAAACAGGGGGTGAGTGTATAAGTGCTACCAACTAGCGAATAGAGGAGCACAGCACAGTACCCTACTTACACAGATACAAAGAAAATGAAAATCATGGGCAAGTCACTCCAACATACAATCACCAATTAAATAGAAACACAAAAATGACACAATGCCTTGGAGATAACAGAGCAACACAATCCATACAAAGAAGCAAAATAAAGCAGGAGTAACAAGGCACCAGAATACAGACCCAAAACACATCCTTGAGGAAGACACAGCATTGGAACTCCCTGATAAGGAATTGAAAAGAATTATATTTAGGTATCTTCAACAAATAAGAGACAGATCAAGGAAAACACTGACAAAATTGAGGAAAATACAGAGAAAACTTTAGAACAATTTTGAAAGACAATACCAAAAAAAAAAAAACAACTCACTGCCATTGAGTCAGACCTGATTCATAATGACCCCTCCTTGGGTTTCTGAGGAGGTATCACTACAGAAGTAGATTGGCAAACCTTCTTTCCAAGGAGTGGCTGGTGGGTTTGAACCACCAGCCTTCTGGTTAGGGGTCAAATGCTTTAGGCACTATGCCACCAGAGTGCCTTCAAAAGACAACACAAGAACAGAATGACAAAATCAATGAAAAATTAGAACTGATACAAAATCTTCAGATAGAAATCCAGAAGATTAATACTAAATTTTCAGAAATAGATAACACATTGAATGGGCAAAGGAGTAGAATTAAATTAATGGAAGACAAAATTAGTGAGATTGAAGGCAAATACATCAATACTTCTTTAGAAAGGGATCAATCAAAAAAAGGATCCAAACAAATTGAAAAAAACCTAAGGTTCATGTGGGTTACCATCAAAAGGAATAACCTATGTGTCATTGGAATTCCAGAACAGGAAGAGAGAAAATAAACACAGAAAAAAATTGTCAAAGATTTCTTGGATGAGAATTTTCCTGGTATGATGAAAGATGAGCATATATTCATTCAAGAAGTCCAACAAACCCCAAACAGGATAGATCCCAAAAGAAAATGTCATCATCAAACTAACAAAAACCAAAGAATAATACCAAAGAATACCAAAGGTATTCTTTCTTTAAAGAATCCTGAAAGCAGCACAGGAAAAACAAAAAGTTACCTACAAGGGGCAACTAATAAAGCTAAGCTTGGATTTCTCTGCAGAAATCATTCAGGTGAGAAGACAATGGGATGGTATATATAAAACCCTGAAGAGAAAATTTTCCAACCAAGAATTATATACCCAGAAAAATTGTCCCTCAAATATGATGGTAAAATTAGGACATTTCCAGATAAGCAGAAATTAAGGGAATTTGTTAAAACCAGACCAACCTTACAAGAGATGTTAAAGGGAGTCCTTTGCACAGAAAACCAACAACAGCAAACAATAACTGACCATTAACACACATGATGACATAAACCAGAAACCAACCCAGTTATGGAAGTATCCAAAGTAAATAAGCCTACATGATTGTAAACAGGGAACCAGAGGTATCAATTGACAACTGAGGACAAATATAATCCAAAAAGATGGGGAAAAAATTACATAGTTATAGAACTTCTAATGGTAGGGAAGTCAAGACAACTGCACCCTTGTCTTGACACCATCCGATCTGCAGCCTATACGACTATGAGACCAGAAGAACTAGATGGTGCCCGGCTACCACTGTCATCCACTTGGAAGGGCATTTATGTAAGAGATCCTTGATGGAGAGGGAGAACAATGTGGAACAAAACTCAAAATCATTTGGAGGAAAAAAAAAAGGGGGGGGGGAGGGGACCAGGTTTGCTGGTGCCATAGAGTCTCATGGAACCACTGAGCCTATGGCCCCTAACTGCCCTTTAGGTCTGGAATTAAACCTATGCCTGTGGTTTCCAGCCAAACAAAAGATAGGCATATGAGTTGGACAATTACCTCAAGTAGATACTCTCCTTGGAGAGAACAATCATGGGAGAAAGAAGGGCTGCTTATGCACAGGGAGATAGCTCTGAGGGCAGGAGTCCATGGAGGGATGGACACAGGGAAGAGGTAACTATGGGGAGAAAGTGGGAAGGGAGCTGTTGCATTGTGGTAAACTGTGGTCAATGTCATGAGACAAAGTATATGTGAACTTCTGTATGGAAAGTGAATTTCCTCTGTAAATCTTCACCCAAATCACAAAAAAATAAACCCTGAAAAGAAAAGACAACTGCAAGATGGAATGGACTGTTCTAAATTTGAGAAGAAAATTATAAATCGCAGGGTAACCTCAAAGAAAAATGATAAAACTTCACATCAAAATAAAAAAGAGGACCAGCACAAATATTTAGCAAATACTAAAACAATAACAACAAAAGAAGTGATAACATGATTCATAAACAACATGAGCTCATCACAGAAAATTATATGGAAAAAAGAAATCAACGCCACAAAAAAGCACATAACAAAATGACAGCAACAAATTCATATTTGTCAATAATTACATATCTGACAAGGGACTTATCTCTAAAATTTATAGAAAAATCCAACACCTCAACAACAAAATTAACAACACAATTAAAAAATGGGCAGAATATGTGAATAGACACTTCACTAAAGAGAAGAAATCCTCATGATCATAAGCCATCAGAGAGATGCAAATCAAAACAACAATGAGATGCCATCTCACCCCAGCAGTAATGGTAAAGTTCAACAAGACAGAAAATAACAAATGCTGGTGAGGATGTGAGAGACTAGGACTCTCACACTGCTGGTGGGATGGTAAAATTATACAACCCTTGTGGAAAGAACTACGGCAATTCCTTAAAAAGCTGGACTTAGAAATACCATTTGACCCAGCAATCCTATTACTAGGTATACATCCTAAAGAAGTGAAAGCCAGGACAAGAACAGACATATGCACACCCATGTTCATCGGAGCACTATTTACAATAGCCAAAAGATGGAAACAACCTAGGTGTCCATCAACAGA
>NW_006921896.1:3823697-3828548 GCF_000298275.1 Orycteropus afer afer
GAGTTAGAAAAACAAAAGGGAAGGACATACTCAGCATTTCTCAAGCTGAAAGAATTGAGGAAAAAATTTAAGCCTTGAGTTGAAATATTGAAAGATTCTAAGGGCAAAACATTGAATGATGCAGGGAACATCAAAAGAAGATGGAAGGAATACACAGAGTCACTGTACCAAAAAGAACTGCTCCATCTTCATCCATTTCAGGAACTGGCATATGATCTAGAACCAATGGTACTGAATGAGAAAGTCGAAGCTGCAATGAAAGAATTGGCAAAGAACAAGGCTCCAGGAATTGATGGAATACACATTGAGATATTTCAACAAACGGATGTCGCACTGGAGGCACTCACTCGGTTATTCCAAGAGATTTGGGAGACAGCTACCTGGCCAACTGACTGGAAGAGATCCATATTTGTACCCATTCCAAAGAAAAGTGATCCCACAGAATGTGAAGATTATCTAACAATATCATTAATATCGCACACAAGTAAGATCTTACTGAAAATAATTTAAAAACAGTTGCAGCAGTATATTGACAGAGAACTTCCAGAGGTGCAAGCTGGATTCAGAAGAGGACATGGGACAAGGGATATCATAGCTGCTGTGAGATGGATCTTGGCTCAAGGCAAAGAATACCAGAAAGATGTTTACTTGTGCTTTATTGACTATGCATAGGCATTTTATTGTGTGGAGCATGACAATTTATGGATAACATTGAGAAGAATGGGAATTCCCTAACACTTGATTGTATTCCTGAGGAACCTATACCTTGACCAGGAGGCTGTCATTTGCACAGAACAAAGGGACACTGCATGATTTAAAATCAGGAAGGAAGTGTGTCAGGGTTGTATCCTTTCCCCATACTTATTCAATCTATATGCTGAGCAAATAACCCGAGAAGCTGGACTATATAAAGAAAAATGTGGCATCAAGATTGGAGGAAGAATCATTAACAACCTGAGATACACTGATGATATAACTTTACTTGCTGAAAGTGAGGATGACTTGAGGCACTTACTGATGAAGATTGTGGAACATAGTCTGCAGTATGGATTACATGTCAATATAAAGAAAACAAAAATCCTCACAACTGGACCAATGAGCAGCATCACAATAAAAGGAGAAAAGATTGAGGTTGTCAAAGGATTCACGTTGCTTGGTTCTACAATCAAGGCCAATGGAAGCAGCAGTCAGGACATTAAATGATGTGTAGCAATTGGAAAGTCAACCACGAAGGAACTCTTTCAAGTGCTGAGGAGCAAGGATGTCTCCTTGAGGTCTTAGGTGCGCCTGACACAGGCCATGATATTTCCAAACACCTTTTATGCATGTGAGAGCTGGACAATGAATAAGGAAGACCGAAGAAGAGTTGATGCTTTTGAGTTGTGGTGCTGGCGAAGAATGCTGAAGGTACCATGGGCTGCCAAAAAACTAACAGATCTGTCCTGGAGGAAGTGCAGCTGAGATGCTCCTTGGGAGCGAGGATGGCCAGACTTCATCTCACCTACTTTGGTCATGTTGTCAGAGGGAACCATTCCCTGGAGAAGGATGTCATGCTTAGTAAGGTGGAGGGTTGACGAAAGAGGGGAAGGCCTTTGATGAGATGGATTGACACTGTGGCTACGACAATGGGCTCAAGTATAGCAAGGATCATGGAGCTGGCGTGGGATTGGGGGGTGTTTTTTCTGCTGTGCATGGGGTCACTATGAGTCAGAAGCAACTTGATGGCACCTAACAACAAGACTTCTAATAAAATATTAAATAGGAGTGGTGACAAATGGCATCCTTGTCCATTTCCCATTCACAAAGGAATTCTTTTAGTCCCTCTTCACAAAGAATAATGTTGGCAGTTGGTTTTGTGAATACATCCTTGATTATGTTGAGGAATTTTCCTTCTAGTCCTATTTTGATGAGAGTTTTTATTAAGAATAAGTGTTGGATTTTATCAAATGTCTTTTCTGCA
The DNA here is from genome assembly GCF_000298275.1 of Orycteropus afer afer. Classification (NCBI taxonomy): domain Eukaryota; kingdom Metazoa; phylum Chordata; class Mammalia; order Tubulidentata; family Orycteropodidae; genus Orycteropus; species Orycteropus afer. The sequence goes on from NW_006921896.1 coordinate 3,825,658, forward strand.
TTGATAGCTTTACATTGCAGATTATGTTAATTGTTTTTCTAATGTTGAGTCATCCTTTTATACCAGGTATGAATTCCACTTGATGATGTGTTTTTTTTTTTTTTTTAATATGATGTCGTATTCTAATGGCTAGAATTTTTGCATCCATGTTCATGTGAGATATTGGTCCATAATTTTTTTTTTTTTAAGTAATGTCTTTGTCTGGCTTTGGTATCATGTTTATACTTGCTTCATACAATAAATTCAGAAGTATTCCATCATTTTCTATGTTCTGGAATAGTTTGAGTAGAATTAGAGTCAGCTCTTCTCTGAATGTTTGATAGAATTCTCCAGTGAAGCCATCTGGGTCAGGATTATTTTTTGTTGGGAGTTTTTTTATAACCTGCTGATTTTTTTTTTTTTTTTCATGAGTCTGTTCAAATTTTCTATCTTAATCTGTATTAGTTTAAGTAGTGTCTTGATTCTATAATGCTGCTATAACAGAAATACCACAAGTGGATGGCTTTAACAAACAGGTATTTATTCTTTTACAATTTGGGAGGCTAGAAGTCCAAATTCAGAGTGCAGCTCTAGGGGATGGATGAAAGCCCCTTGACCCTGGGCTTCAGCTCTGCCTCTTGTTCCAGGCCCACTGGAGCTGAATGCGTCTCTTAATTCACATAGCTACTAGCTGCCGAGTCTGACAAACCCAAAGTTGGCAGGTAAAATGGCACAATCTTAAAATCAGCAGGTAACTCAGCAGACCCTAGTTCAAGTCCAGTAACAATCCCAAGTTCGGCAGGTAATGTGGCAGGCCACTAGTTCAAGTCCAGGAAATAGAGACTCAGCCAAATGCAGGATCTAACATGTACCAAAATGCTAGAGACCTTTCTCAAAACTTCCCATGTATACTGAAAGTAGGCCACATCTCAAAGGCAACTAATTAGCTTCTCATGGCAGATTGTACCATGTAGCTTAACTATATCCAATCTCATTATGGGGAATAACTACATCCAGCTGCCAAGCCACTCAAAATCACAGTCCAGCCAAGTTGACACATAACCTTAGCTACCACAGGTAGGTAATATGTTTCTAGAAATTTGACCATTTCTTGTAGGTTTTCAAATTTGTTGGAGTACAGTTCTTTATAGTATTCTGTTATTATCCTTTAATTTCAGTTGGCTCTGTTGTGACATCATTTCATGTTATTTGCATCTTCTTTTCCTTTGTTAGATTTGTCAGTGGTTTGGCAATTTTATTAATCCTGTCAAGGTACTAACTTCTAGTCTCGTGATTCTTTCTACTGTTTTTCTGTTTTCTGTTTCATTTATTTCTGCTCTGATTTTTGTTACTTCCTTTCTAATTTTTTGTTATTTTCTTTCTTCTGGTGTTCATGGGCTTTTTTTTTTTTTTTTTTTTTTTTCTTTTCTGTTCTTCTGCTAATTGTTGGAGTTGTTAAGGTTTTGATTTTGGTTCTTTCTTCTTTTTGAGGTATGTGTTTATCACTTTAAATTAACTTCTGAGCACTGCTTTTGTTGTGTCCCAAAAGTTTTTGTATGTTATGTTTTCATTCTCATTTGATTCTAGGAATTTTTTCTTAATTCATCTTTTATTTCTTCTATTATACAGTAGTTTTTAAGCAGGGAGTTATTTACTTTCCATGAACTTTTTTTTTTACTTTGTTGTTCCCATGATTAATTTTCAATTTTATAGCATTGTGATCTGAGAAGATGCATTGTACTATTTTGATGTTTTTAAACTTTGAGGTTTATTTTGTTACTTAACATATGGTCTATTCTGGAGAATGAACCATGTACAATGGAAAAGAATGTATATTTTCTGTTGTTGGGTGGAATGTTCTGTGTATTTCTGTGAGGTCTATTTGGTTGATTGTGTTGCTTAGATCTTCTGTATATTTGTTGAGTTTCTTCTGAATTGTTCTGTCTTTCATCAAAAGTGGTGTATTAAAGTCTCCTACAATTATTGTGGAATTGTCTTTTTCTCTTTTCAGTTCTGTGAGAGTTTGATTTATGTATTTTGAGGCTCTTTCATTTGGTTCATAGATATTTATTATGGTTATGTTCTCTTGTTGGATTGATCCTTTAATCATTATACAATGCCCCTCTTTGTCTCTTATGCTGGATTTTGCCCTAAAGTCTATTTTCAAGAAATTAATATGGCCACTCTTGCTCTTTTTCTGTTGCCTTTTGTTTAATATGTTTTTCCACCCTTCGATTTATAGATTATTTTTATCTTTGTGTCTAAAGTGTGTCTCTGTAGGCAGCATATTGATGGGTCATGTTTTCTTATCCATTCTGCCACTTTCAGTAACTTGATTGGTAATTTAATCAATTTATATTCAGTGTAATTATAGATAGACACGAATTTACTGTTGACATTTTGTTGTGTTTGTGTATGTGTTTGTGGAATGTTGATGATTTCTTTGTTCCATATATTTTTCTGTGCTGAGTTCATTTTGTTTATAGATTTTCTTTTCATTTCCTTTGTTACTATTGATTTTGTGTTTACTGAGTCCTTAGGATTTTCTTCTTTTATATTTTAGTTAGAAGGTTTATTAATTTTGTTTGTGGTTACCCTGCAATTTATTGTTATCTTCCTAGTTTAAAACAGTCTGTTCTATCTTGAGATCATCTTGACTTCCTCTCCATTAGGAAGTTCTGTAACTACACCATTCATTCCCTCTTTTCCCTTTAAGGTTGTCACTGCTTATAGATTGACATCTCTGGTTCCTACTTTCAGTATCATGTAATATATTTAATTTTTTAGAATTCTTCATCTGGGTTTGTTTCTGGATAATGTTGTCATGTGTTTTAATCTCAGAATCTTGTCTGACGTTCTTTTTTTTTTTTTTTTAGGATTTGGGTGAAGATTTACAGAGTAAATTCACTTTT
>NW_006921896.1:3829503-3843417 GCF_000298275.1 Orycteropus afer afer
TCTTCATATGTTTGTTGGCCGCTTGAATATCCTCCTTGGTGAAGTGTCTATTCATGTCTTCTGCCCATTTTTTAATTGGATTGTTTGTCTTTTTGTTGTCTGATGTTCTTGGTTCTCTGTCTGAATGACATCTTTTAGCATTTCTTGTAAGTTTGGTCAGGTTTTTTTTAAAAAAATCCCTTAATTTCTATTTGCCTGGAAATAATATCATTTCACCATTGTATTTGAGGGATAATCTTGCTGGATATATAATTCTTGGATGGCAATTATTTTTTCTTTCAGGGTCTTTTATATGTCATCCCATTGTTTTCTTGCCTGCACAGTTTCTGCTGAGAAATTCAGTTTAGTTTTACTGATTCTATTTTGTTGGTAAAATTTTGTTTTTCCTGAGCTGCTCAGGATTCTTTGTCTTTAGTTTTGTAAAGCTTGATTAGGATATATCTTGGTGATTTTCTTTTGGGGTCTATCTTATTTGGATTCTGTTGAATTTCTTGAATAGATAGCTTCTCATTTTTCATGATATTAATAGGGAAGTTTTCTGCCAATAAACTTAGACAATTTTCAGGTTTTGTTTTTCATTCTTTCTTTCTTTTTGTTCTGTCTTCTCCAATTTTAGAATTCTGAACATATGTAAGTTGTTCTTCTTAAGCTTTCTTCACTCTAATTCATCTTTTCTCTGATTGTTCCTCTAAGAGATTAATTTGGCTTTCTTCAATTTTGCTAATTATGTCTTCCATTGATTCAGTTCTACTTCTTTGTCCTCCCAGTGAATTATCTATTCCTGAAATTTTAGTGTTAATCTTCTGGATTTCCATTTGATGGTTTTGTATGATTTCTAAATGTCTATTTATTTTGTCTGTTCTGGTATTTTTTCCTGAATTCTTCTAGAGTTTTGTCTGTGTTTTTCCTGATCTTTGTCTATGATTTCCTGGGTTGTGTCTTTGTTTTTCTTGATCTCTTTCTTAACCTGTTGGAAGATCCTAAATATAATTCTTTTGAATTCTTTATGAAGTAGTTCCTTTACAATTTCTTCCTCTGGAAGATTTTCTAGCCCTGTATTTGTGTTTCTTACTTGAGCCATTTTTTTTTCCCTGTTTCTTTAGGTGATTCGAAGTTGTATGTTGTCTCCAAGACATTGTTGTATTGTATTTATTTGTTGATTGTGTGTTAGTTTTCTTTGCCCTGATTTTGTGCTTTGTTTTATATTGACACTTCCAGGTAAGTGAGAAGGGTATGCTACTCTGGTTGCTAGTTTGGCAGCACTGAGGCACTCACTACCTATCTCCAGGTAGATTTGGTACTGGTTGAGAGTATGGGCACAAGTCTGGGATTGATGGTCAAGTGAAGTCTCTGAGGGTGGCTGGGGGTGTGTAGGACACTATCTTGTATTGATCCAGTGGTGTTGGAGCTAGTGGTGGCACTCATCTTGTGGGTGGGGCCAAAGGTGTGGTAGATGTGGTGGATGGTGCCTCTTGTCTGATGGGAATAAAAGGGGAGGAAAGGGAAGAAAAAGAAGAAAGTGGCATGGAGGAAGCAGTCATGAGGTGCTCTGACCACAGGAACATATATGGCCAATTGCAAAGGTAGTGGGTGCATGACACCTGATCCACAGGAGCATGTGTTGTCAACCATATAAATGTCAGGTTTGCAGCACCCAATCTATGGGTGTGTGTTCTGCTGACCATGGAGACTGAAAGTGTGTTGTCTGACTCACAAGAGTTCACCTTGCCAATGACAGAGGTGGCAGTTTTGTAGCCCTTGATCCACAGGACTGCAGTAAAATGTATATGATATATGGGAATGTATATGATACACAGAATGCAATAAAATGTATATCATTTACAGGGGGAATAGCATATACATTTTATTTTTCATTGCCATTTATCCTTTTGCTTCATCTAACATAGTTATTTATGTATACAGGCCCTCTCTTTCCTACCTTTCCCAGGTAATATATTCAGGCATGAATTAGGAGGGAAAAAAAACGGCTCCAGGAATTGGTGGAATAGCCATCAAGATATCAAGGTGTTTCAGTAAATGTATGCAGTGCTGGAGGTGCTTATTTGTTTATGGCAAGAAATTTAGAAGATTCGAGCAACCCTCTGGGAGAGAACTCTATTTGTGTCCATTCCAAACAAAGGTGATCCAACAGAATGTGGAAACTACCAAACAACGTCATTAATATTACACACAAGTAAAATTTCACTGAAGATAATTTGAAAATGGTTGCAGCAGTATTTTGACAGGGAACTTCCAGAGATTCAAACCAGATTCTTAAGAGGACATGGAATGAATGATATCATTGCTGATGTTAGATGGATCTTGGCTGGAAACAAACAAAACCAGAGGATGTTTACCTGTGTTTTATTGACTATGCAAAGGCATTTGACTGTGTCATTCATAACAAATTAGGGATAACATTGCAAAGAATGGAAACTACAGAACATTTATTTGTGCTTATGAGGAACCTGCACATAGACCAAGAGGCTGTCATTCGAACAGAACCTGAGATAAGCAGGCAGCACAACTTTGTTTGCTGAAAATGAGGATGACCTGAAGCACTTACTGATGCAGATTAAAGATTTTAGTCTGCAATATGGATTACATCTCAACATAGAGAAAGCAAAAATCCTCACAACTGGACCAATAAGCAGCATCATGATAAATGGAAAAAAACATTGAAGTTTTTAAAGATTTCACATTACTTGATTCCACAATCAACACCAATGGAAGCAGCAGTCAAGACATCAGACAACATATTGCACTGGGCAAATCTGCAGCAAAAAACCTCTTTTAAGTGATGAAGAACAAAGATGTCTCCTTGAAGACTAAGGTGTGCCTAACCCAAATCATGGTATTTTCAATCGTCTCATATGCATGTGAGAGCTGAACAATGAACAAGGAAGACCAAAGAAGAGTTGATGCTTTTGAGTTATGGTGTTAGTGAAGAATATGGAACATATCATGGAGTGCCAAAAGAACTAACAAATCTGTCCTGGAAGGAGTGCAGCTGGAATGCTCCTTGGAAGCAAGAATGGGCAGACTTCATCTCACCTACTTTGGTTATGTTGTCAGAGGGACCATTCCCTGGAGAAGGATATCATGCTGGGTTAAGTGGAGGGTCAGCGAAAAAGGGGAAGGCCCTCAATGAGATGGATAGACACAGTGGCTGCCACTATGGGGTCAGGTATAGTAAAGATTGTGAGGTTGTCACAGGACTTGGCAGTGTTTCATTTTGTTGGACATGGGATCACTATGAGTTAGAGCCAACTCAATGGCACCTAACAACAACAACAGGGAGGTTGATAACGAATCTTATTATTTTTATGTATAAACACAGATATACATATAATACATAAACATATACAATATATTTATGGTATTACAATTTCACATCAGTGGTTCTTAAGAAAAGGATATTCAAAACACTTCTTGGGGGAACAATAATGGGAAATTTTTTAAAGTTGAGAAATACTACACTTGAGAGAACAGGAGTTTGTGCAAATCATTCATTTTGGCTTCTTTCCTGTTGCCAGCCAGTTAATGCCAACACAGGCTCTCAGCAATACTAATTTAGCTTTCCTAACATTTGCTAGAGACCAAGCGTCAGCTGCAACACCACCAATTCTAATGTATACAACCAGACCACACAAAATCTCTGTAACAAACCCAATCCTCTTTTACAAATGAAATATTAAAAAAAAAAAAAAAAAAAAAAACCTTTCTCAAAGCCAAGTAGAAAGCAGAACCGCAGGAACAAATATCCAAAATAGGATTGCTTCATTACATAAGCAACAGTTCCTACTCTCAAACATCTTGTTCTGGGAACTTAACACTCCAGCCAAAAAAACATCAGACAGATTTGGAGGAGGGCGGCTTTTGGCTAATAACAGCAAAGTGACCTCATCTGTGAGAAGGCCCGAGTATAAACTTCTGTCTTGGTGAACAAGACACATCCTGCAAGTCAAATGCATAGAAATATGAAGAATTCTAGCTGCACCTCACTTGGGCAGAAGATCCAAATGCCAGGTGATCTGATAAATTAGGTTCTGTGTCTACCCAAAGGTGAAGTCAGAACAAGAGAGCAGCTACTCAGTCCATGTTGCTAGGGCACAGCCAATCTGAATTCCCCCAAACTCAATGAGCGCTCTGTCTGAGAACAGACAACTACATAGCACTCCGGGGATTTATGAAGCAGCTGCTGTGTTTGCAGAGCTTAACTAAAAGGATGTGTTTCATCCCTCTGCCTGAAAGTCATCATCCTTTCCAAAGTGTATTAGCAGTTCATGTGAAAAGAGGAGGCGTTCTGTATCCTATTACAGAAGGCCCCATGACAGAATCTTTAGTAACATTCAGCCTCCTTTGGGTAGCCTTAACCATCATCATCATTATGATCATTATTAGAATTATTTATTGAACCCTAGTATGATAATTTATTAAGCTAAGCATTTTGCAAACATCACCTTTTTTCGTCACAATGACCTTATAAAGTAGGTTTCATTATCACCCTCATTTGATAGATGAAGACATACTGAGATTAAGTAACTTGCTCAAGGTCACAGCTAGCAAGCAACAGAGCTGGGACTTGAATTCATGTCTGTCTGATTCTTCAATTCTCTGCTATTATTCCTCCAGGAAGAACAAGGATTTGAAATAGGTACTCAATCCTCATTTGGCTTGAATGGTGTAATTTGGCTTGCTAGGTATTAGAATTTATGTCTAGTATTGTTCAATTACATCAGTGAACAGCAAAATCTCATCAGGTCCTTTTGACGTCCTTTGATAATATGACACATTTGGTACAGATGAAGACACAAAGTATTGAAGGAACAAAAACTACAGTCACTGAACTTCAGCTTCAAATATCTTTCAATTTAGAGTTTACCAATTCTTAAAGCACTCGATGTATGTAGGTTCTTTTGCAATGTTTTATAATCAGGATTAAAATTTCTCAAAAGAAGAAAACATTTCTTAATAATGTGACAAAAAATTTCAGGAATATGAAATAGCAGACAGAATTCTTTACTATTAAATGAAAATCTAGTCTCACACAGGTGCAAAATATCATCATGAACTGGATCACATAAAAGCAGCTGTGGATTTTGGTAAAACTGGGAATCATTTTAAACAATTCCAGAAAGGAAAAAAATATGTCTATTAAAATCTCCTGTTCCCTTTCTCAGGCCACTATAACCTTATTTCTTTGACTCTCACTTTAATTTGTAGCTTCAATCCTCCAGCTCTACACTCAATCATTGTTTTCTAGATGTCCTCAGAGATTTCTCAGGTGTCCCCAGATTCCCAAATACTATACGTTGTCTCCTGTTTCATGGTGTTTGCTCTGGCTCCTTTGGGGATATCCACTGCCTGGGAAGCTACATGAGGTGGCCCTTTCTGAGGCCCACAATGGGCTGCCTATCACCAGGGGTTGCTACCACCTACTGAGCTCTACTATGTTTGCCAAGCACCACCACCTCCAATGGGAACCATAGCCACCAACAGACACCACCAGGCACAGAGCCACTGCTTCACCCAGTCATTGATAGTCATTGCCCTAACAGCCTCCACAGTGAATTCTTGCCCGTGGCTGAAGCCCATGAAAGGCCAAAGTGATTCTGTGTGCTTGGAGTCATATATACACCCAAGCCTGCTGCGCTTTTCATTGCACCAAGTCATATGGGCATAAAGTAGGACACTTTATGCCCTGGTGTTCGCAAGAGATTTTATTAAAATGTCTCATTCCATTTAAACCCTAGGATACAGTTGGCTTGGGTCAAATCTGAGGGAAAGAAACCATTCCACCATTCCAGTGGCTATATATATATTGTTGTTGTTGTTGTTATGTGCCGTCGAGTCAGCCCTGACTCATAGCGACCCCTCCTTGGGTTTCCGAGGCAGTATCACTACGGAAGTAGGATTGCCCAACCTTCCTTCCGGGGAGTGGCTGGTGGGTTTGAACCGCCAGCCTTCTGGTTAGCAGTCAAGTGCCTTAGCCACTATGCTACCAGAGCTCCCATATATATATATATATATTTTGAGCTAATTTTGTCTGCATGGCTCCCTGTTCCCTTAGATTGAATGTTTCTCAAGACGTCCTTGGCTCCTTGTGGAGGACCTATCCTACTCACCCTTTGTTGTTGTTGTTAGGTTCAGTCAAGTTGTTCTAATTCATAGCGACCCTATGTACAACAGAACAATATAGTGCCTGGTACTGCCAAGCTCACAATCACTGCTATGTCTGAGCCTATTGTTGCAACCACTGTATCATTGAGAAGCTTCTTCTTTTTTACTGATCTTCTGCCTTACCAAGCATAAAGTCCTTCTCTGGGAACTGGTCCTTCCTGACATGTCCAAAGTACTTAAGACAAAGTTTTGCCATCCTCAGTTCTATGTAGCATTCTGGCTGTGCTTCTTCCAAGACAGATTTGTTCATTCTTCTGTCAGTCTATGGCATATCCAATATTCTTCACCAACACCATAAGTAAAAGGCATCAGTTCTCCAGTCTTTAGATGTGATCATATTCATGCAATAATGCATAAAGCTGGGTTCAAAAGGGAACCACAGAATAGATATCAGAATTTAATCACAAATAGCAGTTACAGTTTTTGGAAGTTTGCTAATGTCAACATCTGATTGAAGAATACAAGATCATCTGATAGTGTCTCACAGAATTTCCTTATACTGAATTTGACTTTATTGTTATTCCACCACATATCCATTGAGGAATGTTGTAAGGAAACAGCCATAAAATTTTTGATATTGTAAGCATGCTGTAGGGGCATCATGTGCTGCTTAACTTTTTGTTTATTTATTTATTTATTTGCATTATGAGACATTAAAAAATTTCACCACTCATCATATTTTCTTCTCTTTGGCCAACCAGAAGTTTACAGTAAGAAATGCAATCCATCTCTTACAACTGTACAAGCCATATGATTGGAATTACTCTAAGAAAACAAACATCCTGACAACTGGACCAATAAGTAACATTATGATAAATGAAGAAAAGAGTGAAGTTGTCAAGGATTTCATTTTACTTGGGCCTACAGTACACACCCATGAAAGCAGCAGTCAAGAAATCAGAGGTCATATAACTCAACTCACTGCCATGGGGTCAAGTCAATTTGACTCATAGCGACCCCTCTCTTTGGGTTTCTGAGGCAGTATCTCTATGGAAGTAGATTACCCAATCTTCTTTCTGTTTAGCAGTCAAATGCCTTAGGCACTATACCACCAGCACTGGACAAATCTGCTGCAAAAAACTTCCTTAAAGTGTTAAAGAGTAAAGATGTCACTGTTTCATTGGTTTGATTTTTTTGCTGTTGTTTTTAAAATTTTATTGTGCTTTGGATACAAATTTACAAAGCGAATTTGGTTTACATTCAACAGTTCATGCACATTTGATTTCACACCCCTCTGGTGACGTAGTGCCTAAGGCATTTGACTGCTAACCAGAAGGCTGGCAGTTCAAACCCACCAGCCACCCATGGAAGGAAAGTTGGGCAATCTACTTCCATAGAGATACTGCCTTGGAAACCCAAAGAGGGGTCGCTATGAGTCAGATCCAACTTGAGGGCAATGAGTTTGGTTTTTTGGTTTATTACTATCCCCAACCATAAAAACCACTCCTCCCCTCCCCTCCCTGTGACTACCCCTTCCCTGTGCCCTTCTTAATTATGCATTCCTATCTGTCCAGCTCTGATAGCATAGTGCTACGGCACTTAACTGCTAACCAGAAGGCTGGTGGTTCAAACCCACCAGCCACTCCTTGGAAGGAAGGTTGGGCAATCTACTTCTGTAAAGATACTGCCTCAGAAACCAAGGAGGGGTCACTATGAGTCGGGTCTGACTCAATGGCAAATAAGAACATCTGTCCAGTTTTCCCTCTATGTGAATTCTGCCCCGCTGGTGTCTCACCGCTCATTGCTCTAAGGAATACATCTCCCTAGAGTAGGTGGGTGCATGGTCTTGGGGAGGTGTTCTATATGTTGGTCTTTCTACTGTTGGGTTGAGAGCCAATCCATAGGAGTGAGTCCATTTCAAGGGCTGAAGGGTAACCTGGGTCCATACTCTCAGGGATTCCACCAGTCTTTTTCTGACCAGTAATTCTGATCATTTTTGTGTTTTTGAATTTTTATTTTCCTTCCTACTCTATCCAGGATCTCCAGTTTTAATCCCTTTCCATGTGGTTGACATTGGTCAGACACCATTTAGTTCTTCTGGTCTCAAAGTCATGCAGGCTGAGATCCTCATGGTCCATCTTATCCTTGGACTAATTGTTTCCAGATGCCTTTGATTTTCTTCACTCTTCTTTGATTCAGATGAGAGCAGACCAATAGTTGCATCTTAGATGGCCACTCGAAAGCTTTTAAGACACCAGTTACTACTCACCAAAACAAGATTTTTATGTACTATGTTGTACCACTTGAGCATGATATTCCCCAAGACTATAGTCCCAAGTCATCAGGCCCAGTGATTCTCTCTCTCAAGGTGTTTGGTTGTCTCTGAGAAATTACTCCAACTCTGTCTTCTGTTGCTTCTGTAATGTGTGTGGCTAATTTTATAGCACAAGTGCATATGTAAGATTATCTTTAGCCAAATCTATCTTTTGTGTAGGGTCTATTCCTGTTCACCTACCCCCACCTGATCTTCTTGCTTATCTACACATATATCTGTAGCCTGGTGTTTAGTGTTAGTGGTAATGCAGTATTGTCCATGTACTAGTATTTGCCTATGTTGTCTATATCTTACATGCACGCTTCAGTGTCTTTTCGTCCCCCAGTGCAATCATGCTGGTCACAGACTCTTTCTATACCATTCCTCACCTCACCCAAATCATCATGTGACCTCCAACTAGTTGGAAATTCTCCCTCCCTTTCCCTCCTGTCCCCAGTAACCAACAAAGTGAATTACCTTCCCTTAGTAAACCTTTCCTTGACTTTTTACAATAATAGGCTCATACAATATTTGTCCTTCTCCAATTGACTTATTTCACTCAGCATAATGTCTTCCAAATTCATCCACATTATGAGATGATTCATGTATTCTTCATTACTCTTTAATATTGCATAGTATTCCATTGTGTGAATGTACCATAGTTTGGTTATCCATTCATCTGTTGATGATCATTTAGGTTGTTTCCATCTCTTTGCTACAGTGAATTGTGCTGCAATGAACATGAGTGTGCATATGTCTGTTCGTGTCCAGCCTCTCACCTCTTTAGGATATATTCCTAGTAATGGAATTGCTGGACCAAATGGTATTTCTATTTTCAGTTTTTTAAGGAAATGCCATACCATTTCCCATAATGGTTGTACCATTTTCCAGTTCCACCAGCAGTGTATGAGAGTTCCAATCGCTCCACAACCTTGCCAGCATTTTTTATTTTCTGTCTTGTTAAAATTCGCTGGGGTGAGATGATATCTCATTGTTATTTTGATTTGTATCTCTCTAATGGCTAGTGGCTAAGGAGCTCTGGTGGTGTAGTGCCTAAGGTATTTGACTGTTAGCCAGAAGGTTGGTGGTTCAAATCCATCAGCCACTTTGCAGAAGGAAGACTGGACAATCTACTTCTGTAAAGATTTACCACCTTGGAACCACAATGGGGGTCACTATGAGTCAGAATTGACTTGACGGCAGTGAGTTGTTTGTTTGTTAATAGCTAATGATCACAAGCACTTCCCCATGTGTTCATTGGCTGCTAGTATACCTTCTTTAGTGAAGTGTCTGTTCATGTCACTTGCCATTTTTGATTTGGGTTGCTTGTCTTTTTGGTGTTGAGAGGTTGAAATTTTCTATAAATTTTGGAGATAAGTCCCCTGTCAGATATGTCATAGCCAAGTATTTTCTCCCAATCTGTAGGTTCTTCTTTTACTCTTTTGGAGAAGTCTTTTGATGAGCATAAGAATTTAATTTTTAAAAGATATCAGCCATCTAGTTTCTCTTCAACTGTCTGAGCATTTTGGGTTATACTTGATAGCTTATTTATGTCATAGATTAGGGCCCCTAGATTTGCCCCTATTTTATCTTTGATAAACTTTATAGTTTTGGATTTTACATTTAAGTCTTTGATCCAACTTGAGTTGGTTTTTGTGTATGGGATGAGCTATGGGTCTTGTTTCATTTTTCTGCAAGTGGATATCCAATTTTGCCAGCACCATTTGTTAAAGAGACTATCTCTCCCCAATTTATTGGGTTTTACCTTTGCCAGAGATCAGCTGTCCATAGATGGATGGGTCTATTTCTGGGTTTTCAATTCTATTCTATTGGTCTATCTGTCTATCATTGTAACAATACCATGCTGTTTTGACTACTGTGGATGTATAGTAGGTTTTGAAATTAGAGAGTATGAGACCTCCTACTTTGATTTTCTTCTTCAGCAGTGCTTTGCTCATCCAAGATTCTTTCCTTTCCATATGAAATTAGTAATTGGTTTTCCATGTCCTTAAAAATGTTGATGGATTCTGGATCAGGATTGAATTGAATGTATAGATTGCTTTGGGGAATATTGGCATTTTCACAATATTCAGTATTCCTATCCATGAATATGGCATGTTCTTCTGTTTATGTAGATCTCTTTTAGTTTCTTGTTATAGTGTTTTATAGTTTTCTTTGTATAGATCTTTTGTGTCTCTGGTAAGATTTATTCCTAAGTATTTTATTTTTTGGTAGCTATTATAAATGGTGGGAGCTCTGATGACATTGTACCTAAGGCATTTGACTGCTAACCAGAAGGCTGGTGGTTCAAACCCACCAGCCACTCCCCAGAAGGAAGGTTGGCAATCTACTTCCGTAGTATTATTTTCCTTATTTCCTTTTCAGAAGCCTCTTTGTAGATATCAAGGAATCCAACTGATTTTTGTATGTTGACCTTGTATCCTGCCACTTTGCTGAAACTTTCTATCAATTCCAGTAATTTTTTTGCTGAGTCTCTTGGGTTTTCTATGTATAGGATCATGTCATACACAAATAGAGATAGTTTTCCTTCTTCTTTGCCAATTCAGATACTTTTTATTTCTCTTTCTTGCCTTGTGTCCCTGGCTAGGACTTCCAGTACAATATTGAATAGAAGTGGGGAGAGAGGTCATCCTTGTCTGGTTCCCATTCACAAGGGCAATGTTTTAAGTCTTTCTCCATTAACAATAAAGTTGGCTGTTGGCCTTGTGTATATGCCCTTTATTGAGGATTTTCCCTTCTATCTATATTTTGCTGAGAGTTTTGAACAAGAGTGGGTGCTGGATTTTATTGAATGCCTTTTCTGTATGTATTGAAATGAACATATAGTTCTTTTCCTTTGTTTTGTTTATGTGGTGGATTACATTGATTGTTTTTCTGATGTTGAACCATCCTTGTATATCTGATATGAATCCCATTTGGTCATGATGTTTTTTTGTTTTGTTTTGTTTTGTTTGATATGTTGTTGGATTCTGTTGACTAGGATTTTGTTGGAGCAGTCAGCCGCAGGGATCCAAGTTAGGAAAGGGAACCCAGGCATGCCCAAAGTAGCAGGGTGGAAGAGTGGGAGAAAGGGGATTAAAAGGCCCAGGAACTTGGACAGAAGAGCAGTCAGCCACAGGAATCCAGATGAGGAGAGGGAACCCAGGCACACCCAAAGCAGCAGAGAGGGAGAGCGGGAGAAAAGGTATTAAAAGGCCCAGGAACCAGGACAGAGGAGGAGTCAGCTGCAGGGAGCCAGGTAAGGGTGGTATGAGAGGTTTCCAACAGGGAGACAAACTTGTCTGTCAATTTGTCCTACCGTGGTGACATATTGATGTGAGTTTTAAGGCTGAGTCACTAGTGTTTCAAACCAAGTCGGATACACATGGTGCACAGGTATCAGGCCAGCCTACAGACTGAGACAGACTGGGAAGAAGGAAGAGGCTGTGCACTTCTCAAAAAATTGGCCAGGGAAAACCTTATGAATAGCAAAGAAACACTGTCTGATACATTACTGCACAGCTTTATGAATAGTCCAGTTAGGTTAGAAGGCTCTCACAATAGGACTGGGAAAGAGCTGCATCATCTGAGTAAACCCAGCCTTACTCATATAGATAAGGTAAAACTTTTGAGACCTCCATTTGCTGATGTGGCACCACTGAAATTGAGGAGAAACAACTGCAGACATCCATTAATCATCGGAACATGGAATGTACGAAATATGAATCTAGGAAAATTGGAAGTTGTCAAAAATGAAATGGAATGCATCAAGATTGATATTCTCAGCGTTAATGAGCTGACATGGACTAGTTTTGGCCATTTTGAATTGGACAACCATATGATCTACTATGCTGAGAATGACAGTTTGAAGAGGAATAGCGTGGCATTCATTATCACAAACGATGTTTCAAGATCTGTTCTGTAGTACAATGCTGTCGGTGATAGGATAATATCCATATGCCTACAAAGAAGATCCATTAATATGACTATTTTTCAAATTTATGCACCAACCACCAAAGCCAAAGATGAGGAAATTGAAGATTTTTATCAACTTCTGCAGTCTGAAACTGATTAAACTTGCAATCAGGTGACTGGAATGCAAAAGTCGGAAACAAAGAATCACTGGTAGTTAGAAAATTTGGCCTTGGTGACAGAAATAACGCTGGAACTTGCATGGTAGAATTTTGCAAGACCAACGACTTATTCATTGCAAAAACGTTTTTTCAACAACAGAAACAGCTACTATACACGTGGACTTCACCAGGTGGAACATATAGGAATAAGATTGACTATATCTGTGGCAAGAGGCAGTGGAAAAGCTCAATATCTTCAGCCAAAACCAGGCCAGGAGCTGATTGTGGAACAGACTGTCAGCTGCTCATATGCAAGTTCAACTTGAAGTTAAAGACAATTAAAACAAGTCCAAGAGAGCCAAAAAATGATCTTGATATATCCCTCCTGAATTTAGAAACCATTTAAAGAATAGATTTGATGCATTGAACACCAACGACCAAAAAACCAGAAGAATTGTGGGAGGATATCAAGAACGTTATCCATGAAGAAAGCAAGAGATCACTAAAAAGATGAGAGAAGAGAAGACCAAAATGGATGACAGAAGAGAGTCTGAAACTTGCCCTTGAGCGGAGAGTAGCTAAAGCAAATGGAAGAAATGACAAGATTAAGGAGCTGAACAGAAAATTTCAAAGAACAGCTTGAGCAGACAAAAACAATTACTATAATGAAATGTGCAAAGACCTGGAGTTTGAAAATCAAAAGGGAAGAACACACTCAGCATTTCTCAAGCTGAAAGAATTGAAGAAAAAATTTAAGCCTCGAGTTGCACTATTCAGCTCTGGTAGCATAATGCCTAAGGCACTTGACCGCTAACCAGAAGCCTGGCAGTTCATACCCACCAGCCACTCCTCAGAAGGAAGATGGGGCAATCTACTTCTGTAGTGATGCTGCCTTGGAAACCCAAGGAGGGGTCGTTATGAGTCGGGTCTGACTCGACAGCACATAACAACAACAACATGGGCAAAATACTGCATGATGCAGAAAACATCAAAAGAAGATGGCAGGAATGCAGAGTCACTGTACCAAAAAGAACTGGTGAATCTTCATCCATTTCAGGAAGTGGTATATGATCTAGAACCAATGGTACTGAAGGAGGAAGTTGAAGCTGCAATGAAAGAATTGGCGAAGAACAAGGCTCCAGGAATTGATGGAATACCCATTGAGATATTTGAACAAATGGATGCCCCATTGGAGGCACTCACTCAGTTATGCCAAGAGATTTGGAAGACAACCTCCTGGCCAACTGACTGGAAGAGATCCATATTTGTACCCATTCCAAAGAAAGGTGATCCCACAGAATGTGGAAATTATAGAACAATATCATTAACATCACATGCAAGTAAGATCTTACTGAAGATAATTCAAAAACGGTTGCAACAATATATTGACAGAGAACTTCCAGA
>NW_006921896.1:3844027-3861104 GCF_000298275.1 Orycteropus afer afer
TGTGGTGTTGGCAAAGAATGCTGAAAGTACCATGGACTGCTAAAAGAACTAACAGATCTGTCCTGGAGGAAGTGCACCCGAAATGCTCCTTGGAAGCGAGAATGGCCAAACTTCGTCTCATCTACTTTGGTCAGAAGGGACCATTCCCTGGAGAAGGATGTCATGCTTCGTAGGGTGGAGGGTCAATGAAAGAGGGGAAGGCCTTCAATGAGATGGATTGACACAGTGGCTGTGATGATGGGCTCAACTATAGCAGGGATCATGGAGCTGGTGTGGAATCGGGCAGTGTTTCATTCTGCTGTGCATGGGGTCGCTATGAGTCAGAAACAACTCGATGACACCTAACAACAACAACAAGGATTTTGTTGAAGATTTTTGTGTACATATTCATGAGGGATATTGGTCTGTAGTTTTTCTTTTTATTGGTGTCTTTCCCTGGTTTTGGTATCACTGTTATGCTTACTCCATAGAATGAATTTAGGAGTATTCCATCTTTTTCTATGTTCTGTAATAGTTGGAGTGGTATAGGTGTCAACTCTTCTCTGAACATTTGGTAAAGTTCTCCAGTGAAGACGTGTGAGCCAGGATCTCCCCACTCCCCGGGAGTATTTTTTATGACCTGCTCAATTCTTTTGTTATGTGTCTGTTCAAGTATTCTATCTCTGACTGGAATAGTTTAGGTAGGTCTTGTTTCTAGAAACTTGTCCATCTCTTCTAAGTTCTTGTACTCTTTTGGAGTACAGTTCTTCATAATATTGTTACTATCTTTTTTATTTCAGTTGGTTCTGTTGTGATGTCACCCTTTTCATTTATCAATCATGTTATTTCATCTTCTGTTTCTTTTCCTTTGTTTAATTTGCCAGTGGTTTGTCAATTTTGTTAATCTTTTTGAAGAACCAGGTTCTTGTTTTGTTGATTTTCTCTATTGTTTTTTTGTTTTGTTTTGTGCTTCATTTATTTCTGCTCTGATCTCTATCATTTCCTTAATTCTGGATTCTGCTGGTTTCCTTTGCTGCTCTTTTTCTAATTGTTAGAGTTGTTGAGTTAAAGTGTTAATTTTGAGTCTTTCCTCTTTTATGATGTGTACATTTATTGCTATAAATTGACCTCTGAGTACAGCTTTTGCTGTGTCCCAAAGGTTTTTGTAAATTTTATCTTCATTATCATTTGTTTCTAGGAATTTTTTCATTTCATACTTTATTTCTTCTGTTATCCAGTAGTTTTTGAGCAGTGTGTTCTTCAGTTTACACATATTTGATATTTTTTTCCTTGACTTTCCTATTATTGATTTCTAATTTTATACCATTGTGATCTGAGAAGACGTTTTGTAGTGTTTCAATGTATTTTTATCTACTTAGGCTTGTTTTGTGTCCTAACATATGGTCTGGAGAATCATCTATGTGCACTGGAGAAGAACGTGTATTGTGCTTTTGTTGGGTAGAATGCTCTGTAAATGTCTATGAGGTCAAGTTGTTTGATTGTGTTGTTGAGTTCTTCTATACTTTTGTTGAGTTTTTTCTAGTTGTTCTGTCTCTTCTTGAATGTGATATGTTAAAGTATCTTGCTACTATTGTAGAATTGTCTATTTTTCCTTTCAATTCAGTTAATATTTGTGTTATGTATTTTGGAGCACTTTCATTGGGTGCATTGATATTTATTATGGTAATGTCTTCTTGATCAATTCCTTTTAGCATCATATAGTGTCCTTCTTTGCCCCTTATACTATTTTTCAGCTTGAAGTTTATTTTATCAGAAATTAATATGGCCACTCCTGCACTTTTTTGGTTGTTATTTGCTTGATATATTTTTTTCCAAAATTAATTTTTAATTTGTTTTTTTCTTTGTGTCTAAGATGGGTCTCTTGTAGGCAGCATATCGATGGGTCTTCTTTTCTTCTCCAATCGGCCCTCTCTTTATCTTGACTGGTGCATTTAGTCCATTCATTTTGAGTGTAATTAATGATAAGTATGAATTTATTGCTGTCATTCTATCATGTTTTTTGTTATGTTGTTGGTGATTTCCTTGTTCCAAATATTTTTCTGTTCTGAGTTCATTTTGTTGTCAAGTGTTTTTCTCTTTTCTTCATTATTGTTGGTTGTGTGCTTACTAAGCCCATGTGTTTTTCTTTTTTCTGAATTTGCTGAGGGAGATTGTTAATTTTCTTTATGATTACCCTGAAGTAGATTCTTATCTTCTTAAGTTTGGAACAGTCTGTTCAATAAAGACATTGTCCTGTCTTTCTCTCCACTTGGAAGTTTTGTAACTGAAACTTTCATTCCCTCTATTTGCTTTGTTGTTGGTGTTGTCTGCAGAATGACTCCCTTATTTCTCTGTGTACATTATTTTATGAGTTTATTTTAAGCATCTATTTCTGGTTTGATTTCTAAATGGCTGTGTCAAGTGTCTTGATTTTAATTCATTGCTCTCTTTATGGGTTCTTTATTGCAAGGATTCCCTTTAGCTTTCTTGTAGGGTTGGTCTGGATTTCACAAATTCCCTTAATTTCTGTTTGTTTGAGAATGTCTTGATTTCACTCTCATAGTTGAGGGACAATTTAGCTGGACACCTAATTATTGGTTGGCTATTCCTTTCCTTCAAGGTTTTATATATGCCATACCATTACCTTCTTGCCTGCTTGGTTTCTGCTGAGAAATCAGAGCTTAGTCTTATTGGTTGTCTGTTGTAGGTGACATTTTGTTTTTCCCGGGCTGCTTTCAAGATTCTTTCTTTGACTTTGGTTTTGGAGAGCTTGATTATAATATGTCTTGGTGACTCTCTTGGGATCTATCCTGTATGGGGTTCATTGGGCTTCTTGGATGGATATCATGATCTGGGGAAAAATTTCTGTTAACAAGTCTTCAACAGTTTTTGGTGTTTTCTGTTTGTTTGTTTGTTTTGTGTCCTCTTATTCTGGTACTCCAATCAGGCATATGTTGTTTATTTTCGTGTCATAAAGATGTCACTTTGAAAACTAAGGTGTGCTTGATCCAAGCCATGGTCTTTTCCATCGCCTCATATGCATGTGAAAGCTGGACAATGAATGAGGAAGACTGCAGAAGTATTGATGCATTTGAATATTGGCAAAGAATATTGAAAATGCCAGAAGAACAAACAAGTTAGAAGAAATACAGCCAGAATGCTGTATAGAAGCAAAAATGGCCAGACTTGGTCATGTTGTTAGAATGGACCAGTCCCCAGAGAAGGGTAACATTTTTGGTAAAGTAGGGGATCAGAAAAAAAGCCCTCAACAAGATGGATTGACACAGTGGCTGCGATGATGGACTCAAGCATAGCAGACATTGTGAGGCTGGCACAGGACTGGGCAGTGTTTCATTCTGTGGTACATAGGGTTGCCATGAGTTAGAACCAACTCAACAGCACCCAACAGCAACAACTGCAATCTAACTCCATTTCTTTCTGTTGTCCCAGTTCTCTCAAATGTTTTTTTGTCTTCTGTAGAGCTGACTCATTTTTTACCTTCTATAAGCTGTATCTTATTTTTATCCTACTTTCCTTTCTCTTGCCCATCTACCCCTTTCATTCCTCCTTTTTATAAACTTTGCTTATCCCCATCCTATCTTCTTCTCTTCCTTTTTCCTATTCTTTTTTTTCCAACAAGCTGTCCTATCCTTTTATTCCTGATAAACTCTGTCTTCTGGTTCAATTATCAATGAATGTTTCCTTCTGCCTGTGGGAAGATTATATCTCCCCACCATGCTGAACTCAGATTTGGCCATGTGATTTGCTTTGAGCGGTGAAATGTGGGCAGAAGTGATGTGCATCACAACCAGGAAGAAACTTTAAAATCCAAGTACAGTTTGCTACATCTCATTTTCTTCTGCCAAGGAAACATCTCATTCAGTGAGGATCCTAGAGTAAAGACAGCATGGAGCAGAATTGTAGCAGACCTACAGTGAACATGTAATGTACCAAAACAAAACTCACTGCCCTCAATTCTTTCCATCTCATAGCAACCCTATAAATAGAGTAGAACTGCCCCATTGGGGTTCAAAGCTGTGAACCTTTACAGAACAACACTGCCTCATCTCATCAGCAGAGAGGCTGGTACATTGAAACCACTGATCTTTTGGTTAGCAGCTGAATACTTTAACAACTGCAGCACCAGAGCTCTTGGTCCTTTAGAGTAGCATAAATGAAAAATTAGCCTTTGTTACAGTAAGCTCCTGATATTTTGGGGCTGTTTGTTACTAAAGCATAACTTAACCTATCTTGATTGATACAATATTGTGTATCTTCTTTCCTTACCTACTCAATTTTCAATAGGAAACTTTCCAGAGTTCCCATTTACCTAATGAATAAAGGCCAAACTACTTAGCATAAAGTTCCCTGAATCCTAACTTATCTTTCCTCTCTTATTTCCATTTCTCTTGTTTTGAAAGTTAACACTAAAAAAAAATACCAGTTAGCTATATTAGCCATGTTATATTTAGCTAAATATTTTGCATATTTTGCTATTCTCTTACTTGTAATTGCTTCCTGTGTATCAAGCTTCTGCTTAGGGTCTGATCAAGGGTATGGCTAAGCTTGTCCATAGCTTTCATCAGAAGGGCTGGGCTGAGAAAAGATAGCTAGAATAAAATCCTGCAAGGACCAATTGTTAGAAATTGACCAGAAGATGATCAAAGTTAAGACACAACTGAGTGATCAGGCCAGTTACCTGAGTCAGTGCCAGGATATGATGGCACAGCTGAGAATGAGGGTGATTTCATAGGCTGAGAGTAGTAACTAAGCCAAAATTCAGAATGGAGTGTGGGTTCCAAAAGAAAGACCCACAGAGACAGTACTAAATATCAGAGTATAAAAGACATAGTGGGCGAGCAAGGAAGAGGGTCCTACAGGCCAGCTCCAGACCGAGATAATTATAGACACCATGTTTTCACCACAGTTTTCCTTTATCCATACTCATTTCCTCCCTCAGGTTCTTCACTAGCCAAAGAAATTGTGCCACCTTCTGACAATTAATGTATGATTCATCACTTAAACTAGTAGGCAGAGACTAAGATATTTCTCTCATACCCCCTAGAGTCGTGTGCTATATGTAATACAAGAGCCTCATTATAGTCTTGGGCATGGTTTAATATGTTCTCTAATTCTTCACCTGAACCAAAACCATTGAATTAATTCTGTCTCATGGACCCCCATGTGTTGAATTGAAGTGCTCCATAGGAAGCAGATTACCAGAACTTCCTTCTGCTGAGCCACTGGTGGGTTCAAACTGCCAAACCTGTGATTCAAATCACAAACTTTGTTGTGGTTGTTAGATGCCATAGAGTAAATTCCAACTCATGGAGGCCTCACATGTGCAGAGTGCAACTGTGCTCCCTAGGCTTTGCAAGGCTGTGACTTTTCAGAAGCAAATTACCAAGCCTTATGTATAAGACAGGGAGCTCTGGTAGCATAGTGGCTAAGACACTTGCCTGCTAACCAGACGGCTGGCGGTTCAAACCCACCAGCCACTCCTCGGAAGGAAGGTTGGGCAATCCTACTTCCGTAGTGATACTGCCTCGGAAACCCAAGGAGGGGTCGCTATGAGTCGGGGCCGACTCGACGGCACATAACAACAACAACAACAATGTATAAGACAACTCTGGGTTGGTTTGAACCACCAATCTTGCAGTTATTAGTCCAGCTCTTCAGCATTTATGTCACCCAGTGACTCTTTATAGGTAAGTAGTCAAGTGAAAGCCATTTTCACAACCCAGGAAACTTTTACCTGAACCAAGCGTTCATAACCTCATAGAGTCCCTGAATGGGTGATTCTTCTTACAATTGATATTGCTTTAAGTTAATCCTGAAGTATAGATAGACTTCAGGAGTTTCCCACAGCTTTCATCATATTCTCAAAGGGAATTCTAACATTAAAGATTAAAAATAAATACTCCAATTTCTTTGTTGGCATCTGTTGGACCCTTCTGTTGATGTAACCCTTCAATGTTGATGTAACCCAGGGCAGTTCACACACAATAATGTAATAATCACTTTATCTTTCAAAGTTTTCCTATCAAGTCTAGACGTATGTTTTCTAAATCTGATCTACAGCCATCTGTTTGGTAGATATTGTTGTAGTTTTATTGTTCTCAGCTTTTCATGTTGCAAACTATTTTAGAAGGTCAGCTTTAGAAACAATAAGACTTTGGATATCTGCCAATGATCATTCTCAAAATAAAGACATATTTAAAAAACATTATAAATTCAAGGTCCTTTAAAAAAAATGATTTTTCTCTTTTATTTAGTTACAATAAATACAGTCATCTTTCTAATAGTTATGGAATAAGACCTAGAGAAAATAATCTACAAGACTGAGTCAAAATTCTCAAGTTTTACTTCTTACAAATGAACTCTGCAGGCATATATTTACATTGAAGGGATGAATCTAACTTGCTTTAACCAAACTATGTTTTAAGGTAACATGTACTCACATAATTAAATTCATTTTCTTCATTTCATAGAAACATAAAATATCAATATATTAGGAAAATATTTTAGTCTGTCTAATCTTTTCTCCATAGCCCTCTATATAAAACTTTCTCTACACTTATATAATTACCTGTAATCAATCTCATAAAGTTATCTCAGATAAAAGAGAACGCTTGTCAGGATAAGAAGTTATTATTTTGGGTCCTTGCATAAATGTGCCTTAACCAATAGGGCCAAAATCTTCAGAAATACTTTTCCCACATACCCTGCAGCGACCCTCCCACTCCAATGCCCTTCAGGGGGCTCCTGGGGAAAAGGATCCTGTGCCTTCTGCACTTAAAAGACTCAGATGTGTCCAGGGGCAGGGGAGAAACAAAGTCAAACACAGCCCACCCCTTTTATCCTCTCCCTGAGGAGATGGCTCACACCCCAGACACTGGCTAAGGAATAACATCTCATTCTCTGAAGCAAAAGGATGTCACGTCCTTCCATCCTGTCCCTGGAAAGGCAGATTGGAGGGAGTAATCCTGATTGTAGAGATGTGAGACTGTTTCCAGCTGCACCACTGACTTGTTTTCAGATTCTAGGCACGTTGCCCGGTTTCCTCTGCATCCAAGTATCCACAACTGCAAAATAAAGATAATTCTTGTTACCTTTCTGTCTGGATGCTGTGAAAATAAGTAGGGCAATGTTTCTGATATGCTTTGAAAGAATTGTTTAAGGGCATATTTGTCTAGAAGTATAGATGGGGTCTTTATTTATTTTTGCTTTAATGTGTTGGTTTGCCTTTTGGCTTGATTTTGCTACAAATTTAGAAATCTCAACTAAATTAAATTACAACAATGCGTTAATGTTAATGGGGCATTTACAGAGTAAAAAACACTGTGCTGAATCCAACTCATAGTGACCCTACAGGACAAAGTAGAACTGCCCCATATGGATTCCAGGACTGTAAATCTTTATGGAACCAGACTGCCTCATCTTTCTCCCATGGAGTGGCTAGTGGCTTTGAATTGCCAGTCTTTGGTTAGTAGCCCAATGCTTTAACCACTGTGTCACAAGTTCTAGACACATATAAAATATAGAAGGAGAGGGGGTACATTCCATACCCTTAAAGAGCTGATATCTTCCTTATTGTAGACTGGAGGTTGAGTAACACAAGCTTGGCAGTCAGCCAAGGTACTTGGGTTTGCATCCCATTCTACCACGTAGGAGATCCAAGACCCTGGATAAATTCCTCAGCCTTGACAAGCTTCAGCTTCCTCATATGCAAATCATAACAGCTAATATTTCCATGTTTTATATGATTTATATCTATTAACTTATTTAAAACTCAGAACAACTTTAAAACTCAGAACTACCATCTGAGATAGATGCTATTATTGTCCCCATATCTGTATCCCCATCTTATAGATTAAGTCATACAGTTGGGAAGTAATGAAGCCAGAATGCCCGTCCCCAAAACCTGCAGAACTAAGAAGTACCTCTCAAACGGGAACATGGTAGAACCTTACCTCATACTGACTTGTGAGGACAACTGAAATGCATAAAAAGGTGTGTCATAGTGTTGAATCTCATGAATGTTTGACAAAAGTAGCAGCAGAAGAGATTCGCACTGCCCTTGAGTCCTATCCGACTCATAGCAACCCTTCTTTGGGTTTCCCAGGCAGTATCGCTACGGAAGTAGACTTCCCAACCTTCTTTCCGAGGAGTGGCTGGTGGGTTTGAACTGCCAGCCTTCTGGTTAGCAGTCAAATGCCTTAGGCACTACGCCACAAGAGCTCCCTGTAGAAGAGATTAGGCACATATACAAAAAAACAGAATGCCAAGCCAAAAATAAATGTATACCTCCAGCCTATTTCAGGAGCGATGCAAACCCAGGAGTTGGGATCTGCTTGACGGCAATGAGTTTGGTTTTTTTGTTTGTTTGTTTGTTTCCAGTCTGTTCGCAGGAAAGTTCATTATAGACTAACCATTATACATGAGATTATAGTAGGGAGTCCTTTGGGGGAGAGAACAGTCCATGAACTGCAATGTTTCTAAATCGGCAGATAGTGATCTATAACATGAAGCAGTGATGCCTACTATATATGCAAATTTCCAAAGCTCATTCAGAGAAAGATTAAAGCATCTGAAATATCTTGCTATTATTAAAATCCAGACTATATTCATAATAGTTTCTGATTGGAAAACGTAAAAAAGCATCTGATGCAATTTCTTTTCCCCTTCTTTACTCTGCTGCACCTCTAATATCCTTCAGAAAGAAAGAAACAGCACGGAGTTTCTTTTCAAATTAAATTAAGTCTCCCCCAAAGATATCCCGCTTATAAAACCTTTTAAGGCTGTTGAAAAGGAGAGGAGAGAGAGAGAAAAAAAAAAAAAAAGCATAAAGAGTCAAGTTCTTATATTCTGGCCAAGTTATGAGCCTCTGAGGGCAGAAGAGTTAACCCCATCAGCCCTGGCAGAATTAGCTCTTTCCCTTTTGGTTTGCACTGCCTGCAAAGCACAGCGTGTCTTCAGAGAGGCCAGCCTGCTGGGAAAATGCAAGAATCTGCAGCAAAAACAATGACAGTCTGAAATCCTCCCTAGTACCAAGCTCCAAATTCTCATATGTCACTTCAACCCCTGGGTGGTTGACAGAGGAGCAGAATTTCAACTCCAATAGACTTGAAAGTGTTTCTGGACAAAGGAGCAGAGCTAAAGAGAAAAGGGATTTGGAGTTTCTCCTGGGTATTTGTCAAACTTTTATTTCCCAGCTGTGGGCACAGAAGGGATCCAACTTCAATTTTCTACTGCGACTCTGGGTCCAGCCACCTAACTGAAGGTAAATTCTAATATATTTACTGCATTATCTAGTTGAATTTGTTAAACTGATTTGTATGATTTGATAAAGCTGTCTAATAGTTTTGCCTAAATAATACAAAGTCATTTATTTATAAAAAAGCATTTGCGTGATTTACTGAAAAGCTACTTAATAGGAAACTTTAAACATTTGGGTTTATGCTTCCTTTTCTCCTCCAAGATTAAAATAACAAGTACTAATAAATGATGGTGGTTTTGGTATAGATCAAGGATACAAATGCAGAAATGTTGTTAGCCGGAGTAGCATTCACCTCTTGGAGAAGCTGAAATCTTATGTTTCATAGAATCATTTTGCTAAGTATATGAAATAAACCATAAAGAAAGTAAGATTATTCTTTCATTTCAAATAAAAATAATTTGTAATAATTTGTAAGCTCCTTATTACAATCTCACATATACTGGTTGGTCTATAAGGAGTTTTCCTGTGAAATAGACTGGAGATATTTTTTAAGCAATTGTGAATATCGTTTTTTCCCCAGTTCCCTTTGATAGCTTTATAGCTAATTGTTTATAGCTAACTGCCTCCTTCTATAGCTTTCTAAGATGCACACATAGATACATAAAATGTCTCTAATTGCTAATGACACCCTATCTAAAGAGACAAAAAAAAAAAAAAAAGGCTTGTTGGGGAGTAGAAAAGCAAAATAGGTTATGGTAAAGATTATATTATAACATATCCTACTCTCTCTTCTAAAAGAAATAATTAATGCAAGTCTTGCTCACGCGTTCTTCCTAGGTATTAAAGCTCACCCTGCAGGAGAAATTCATGCTTTCAACTGCAGATCAATACCATTGAAACTGTACACCAAGAGATACTGCAGAAAGAATATCTCTTTTGCACTCTTTTTAATCTGCCAAAGAGGTTAAATATGTCACCTTGGCATTGTATCTGAGCTCTCCTCTGGCCCACGGCCTACGGATACTTACTAGAAATGTTTACTCAGTCCAACTCAGCAGAAATCTTTTTTTAAAAAAATGTCATCCCTTTCTCATGGATACCTGTTTTCAGTTAGCAGTTTATTTAGTTAAACCTTGATGGTTATAGTTACTATTAAACATTTATAAAAGGATACCTTCTCTTAGAAAGATTTACATTTATATTTCTGTTTGCCCAATAAGATCTGGCAAAGCAGAACAGTCTACTTCATCCAAGTATCATCCAATTCTCTAATGCTACTTACTACATTTTGAGGGGTGGGGGAGAAGATGTTAACTTGTTATTAATGAATCTTGCTTTGTTTTTTCAGGACATTTTTGTGTAGACATTTAGCGATTAGAGTACTAGGGTTTCTTTTCAAGGTTCTTTGGTACTTAATCTCCAGTAGCCTGCTTTATAATACAGTTTCACATATCAACTAAGTAGAAATAATAAACAGTGATGACAGAAATGAAACAAATAATGATGTAGATGTGCAGCTCCAAAACACTATTCAGTTTATGTCCTTTGACTATTTACTATTTTTTTGTTTGTTTGTTTTTTGTTTTTACTCAGTTGATTTGTAATAGTGCATAAACTTGCCATTTTAAATTTACCAAAATTTCCAGAACAATGATGGGAAACTTCTTCCAAGAACAACATAAACAATTGCTGTTAAGAGACTTGAGGTGTGTTTGCCTTCATATTTCACTCTGAAACTACCTTTAATGAAAGAGAAGGGCACCCCCAAGAAACCAGGAAAATGTCTCTGGTTCTAAAAGATCCCCAACTAGACTGGGGCCCCGTTTTCCCAGGGATCACAGGTGCATCTTCCACCAAAGGCTGAACTTGCAACAGCAATTACCACCTGGGCTAACCTGACTTTTGTCTTGGACATGAAAAGATGGACTGAGTACTTAAAGAAAGAGTGTGTGGCCTTGACTGATTGCCCAAAGGTAGTAATCTTATAGACCTGGTACATATCCAGGAGTTCCTGGATAGCTGACACAAACTGTTAGATACTTGGCTACTAACAGAAAGGTTGGCAGTTCAAATCTATCCAGAGATGCCTCAGAAGAAAGGCCTGGTGATCTACTTCCAAAAGGTCACAGTCACTGAAAACCCTATTCATAGTTATATAGTCATGTGCCACATAACATCCATTCAAGCAACATCCTACACAAATATGTCTGTGGTCCCGACCCCGTTTATTATATTAAAAACTTGAGGTACATACAATAGTTTTTAATAACAAAAGGGCACTACTTTGCAACATGCATCAAATCATTATTATTATTTCTGTATTAATATATTAAAAAATTAGTGTATCTGGAAGTGTTTCTTTAATTTGTTTATGCATAGAAAGGTACAAAACATACTATATGCTAAGAGAAATATTTTATACAAACCATATTAGATACAAACCATACCTAACTCCTCCAACTTACAGATTCTACTTAAAGACAGACTTAGGAATGGAACTCATTTGTAATCCAGGCACTGCCTGTATACAATATGGTGTTTGTACAATGTCCAAATTGCATAACATCCTATTTCACAGAATGTATTATGTACTGTAGTCTGAAACACATGGGGTCACCGTGAGTCAGAATAGACTTTACAACAACTGGTTTGTTTGTTTTGTTTTGTTTTATTTTGAATATCCAGGCTTCATCACTAAATAGCTCTATGACTTTGAAAAAATTACTAAACCCATTTGCACTTCAGTCCTCTCATTTGCAGAATCAGGATCATATAACTAGTTAAGTACCTTAAAGAGCTGTTGTGAGAATTAAAAGAAAGCAGATATGGCTGGTACATAATAAGCACCCAATCATGTTGTTGATGCTGTTAATTGATGGTGAGCTGATTCCTAGTCACTCAATCGTTGTTGTTGTTGTTGTTATGTGCCGTCGAGTCGGCCCCGACTCATAGCGACCCCTCCTTGGGTTTCCTAGGCAGTATCACTACGGTAGATTGCCCCATCTTCCTTCCGAGGAGTGGCTGGTGGGTTTGAACCGCCAGCCTTCTGGTTAGCAGTCAAGTGCCTGAGCCACTATGCTACCAGAGCTCCTCACTCAATCATAGTTAACATTAAAGCAGTGGTCTACCTATATTTCCATATTGGAATTCTGTAGAACAGGAAATTCCTCTAGGTTCCTCTCTCCCTTAAGGTTTCTCTTTGGACTTCTATATTTTGCTACATAATAAAATATCAATGGCAGGTCTGTTTCTTAGAGTTAGCACAGTAGAGTGGACAGAGCATGGGGTTCTGAGTCAAGCACACCTGGACTTCAATCCTGACTCTGCCTTATATACACCTGTGAGCTTGGGCCATCACTTCGTATCTCCAGGGCTCAATTTACCCATCTATTAAGCAAAAGTAATAACAATACTGATAGATAGAGCTGTAGTAATTAAATGAGATGTTATTAAATCCAAGAACAGCACCTCATAAAATTATAGACACACCATAGGGGATAGAAGAACTTTCATTTATTGCTGATACAAATCTCATGTATCAGTGAGAAGAGCTGTCTGTTATGCACTTGGAATACTTTTTCTGGTAGTAAAACTAGGGCTCAAGAAGAGAATATTCTTTGAATTGTCCTTTTTTTTTTAATCCAAAGTAATGCAAAAATAAATCTGACACTACCGTATTTCCCTAAAGGCCTTCAACATGGGGTATTTATTACTGTGAGTCTTTGCTGCTTCATCAATTAATAGCTCCCTAATGGACAAGTCAAATGAAACCAGAAAGGTTTTTCTGTTTCATGTTGTCATTAAGCAGAGAGAAAAGAAATTCTGCTTTGCAGTCAATTCTGTTTTATTGGCCTACTTGGACAGAGGAGAAGGCCCCCAACATTTTCCATTTTTATCATTTCTAAAAGCAAGAATAGTGGTTTTGACTTGTTCTAGGGGGTATTTTTTCTTCCTTAAATGAAATTCAAGCAAAAGAGGTTTTTTGTTTGGTTTGGATTGGGTTTTTGTAGGCCTTTCTCCTATGTTTCTAGCATTGAACATCAGCTGCTTTTTCTGGCTGCATTTAGCTGGAGCTGCCTGTCGTCTTAGCAATGAAAGAGTACAGAGAGACTCGAGTTTCATGACCCATTCTATGAAATAACTCAGTCTGCTTGAAAATCCTTCTTTAGAAATGAAGTCTCTAGTCCTGGCTTGTTTCCTTCCCATTATGCAACATTATGTATACCAATTGCATTAGATAAATGTTTCCTTCAAAGATTCAGTAGATGTTAAGAATACAAACAAGAAAGCCACTAAAGTGGTAACAAGCTTACTCTGCAGGGGAAAAACAACCAGCAAGGCAAAGGAAGGGACATCTGAATACCCTCACTTATAACACAGACAGCACACCCTGCAGTAAATCCATTTTCCACATCCCCAGCCATCTTCATGATGTGTTGTAGTACTGTGGTTATCAAGGAGAATTCTTGGCTGCCTGGACTCAAATCTTGGCACTCAAGCTTTCTACCTTTTTTATTTTATCCACTCTGTGCCTCTGTCTTCTCATCTGTAAAATAGAGATAGTAACTGTCATAGGATTGTTGTGGGGATTGGAAGAGATAATGTGCGTGTCTGACCCAGGGGTAAAGGATGGTGGTTAACCTCACTGAACCTCAGTTTTGTCACTTGTTAAATGGATATGGCAGCTAATTCATAAGTTTGTTGTGAATATTAACTGAAATAATGGATATGAAATAAAGAATGTATACAAGTTCTGACCAAAAGAAAAACTACCATCATTGAATCCATTCTGACTCATAGCAGCCCTATAAGACAGAGTAGGGTTTCCAAAGCTATAAATCTTGACAGAAGCAAATTGCCTCATCTTTCTCCCATAGACTGGATGGTGAGTTCAAACTGCCAAACTTTTGGGTTAACCACATGCCACCAACGCTTCTTTATACAAATTCCCCCAAACAAAGTAAACCAAACTCACTGCCATCAAGTTGATTCCCACTCAGAGACCCTCACTGGGTTTCCAAGGCTGTGAATCTTTATGGGATTGCTCCATCTTCCTTTCATGGAGCAGCTAGTGGGTTTGAACGTCTGACCTTCTGGTTAGCAGTCAAATGCCTTAGTCACTGTGGTAGTTTGGTTTGTGTGTCAACTTGGCAGGGCCTGGTTGAGTGGCTGGGCAGCTGGTGGTAGTTAATTCCCATGAGGAGACTGGTAATCAGCTCCATGGTGGGATCCACCACAAGCAGTTGAATAGCTGCCTTTGGGATGTGGTCTGCTTCCTGCATATAAGGAGAAGCCTTGGGAATGGTCTCTAGCCTATGGGACGCTTGGACCCTACATGTAGCCGTGTTGTTACTCAGCAGCCTACTATGCTCTGCTGACCTTGGGACTTACAACGAACTTAAGTTAATGGCCTGCCGTGTGGATTGGTAACATCGGGACTGTGCCTTTTTACTTGTCAACCTTGGGGCTTCTCAGCCTCAGTAGCCAACAGCTGTCTGAATGAAGAAATGCCTCTAACTCCAGTGGACAGGGAGCAGGAGGCAGAGTTGGACCCCAAGATTGAGGGGCTTTCTCACCCAGCCTGGCACCTCAAACTTGGATTTAAAGCCTCCAAATTGTAAGAATAAACTCCTATTTATTAAGGCCATCCCATCTGTGGTATATTCTTGTCAGAGCAGCACTAGGTAATCAGAACAGTCACTATGCCACCAAAGTTCCTTTATAAAATTCTAGCATGTCATAAATGGTTTAAAAAGTAGTAGCTATTATCATTATTATTATTATGGATTCCTTGAGTGGTGCAAATGATTAAGTGCTTGGCTTTTGTGGGTCAAATCCACCCAAAGATACCTCAGATGAAAGACCTGGTATGGAAGACCTCAGATGGAAGATCTGCTTCTGAAAGGCCACAGTCATTGAAAACCTTATGCAACTGCAATGCAATGGGTTTCTCTTTATATATGGCCTTTTTGCCTTGGTTTTATAATTCTGCCAAAAATGATTGGTTGGGCCACAACCTCCCTGTGATTAGTCTGTTTTATGCACCTTGCAGGGATTGGTCAGTTTACTATGCAAATAAGTAAATAAAACCATCCAATAAGGATTAAGTGACCTTGAGAGGATTAGTCAGTTTTTGGGCCAGGTGGAAAGGCCATGCCTTGAAATTGATAAGGGGCTTGCTTACATAAGCAGCCAACCTAACAGTGGTCAAGAGAGGGGCAATCAGAGAGAGGCTCCTAAAAGAACTGCAATATGGGTCAAGAGCTATAATACTGAGGATGGTGTGAAACAGTGTTGAGATGCTGGCATCTCACCTAACCTATGGTAGGCTTGCCAGCCTATGGAAAGAGAGAGTTGAGTGTCTTTGGGCAGGAGGTTTGTAGGCAGAGCCAGATGCCTCTGGGCACTCGTTGGCATAGCTAAGAGTTGTAACAATTAACCAAGCACAGCAGAGGACTGGAAGGGCCCAGCATCAAAAGCAAGGCCAGCAAGACCCAGTGATAGAGGCAAGGCCCAATGAGGCCCAGTGGTTGAGAGAAGGGCCACCTACTGGCACAACTGAGAGAAGGGCTTGTTTGCAGGCAAAGGCAAGAAGCTGAGAGCTATTGGAAGTTGTCCTGACTGACAAAGTGGATCCTGATCCTTACCTGTAGCCTTCCAAAAAAAACCAAAACTCTCTGCCATCGTTAGCAATTCCAACTCATAGCACCCATATACAACAGAATAGAACTGCCCCATAGGGTATCCAAGACTTTAAATCTTTATAGAAGAAGACTGCCACATCTTTCTCCCTCAGAGAGGCTCTGGGTTAGTACCACCAAACTTTTGGTTAGCAGCAGAGCACTTTAGCCACTGCAACACCAGGCACTTTTGTAGCATGTTATCTCCCTAATATAACTGTGAGTATAGTGAGTTCTATGTGGCCATTGCAATAAATTATCAAACCCAGAAAGAAGTAGAGAGTGCCATGGGAGAAATGGCTGGTGTTCAAAATGGTGAAATGTTGGAACATGGCAGTATGGCTGGCCTCCACCTTATAGGAACCAGCTTTGTGTTGGTTCTTGTGATTCTCTTTCCATCCTCTTGAGGTTAGGTGTGTTCTGATGCTGGATTATAGGAACACAGTTCTTCTCTGACACACATGGAATCATCATGAGTCAACATCAACTTGATGTCAACTATTATTGTTATATTCATTTTTGCCCAAGTAATCAACAATGTTTTTGCAAAAGGTCTGTGATAAGAATTGGCCTTTGTGAAATTGGATTTGCCCAGGGAGTGAATTTTAATGAATACAGCATAAACTTTAATCATTGACTTATAAAAAGAAAAAAATAATTAAGTTTTACATTTATGAAGAGTAGAACAGACTCTTCTTGATTAACAGTAGGGCAAAAGGGTATTAAAAGTTTTTATCTTTCATTAAAATGCTTTTTATTAAGGTTTCTGTTTTCATTTCCCCAGTCTTTCCTAAGTCATGCAATTATGCAAGTAAGTGATATCTTATTTCATATTTCAAAGAGCTAATGTATTCATTATTCTTTACCATCTTAAAAGCCACTGCAAAGTGAAAATGAGCAAGGGCTATACTCTTGGGGAGGCTACTGTGGATTAGGGAGACAGGCATTAATAAAATCATCATGGTAAAGAGAACTGTGTATGTTCTTACAAAAGGTAACCTTGAATACAAAACCACTTCGGTTTTTCTTATGAGAAGATGCTCAACCAAAATATTTGACCAACCTAAATGGACAGACAGACAACATATTGTAAAGCATATTTGGGAGCTCTGGTAGCATAGTGGCTAAGACACTTGCCTGCTAACCAGACGGCTGGCGGTTCAAACCCACCAGCCACTCCTCAGAAGGAAGGTTGGGC
>NW_006921896.1:3865604-3870734 GCF_000298275.1 Orycteropus afer afer
GGGCTCGAGTATAGCACGGATTGTGGGGCTGGTGCGGGATCGGGCAGTGTTTCATTCTGCTGTGCATGGGGTCGCTATGAGTCAGAAACGACTCGATGGCACTTAACAACAACAACAACAATCTGTTATTATACATATGTATTGAAATAATTTCATTTTAAACATTTTATAAGTGTAAATATTACTTTTTGTATTCTCATCTTTCAGGAAACAATTTTGTTAAAGCACTTCATTTGCATCTTTGATATCACTGCCTGTCTTCCCTGGATCCACTCCGTGGTTATCTAATAAAAGCAGAAAAACCAAACCAGTTGCCATTGAGTTGATTCTGACTCATGGTGACCCCACACATGCAGACTGGAACTGTGCTCCATAGAATTTTCAAGCCTGTGATCTTTAGGCAGCAGATCAACAGATCTTTCTTCCAAGGTGACTCTGGGTGGGTTAGAACTGCCAACCTTTTGGTTAGTAGTTGAATGCTTAACCATTTGCACTACCCAGGGATTCCTAGTAATCCAGTACAGTTATCGAAATCAGAGTGCACCACTGATCCTTCTGCAAGTTATTTATAACATAGTTTCTAGGAATCTGCTGATGTTGTAAATTTTATCCCAAGGCATAAGTACTGTTTCTATGGTGATGATGTCCACATCTTAATTAATTACTATATTGCTTTTTTTCTGTGCTTTTTAACAGGCTTACTTAAGACCACTGGAATCTGTAAAGTGTGATATTGTAAGATTGCACAAGTCCAACACTTGCCATAATGAAGTCATACCCTCAAGAATAATTACTAAATCTGCTTTATATACCTTTATCACCTTTTTTCCCATTCTACCAAGATGATCTTCCTAAGAACAAAAATAAGCATTAGCTGAGATCATTTCCAGTTGTCTTCATCAATGGCACTTCATCGTTCAAAATAAAGTATTTGAGACAGTACCCTTTAATGTGAAAGACTTTGAAAGCACTGGGATATAAAACAAATCTCTCTTTTTTAAAGAGTATTTTGGGATATGAGAAATTCACATTATATTTGGCATAAATCCACCAGCTACTCCTCGGAAGGAAGATTGGGCAATCTACTTCTGTAGGAGAGGTCGCTATGAGCCAGAATTCGACTTAAAGGCAGTGAATTTGGTTTTTGGTGTTGCTGAAACAAGAGTTATGAAGCAAAGAATATTTGTTCTAAGAGACCATAAGACTGACCTCCACTTAAGGTCAGTGGAAGGCTTTCTTTAATCCACAAGCTGAATAAGGTTATTTTGGTGTGTGTGTGTGTGTGTGTGTTCATGTGTATGTGTTGTGGGTGTATGTAGTGCACGGTGTGTGTGCATTTGTGGGTGTTACGTGTGGTGTGTGCATATGTGTAATATACATGTGGCATGTGCATGGTGCATGTGCATATGTATGTGTGGGATTTGTGAGTGTGGGATTTGTGGTATGTGTGTGTGTACTGTGTGTGGTGTGGTGTGCATGTATGTGTTGTGGGTGTGTGTGGTGTGTGTGTGGTGGAAGGTACCAGTTAGTAGGATTTGGGTGCTAGCAAGAGAGTTTTGAGAGGGCTAATAACTGGTGCAAAGACCTTGGAATAAGGGGAATCCTGGCCTATTTATTTAAGGAACTGAGTGAAAACCAGTTCCTCTGAGAGCAAAAACCAGAGCAGTATGAGATGTAATCCTAAAAAACTCCCCACAACGTCCTCTTCCAGACAACTAAATCTATTCATCCTTTGTTTGATTAATGTATAATGCATCTCTTTTATACTTCTTTTGAATTATGTTTCGATTTGAAGCCTGATAGGCATGAACTAGGTCTACCCCTAGCTTTCACCCGTCCGGTGGAAGGTGCCATTAGGAAGGATGAGAGAAGTTGAAGGTCAAGAGAGTCTGTGTCATCAAGTCTGAGCATATCATATGCATTCACAGGGCTGGGGCACCTTGATGTTTGATGGTGCATCAGCAAAGGACTCAAAATAGAACAGCATCCTATTAAATCTTCAGATGATTTTAACCACAAATGAGAGAGTTCTCTCCAGGGACTCATTAATGTTTTTAAAGCCCTAAAGCATCGATGTTAACTCTGGATCAGGTAACAACATGTATACGTTAGCCAAAATGTGACTAAGGCATTTGCCCTCTGAAAGCAAAGATTTTAACTATCATGTAAAGATAAGGTAAAAGACAGCATACTGTTTGAATCTCACTGTGGTTACCTGTAGTAAGCATTTTGTTTTCTACATTGCCCAGAAAGGAAATGTCTCCATAGTTATAAGAACTACCAAAAATAGCAGCTTACAGGCTCCCTCTGGTATAAACAAAGTCATCAGAAGATACCTGGCCTTATTTGGAAGTATGGATATGCATACTCCAAGAAATAACATATCAACTGTAACAAGAAAAATAAAATAACAAGGAAAACAGTTGATACAAACCTCTCATTTTTTCCCAGGTATATGGTATGTCTTTCTCAGTTTGTATGACTTTAAGCAGGAGAAAATGAATAAATCAAGTAATCTTCTGCCTTTGAAAACCAAAAATGTTTAAACAAGTTTCTTCAGCCTGGAAGTGAAAGAGGAGGACTTGGAAATTTGGCTAAGGCTGTCAGCAAATGAGCCAGCAACCTGGGTGGTTCAGCTCTTTGGGGAACTCAAGGCAACAATTAAAAAGGCTTTGAGCAATAACTGTTGTTCTTGTTGTTGTTGTCATATGTGGTAGAGTCTATTTCAACTCCTAGGACTTACAACAACCCCATGTGACACAGCAGAACTGACCCATAAGGTGGGTTTGAACTGCCACCCTTCCTGTTAGCAGCTGAGTACTTAACACTTTGTGCCACCAGGGCTCCTTAAGTAATAACTAACTCTACTAAAATTTCCAGCATGTCATTGATGGGGACAATATAAGATGAAAAGAACAGACTCCAAGAATAGACTGATGGAAAATTCCATAGATATGGATGGTTGTGTTTATATTCTAGTTCAGATATCAGATAACTTATTAATGCTTAGGAGAAAATAAAAGAGAAGGGGGATAAAAGTAGAGAAAACGTAGAGTAAGGAGAGAGAGAGTGATGCTAAGTACATAGATTTAAGTAATATAAAATATAAATATATAAAACTAAAAAATTCACTGCTGTCAAGTCAGATCCGACTCACAGCGACTCCTCCTTGGGTTTCCGAGGCAGTATCGCTACGGAAGTAGCGCTACGGCATTTCCGAGGAGTGGCTGGTGGGTTTGAACCGCCAACCTTCTGATTAGCAGTCAGATGCCTTAGGCACTATGCCCCCAGAGCTCCTAACAAGGCAATATACAGACCTTCAAAAATAAAATTTACCTTATCTCCAAATTAACATTCTAAAAAAACTAAAGGAATTGAAAAGAAGTCAAATATAAAAATCTATTCTAATCTAACTTTACCAGTTAAAACCAGGAGCTATCTAATCAATTCTAATTCATGACAACCCCATGTGTGTCAGAGTAGAATTTTGCTTCACAGGGCTTTCAAAGGTTGATTTTTTAGAAGTGAAACACCATTTTGGAATGTCTTTCCAAGATGCCTCTGGGTGGACTTGAACCTCAAACCTTTCAGTTAGCAGCGAAACAGAGTTAGTCGTTTGCACCAGCCAAGGACTCCCAATCTAACCTTACTCTGATCTTAATTTCTAGAAAATATTACAGAAACTGAAAAGAGATCAGTTTTCAGTAAGAATTCAAAATGCACCACAGAATCAAAAATAAATTATGATTGTATAAATTCGCTGCTAAATCTAGATGGAACATGGTACTACAGGATATGCCAAACTTTAGACATCCTCCCCTTCTCTAGAAATTTCAGGACACCTACTTTGGTCATGTTCTGAGAAGGAACCATTTCCTGGAGAAGGATACCATGCTTGGTAAAGCAGAGGGTCAACGAAGAAGGGGAAGGCCCTCAATGAGATGGATGGACACAATGGTTGCAACGATGGGCTCAGGTATAGCAAGGATCGTGAGGCTGGCACAATACTGGACAGTGTTTCTTTCTGCTGTGCATAGGGTTGCTATGAGTCGGAGATGACTTGACAGCACCTACCAATAACAACAACAATAAGAGTAGAGATCAGTCAGGAGGTTTCCTTCAGAGAAAGGGCGTATATTCTCTGCCAAATTCAATGACCAAGCAATATTTAGCAATTACAAACATTATTCTCTACTCTGTACCTGAAAGACAATTCACTTGGTCTTGGAGGCCAGAACTGGCATATCTCCATCAGAGATAAAGGGAGGCATGGCCCATGCTGCCCATGCCCTTCACAGCAATCTCTGGAGGCTTGGCTGGGCTCTTTACAGTTAGTTCAAAGAAGGGAGATTTGGGCCCTTTTGCTTGCTTTTCCAGGGATAGATTTTTGTGAATCTATTGGAAAATCTAATTATAACTTCCTTTCATAGTGAAATCCAATTACAATCTCTCCCATGGTGAAAGCCAGTCTTTTTGATACAAAAGGAAGCTAACAAAGGGGCTTAAACAGGCAATGTGCCTGTGTTCTGACTTCTCTCTTACACAACTATGCAAGTGCCATAAGGAAAGTTTGCAATGTCCTTGGCCTGCTTTGCTTAGTAATAATGGTCACAGTCTATTACTACTCCCATTTCCATAAAAAGGAAAAAAGAATGTTTTCATATCTGATACCAGGAGTTACTGGGGATTTTCTCAAGAATATCTTAGTCGGGTAAAGCAAATTTTGAGTCACTACCTGCTCCCTCATCTACATACACACCCACACAGGTTTTTAACTCACCAAGATGACTTTTCTTATTGAACTTGGAATGCCATGTTAAACAAGAAGAAAAAGAGTGTTATTTAGCCCAATGTCTCCCGATCATCTGTTCCTGATATGTGCCACTCTTTCAGCCAACTTATTTGCTTGAAGGTAGTGACAAACAGCAGTACTCCTTGGTGAAGGGCCACCCCAACTTCCAAAACCTACTTTAGGTTAGATAAATGGAGATAGCTCTCAAAATATTTATTTATGGTAATCCATAGTTTAAAATTCCCTAGCATAAATCTAGGGAGCTCTGGTAGTGTAGTGCCTAAGGCACTTGACTGCTAACCAGAAGGCTGGTGGTTCAAACCCACCAGCCACTCCTC
>NW_006921896.1:3870834-3909354 GCF_000298275.1 Orycteropus afer afer
GAAGGAAGATGGGGCAATCTACTTCCGTAGTGATACTGCCTTGGAAACCCAAGGAGGTGTCACTATGAGTCAGATCTGACTCAATGCCACTGTAGCCCACTGAATAGGCATAAAAATCCAGATTTCCAATTTATCTCTAAAAAATGGAACATCCAGTGAACTGTTGTTGTTTGTCACCATTGGATTATTTCCATTCATGGTGACCCCATGTCTGTCAGAGTAGAACGCTACTCCACAGAGTTTTCATTGGCTGGTATTTCAGAAGTAGATATCAGGCCTTTGTTCCTAGTCTGTCTTAGTCTGGGAGCTCTGCTAAAGTGTGCTGACCACCATTGCAACACACAAGCCTGCACTCACAGGTGATGGCTGCACTTGAGGTGCATTGGCCAGGAGTCCATCTGGGTCTCCCACACAGAAGACAAAAATTCTACCATTGTGCCACCGCTGCACTCTGCTATGCTCATAGAGTTAATAAAAGTAAATAATGAAAGGATAAGAAACCACCCTTTAGAATGATCCTCAAATAGCTCTGAAACCAATTGTTTTTTTCCTATGCTTGATTCAGGAGTTCTGTTGGTGTTGTGCTGAAAGCATTCGGCTACTAACCAAAATGTCGGTGGTTTGAATCCACCAGCTGCTCTGTGGGAGAAAGATGAGGCAGTTTGCTTCCATAAAGATTTATAACCTTGGAAACACTATAGGGCAATCCTACTCTGTCCTACAAAGTCACTATGAGTTGGAATCCACTCGATGGCAGTGAATTTGTTTGTTTGTTTTATATTTGATTCAACTTCAATTACATAATTATCTTGAGTTACTAATCATCTATATAATATGATAGGGGCCAAATGGAAAGGTGGACTGAGATCTACAAAAATAAGAATTGACCTTAATAAGAACTTGTAAATGATTTCAAGACACTATCTTTGGTCAGAAGTTCATATTTTCTGCTTTTTAGCACATTTGGAGACATTTTTTACTTTCAAACCATTCATCCAAGGGATTCTTCAGCCTTTTATTGGGGACCAAACAATTCTGAGATAACTCTCTAAATCAGTGCAGCATTGTTTTAGAATTCAGAAAAAAACAAAACACAAACGCTGAACATCAAACGTCTACTTTTTCTGCTTTTTCCTTTCTGATCACCAACTCCCACACATAACAGTAGGCTTTGACAGCCTCTTAGTAGGATGCACATTGATCCCTTTCTAGGAAAACCTTTTTGTAATCTCCAAAAAGATGGAGAAAATAAAACACTAGAAGCTTTATAGTTAAACTAAGAAAACTTTTGTTTTAAACCTTGGTACTCACAGTGGTCTTACAATCAGTAACATGTTTGTTAGACAGGCAGATGGAAAGGGATAAGGAAGTACCTGTAGCAGATCATTGATAAAAACAGCCAATTGATCTTGTGATCTGAAAATTAATTAATTAATTAATTAATTCACATAAAAAGAAAGTGTTCCCTTATAATTTGAAAAATATACTGGACAGGAACATAGGAGGTTATGATAGCCTTTGATCTAGTTATGATTAACTTATTTTCTTTCCTAAAAGGTGACACACAAAAACCCACCCCATTCTTACTCTATGTTTGGTACTTGTTGTTTTGTTTTCTTTCAAACTCTATGTGTTTGGATGGTGGCCACAGTAAGGTCTGAGTTTGTGTTCGTGAATGGAGGTGACTGACTCATTGCTTCCCAGAATCTTGATAACAGGGCCAATTCCTTAGGGAACCATAGCCTACTTCTCGGCTGTACAATGTACATTTTAGTGCCATGTAACCAAAACTATCCATTGTCCAAAAAGAACTAACAACATAGTCACTTGGACGGTGTTCTTTATCTAAAATACAAATGTGTTTTAATTCAGCTAATTAGACTACTCTTGACTGTTGTTGTTATGTGCCATCCAGTCAGTCCGACTCATAGCGACCCACCCTTCCTTAGGTTTCTGAGGCAGAATCACTACAAAAGTAGATTGCCCAACCTCCCTTCCGAGGAGTGGCTGGTGGGTTTGAACCGCCAGCCTTCTGGTTAGCAGTCAAATGTCTTAGGCACTATGCTACCAGAGCTCCTTTTAGCTATGTTATCTCATGGAAATTAATTAAACTTCCTATACTTAATAAGGGGAGCTCTGACTGCTAACCAGAAGGCTGGCAGTTCAAACCCACCAGCCACTCCTGGGAAGGAAGGTTGAGCAATCTACTTCCATAGTGATTCCACCTCGGAAACCCAAGGAGGGTCGCTGTGAGTGGCGGCCGACTCCATGGCACATAACAAAAACAACTCTTGACTAGGCACATTTTTATGTTTTGGAACTAAACACACAAAAACAATGTTTTCTGAACAATATTTAAAATGTTTAGTCTAACTAAGCAAAGTTTTCCTTTAGTGTGGGAAAGGGCTAAAATGAAAGAGAAAAGAAAAGAAGGACTAATTTACTTCCCAAGGTCCCAGATTAATCTTGGTGTCATAACATTCTAGACATTGCATGAAAGAGAAATGAAAGAATACTGTACAGTGAAAACATAAATGCCATTTTACAACACAAAATGCTTCCGGAGCTGGTTGCCATTTTCTTTCTAAAGTTCTTCCATTTCATGTTATCTTCAAAAACCCACTGCCATCAAGTGGATTCTGACTCATACCCACCCCCATTGGGTTTTCAAGGTGGTAAATCTTTTCGGAAGATTCTAGTTGGCAGTTCAAACCCACCAACCACTCTGCGGAAGGAAGATGGGACAATCTGCTTCTGAAAAGATTTGCTGCCTAGGAAACCCAATGGGGGTCACTATGAGTTGAAATCAACTAGATGAAAATTGAATTTAGAACACCTTCAAATCTTGTGATTGGATCGACAAAATTATCTTTATTGGATGCTAATCATATTAGAATAACTTGCAGCTTCTTATTCTCTCACAAGATGAGGACTTCTATGATCAATTTAAAAAGAAAAGTGTGCACCAGCAAAGGAAACTGTAGAAAGAATTGAAACAGGGAAGTCCTGGAAAGCAGGAGGCACTTAAGTTGGCAGAGGATCTCAGAAATTTTTCAAATATGTGATTTCTAAATTATGAATCCGGGGTTATATCAATCAAGGGTTCCAGTAAGGAAATGATGGGTCTAAGCAAGAAATCAAATTTGGGAATTTGAGGAGAGCATAATTAAGGGAATATTCACCTTGTGTGGTCAGGGTATAGGGGAATCACAAGGGATAGTAGGAACAAGCTAATCAAGCTACTTGTCATGAAGTTGATTCTCACACTTGGCAACCGCATTTGTTAGAGTAGAACTGTGCTCCATAGGGTGTTCTAATGGCTGATTTTTCAGAAGTAGATTGCCAGGCCTTTCTTCTGAGGTGCCTTCAGTGGAGTCTAATCTCCAACTTTTCAATTAGCAGCTGAGCACGTTAACAATTTGTACCACTCAAGGACTCCAGAACAAGCTGGTGAGAGCTAAGCTTGTACATGCAAGTGGAGGGATCATTTTCACAATCCAGACAGAAATACTATGTCTAGAAGGTCACTGAGACGGCTGTCTCAGGGAGACAGACACAGTCACAGAGAGGGGTCTGAGAATATATATACATCCATCTCTGCCTTCCCTGACATCTCTCCTGCCAGTGGTCCCACTGGTTGAAGCCAACAGAAACCACTGGGCAAGAGTACCTGTTGATGCAATTCATACAGTTCAGGATGGAGAAGGGTGGAGAGTGAATGTGGTCTGGATCTGGAGGAGCAAATGGAAGACATCTAGATATCCAGGGTAATAAATCCCTACCCAGAGTGGGAAAGGAAATTAACAGCTGTGGACCAGCTGTGTCCTCCTGAATGAAATTTCCCAGAGCTTCACTTCTAAAGGCATAACAAAGCTTAGATTTTTCACTCTGTTGTGTTTAAAGAACTCCTCAAACCCCAGCCATAAAATCCAATATGGTTTGTTTATCTGCTTGTTTCAGAGAAGACAGATAATGAGTGACATTGCACCACTGAGGTCAGCCATCATTCTCTCCATTTCTCCATGTTGGCCTTCACTAAGGTACATGAGAAGCTTCAAGCATGTTCTGAATCATACAGGGACTGCTGCTTGGATTGAGTGTTTTCAATGGTGGTTCACATAAGAGTTAAGTACTTGTCAAAGGGCACCATTGTCCCAACACCATGAGAATTAGGTTAGCTACTAAGAACTGTTTTTAGGTATTATTTGCTGTTTTTCTTAATCCTGGAAAAGAACTATCCCAATGAATAATTCTTGGTTCATCCACAGAACAGAAAGTACTTGAAATTCCTCTCCCAAGAATCTAACAAGCAATTTACTCTATTAACAAAATAAGAGAGACAGTTTCCATTGAATGCACAGAGGTTTTATATTCTGCTGGTAGAGTTTAATGAAATGAGGGAATGAGTCAGAGGAGAAAGACAAGAGCCTGACATTCGGAAAAAAGATTCCAGAGAGTGACAGAACAAGATAAATCAAGGGGAAGAGAGAAGAGCTAAAAGCAAAAGAAAAAAAGTAGAATTGGTCAATCCAATTATTTCAGGGACTAGGCTTCAAAATGCAAATTATTGGGCTATTAACAATTTGAAACAAATCATTCAGATACTAAGTCATGAAACATCACAAATGCCATAAGCCTTTGGATGAGCCATTCTCAGCACTGGATTTAGGATTTGTGAAGCCAGAAATTTATACAACGTGTGAGACCTTTTTTTTTTAAAAAAAAAAAGAAAAACAAAATTAGGACCAGAACTTCATAAGGAGTCTGTGTAAGTGATGAGCCTTGAAGCTTAAGCTTCTTAGCTTGTGGTACATCCACATCTATTCATACTCAAAATTCTGTACCCCAAAGAAGAAGCAGAAAAGGAAAATAAATAAATGTAACTGAACAATAGAACTGGCATTTATCAAGAAAAAGGAGCAAAGAACAATTC
This sequence comes from Orycteropus afer afer, assembly GCF_000298275.1. Classification (NCBI taxonomy): domain Eukaryota; kingdom Metazoa; phylum Chordata; class Mammalia; order Tubulidentata; family Orycteropodidae; genus Orycteropus; species Orycteropus afer. Next base: position 3,875,768 of record NW_006921896.1, read on the forward strand.
AGCTGGCCAAAATAATTCTGCCCACTGCTTCATGGAAGGGAACTGGGTAAGGACTTTCTGAGGGCTGACAAATTCTTAGGAAGAGAATAGAAAATTGCTTTCATGGATCCATCCCAGATGGAGCTCTGAAATGAGGCACAGTAGGAGTAATGAGTGGTACAGTAAGATAAGAATGTCTGAAAGGAATCTTGCCTCAGATAAGCCTGTTGCTGTTGTTGTTATGTGCCATCGAGTGGAGATCCTTAAATATAATTAATATAATCCTTCAATTATATGTTATAGAAGGGAGAGAATCTAATTTTTCCCAAGATAGAGAAAGAGGTAGATCTTTGAGAATGTTCCTGAAATGTCACAAAGATGAGTAAAAGACTAAGGAAAAGTATAATGAAGAATTAGTAAAGGATTATTGTTCCTGGGTAATAAAGAAATTTTTAAAGTAGAAATCAACTTAAAATGAATAATGGTGGATTGGTGTTAGAAATACATTCATTTATTCATTCATATATTGAACAAATATTTATTGGTTTTTTCTACTAAGAGCCAGGACTTGGAACATGTGAAAATATAGCAACTAATCTATTTTCAAGAAGTATTGTCATTAAGCAAATTGTTATACTGCATTCTAGAAGATTCTGTGAAAGGGAAAATATAGAGAAACACTAACTTCTCAATAGGAGGAGTAGCAAAATATTTACAACCATCTTCACTATCCCAAAGAAGCTCTGGTGGCATAGTGGTTAGAGCATTCGGCTGCTAACCAAACCATTGGTATTTCAAACCCACCAGCTGATCTGCTGGAGAGAGATGAAGCAGTCTCCTTCGATAAAGATTTACAGCCTTGGAAACTCTATGGGGGCACTTCTACTCTGGCCTATAGGGTTGCTATGAGTCAGAACTGACTCGATGGGAGTGATTTTGGTTTGGGGGTTAATCTTCAAAAGGAGCCCTGATGGTACAGTGGTTAAGCATTCAGATGATAACCCAAAAGTTGGCATTTTGAACCCACCAGCCACTCTGCGGTGGAAAGATGTAGCAGTCTGCTTCCCTAAGGATTACAGCCTTGGAAACCCTATGGGGCAGTTCTACTCTATCCTGTAGGATCACTAGGAGTAGGAATGAACTCAATGGCAAGAGGTGATTTTTACTTTTTCCTTTCTTTCTTTCTTTCTTATTTTAATACTCTCTCACAAAGTTTATATATATTAAAATGAAAAATGTAAGAGATTGTCTCAAGATAGCTCACCCATGTAAGTTAGACTAGAGTTGACATTCATGGGTATTTGCTTTTCAATGGGAAACTTATTTCAGCCATGCCAAAAGTTTCCTCTGGATATTGGTTTTAATGGTACATGGACCAGCTAATAGAAAATCTCTAGCCAAGCCAAGCCAGTTTCCATCAAGTTGATTCTGACTTATGGTGACTCCATGTCAATTAGTAGAAGTATGTTCCAGAAGGTTTTTAATGGCTGGTTTTTTGGAAGTAGATCACCAAAATTTCCTAAAAAGTAGTGCCTCTGGGTAGAATCAAAATCCAACCTTTCAGTTAGCATACAAGCATGTTAATGGTTTGTACCACCCAGGGATGCCAAATGATCACTAGATATTTGAAATTCCAAATCCTATGCTTCCCAGAAAGGCCACAGTCACTAAATGCACTCTAGGTGTCATCTTTTTAAATTCTAGATTCAGTTCTTTTCAAATTTGGTATTAGAGACATCCCGTTCCTAACAGAAAGAAGAGGCTCTCCTTATAGCTTCTCATCACCCTCCTCTTTACCTTCTTTAGATCCATGAAAACAAACAATAGTACAAAAGGGAGAAAGAACTTAAGGAATATAAATAAGGGATGAATTGAAGTATCTGGGTTATTAATAATTAGAGTCATTAAACCACTTTCTGCCTTATGAGTGCTTCAAAGTAATGGAAATACCTTCCATTTCATTCTTACAGTCGGTAAAATTACAAAAATAACTATACGATCACATTTGAGTCTCAAAACAATCCTAGGAGATAAATGGGATAGGGACTATTGTTTTTCCTGTTGTCTAGATGAAGAAACATGTGACGAGACCAAGTTTCTTGGTTGGTAAGTGGCAATTCACTTCTGGAACTGAGATCTTCCAATTTCATAGCAATTGATCATCCAACTATGTTACTGCCTTTTTAATATTTAGCTAGTTTCACATCAACTCTGCATGTTTAAGAACAGTAACTATGCATTCAAAAGTTTGTCTGTCTCATTTCTATGTTTTCCATCTAAAGTTTTATTTTTTCTTTCTACAAAAATAGCATTCTTCATTTTGTAGAGAGTGCATGCCAAGTTTAAATGGCTCCAAATAAATGACTTTCTACTTACCCAAGAATAAATGGTATTCATCAGGCTTAGCAAGGACATTACGGTTTTCATGTTCACAGTACTTTGCAAGCATCAGCTAAATGAGCCTCCCCATAGTCCTCAGAGTGACAGTTTTCAAAATAATTCCTATGTCCCAGGAAAGTTCTCCACTTTGTCTTATTTATACAAATCAGCACATTTGTTCAGTTCTTAAAATAAGAATCTAAAGGTCATGAAATTATTTTGATCAATATGTGGCAAACACAATTAGCTCAGTAAGGGGAAAAAAAAAAAGCTCAATGACTGATCTGAGGGACATGACAGAAGAACTCAAGGCCTTCTAAATTCTAGATGTCAGATTGTCCCACAAGGTTCCATCTTTAGAAATACAACACAGGTATCTTTATAATTGCAGTGAAGATTGTTTCCTGCTTGGATCATTCTAAATGGCATGGCCATATTGCTTCTTCAAACTTTTGTTTTTGGTTTGAGGATGAAAATCAACTTGAGACTCCTAAACATTAGCTCCATCCTGGGACACAGTAAATAGTCAGGGACCATGCAACAAGTGTTGAGATTACACAGGCAGTCACCTAAGATGATATGACAAACCCTATCCTTGTTCTATGCCTTAAAATGTCTTCTGTACAGCTATGCCAAGATTCTTAGCACTTCAATAGCTCCTTTGGCTTAAGGTCAGTGTGAAAATATCTCTTACTTGAGAATAAAAAACACATTAATATAGGAATATTCTTAGTCTCCTAAATATGGATTCGATACATTTAGAAAACCAGGCTTTAGATGTACACAATACATAGCACAGGTGAGTTTATTTTTAATGGGTGGATTGAATGGAAAAAAGTTCTGAAAGTCAGGATCCCAGGTAGTTTGAATTCCACAGGGGCTGGTGGAGAGGTGTTGTGGTGGGGAGAATGGGATGGAAGGAGAGAAGAGAATCCTGGCAGAAAAAGTAAGGGAACACTAAAAATTCATTTCCTTTATATGACACTTAATGGTAGGAATTGTTGCTGTTGTTAGATGCCTGGAGTCGGTTCCTACTCCTAGCAATCGATGTACAACAGAACAAAATGTTGCCTGGTCCTGCACCATCCTCACAATCATTACTATGTTTGAGCATCTCATTGAAGGTCATCTTCTTTTTTGTTCACACTGTATTTACTAAGCATAATGTCCTTCTCCAGGGACTGCTCCCTCCTGATGTCCAAAGTACGGGAGATGGAGTCTCACCATCCTCACTTTAAAGGAACGTTCTTATAATAATAACATGGATGTGAGACAGCAGGCAGAGCAATGACAGCAATGGAAAAATGGTTACCTACATATATATGGTACTTAAGAATTTACAAAGAGCTTTTCTATCTCAGTGGCTCCCTTTGGCTCTGGAAGAAATTGTTATTTCTATTATAGAGATGATGTTTTGATTATCTAGTGCTGCTCTAACAGAAAATACCCCAAGTGGATAACTTTAACAAACAGATTTATTCTCTTACAATTTAGGAGGCTAGAAGTCTGAGTTCAAAGTGCCAGCTCTAGAGGTTGGGTGAAGGCCCCTTGACCTTTGACTTCAGCTCTGCCTCTTGTTCCCAGCCCACTGGAGCAGGAGACATCTCTTAACTCAGGCACATACTGGCTGCTGAAGCTGACAAACCCAAGGTCAACAAGTAAAATGACACAATTCCAAGATTAAGCAATACAACAGGCCATTAGTTCAAGTCCAGGAATAGTCCCAAGATCAGCAGGCAATGTGGCAGACTGCTGAATGAAGACTCAGCTAAATGCAGGATCCAAGTGTGCCAAGGAAGCTCTGGTAGCATAGTGGCTAAGGCACTTCACTGTTAACCAGAAGGCTGGCAAACCCACCAGCCACTCCTCGGAAGGAAGATGGGGCAATCTACTTCCTTAGTGATACTGCCTCGGAAACCCAAGGAGGGGTTGCTATGAGTTGGGTCCGACTTGACAGCACATAACAACCACAACAACAAAGTGTGCCAAAAAGGTAGAGAACTTTCTCAAATCTGCTTATGTACTAGAAGCAGACCACATCCCTAAGGCAGTTTCTCAGCTGCTCACAGCAGATTCCACCATGGAGCGGATTACCAGCCTCATCATGGGGAATAACTACATCCAGCTGCCCAGCCACTCAAACTAGGCCTAGCCGAGTTGACGTGGAACCTTGACTACCACAGGTGAAGTTTGCAGAGGTAGCATTTAGTACCTGCCAGAGCTAGGCCTCAAAGTCAGAACTTCTGACTGATAGTTTTTCTTACAGTTAATCTTTTTTCCCTTATGTCTTAAGAAATAAGGAATCTCTCCTTCTCATCAAAGTTAAACTTTTCACCTGTGTTTTAATATTAGACTAGAAAATCGTTATCAAGGGTTTGCCTCAAGAGTATAGTTAATACTATGAAGAAAACCAAAGACACATGGAAATAATTAGTCCAAGCAACTGGTACACCATGCGATCCTCAGCCTATATGACTATGAGACCAGAACTAGATAGTACCCAGCTACCACTGTCAACCACTCAGGGGGAGATCTATGTAGGAGATCCTGGATAGAGTGGGAGAACAATGTGGAAAAAAACTCAAAATCATTTGAAAAAAAAGAGGGGAGACCAGGTTTGCTGGTCTGATAGAGCCTGATGGAACCACTGAGACTATGGCCTCTAGCTGTTCTTCAGGTCTGGAATTGAACCCTCTCCTGTGGCTTCCACCTGATATGAGCTGAACATTTACATTAGGTAGATACGCTCCTTGGAGAGATCAATCATGGGAGAATAGAAGGACCATGTATGCACAAGAAGACAGCTCAGGGGGCAGGAGTGCATGGGAGAGAAGGACACAGGGAAGAGGTAACTATGAGTAAGTGGGAGGGGAGCTGTTGCATTGTGAGAAATTGCAGTCAATGTCATGAGACAAAGTGTATGTGAGCAGCTGTATGGAAAGTGAAGTTGCTCTGTAAACTTTCACCCAAATCACAAAAAAATAGCATAGTTAATACTTAAATGTAAAACATAAAAGAATTAGGAAGTAATAAGTTTTGAGTATGTATGTCCTTTGTTTTTAATATAATTAAATTATAATTTGATGTGATTTAATTTTTAATAATGACTGCTTAACAACTAGCTTAAAAAAGTATTGGAAGTACAAGCAGTGCACAGGTTACAACTTAACAGACAACTGGTACTTGCCCTTTATGTTATGTAATTTGCTCACACTTTGAAATGACTGAACCACCCTCTACTCACAACAAATGCTTCATTACAATCACCTTCACTTGCTGCACATGCAGCTTTTAAATCATTGAAAAGCTTTCAAGTCTTACTTGCATTAAACCAATTTTACTGCCATCAAGTTGGATCCTACTCATAGCCACCCTATAGAACAAAGTAGAACCCACAGGTTTCTGAGGCTATGATTCTTTATGGAAACTCGTCTTTCTCTCATGGAGCAGCTGCTGGGTTCAAAGTGCCAAAATTTTTTCATTAGCAGGCAAATGAAATGGAATGCCACCAGAGCTTCTTTCTTGTACTTTGTTGCTGTTGTTTTGTGCTGTCGAGTAGGACCCAACTCATAGTGACCCCTCCTTGGGTTTCTGAGGCAGTATCTCTAAGGAAGTAAATTACCCAACCTTCCTTTCCAGGAGTGGCTGGTAGGTTTGAACCATCAGCCTTCTGGTTAGCAGTGAAGTGCCTTAGGCACTACACTATATGCACCTATTCTGACCTAACTACAAATTTGACATAAAGACTGAGACTTAAATTTACTCTCAGTAATGGATCTCATTTGTAACCTGGGGACTGTCTGCATAACAATTAACTCTCAGGAGCCAGTGCAAACTGGATCTCTCTCTTCTCATTTCCTAGACCACAGTCTAAATTTAAGGATCTGGCCACCTCTCATCTTTATAGTGTAATTGTCTCCTAATAGGTGTTTCTACTGGTCTGTCCTTCACAGAGCTGTCCCAAGAGCCCTTTCTAACATGAAAATCTGATTATGTCACTGCCTAATTTCAATCATTCATTGGGTACCCACAGCAGATGTACAGCTGCAATTCAAAATTCCTAGTTTAATGTACAAAGGCTTTCTGGATAATCTGGACATCCACCTTGTTGCTGAGCCTTATCTCCCTCCACTTCATCCATTATAACCCAGTTCTCAAGCATACACTGCTGTAGTATGCCTCTGGCCGCACTGTTTCCATTCTCGGTTGATGGCCCGTCCTCTCTCATCCATCTTACAGTGCTGACTGGTATTTCAAAACTCTGATTAAGAATACCTTCCCTGGAAGTCTTCTCTGTGTAGTGGAGTATAGAACACAGACATGAAACCAAACGGCTGTTCTTAAATACCTGCTCCGCCACTTCTTTTTTAGCTGTGTGACCTTGAACAAGTTAATCTCTATATGCTTTAATTTCCTTACAAGTGAAATCATGCCTAAATGCATTTAACATGGCAGCATGGTATTTGGGGGAAGATTTCAAAGAGTTAGTATGTGAAAAGCCCTCAAACCAGTACCTAGAACATAAGTACTTACACTTAGTATGTTTGCTGATTTACCCATTGTCTGATGAGTCAATTCCAATTCACAGGGACCTTATAGGACTGTAATCTTTATGAGATGGAGACTGGTGGCACAGTGGTTAAAGCATCCGGCTGCTAACCAAAAAGTTGTTCAAACCCCACCAGCTTCTCCACAGGAGAAAGATGAAGCATTTGCTTCCCTAAAGATTTAGAACCTTGGAAACCCTATGGGGAGTTCTACTCTATCTTGTAGGATGGCTATGTGTCAGAATCATCTCAATGACAGTAGATTTAGTGGGTAATCTTTAAGAGAGCAGAGAGCAGATCATCAGGTCTTCTCTCCTGCAGAGCTGCTGGTGACTTTCAGCAGTCGAGCACTGAAACACTGTGGCATGATACTTTTAACCACCTAATTTTAAATATTTTTTTCTCTATTCCCATTGTAATATGTACACACTCATCACATTATACTAAATCATTGATTTACTTGACTTCCTCCTTCCTGATTCTTAAGACAGGATCTATGTGTCCCTGGTCTTAGCCAATGTTTAGTAAGCAATCAGTAAATGAATAAAAGAGTGAATTCTTGATGCAAGCTCCGGAAAACTAGACACATGCTATGTTTCTTCTCATCTCCTTCAGCCACATTTAGATAATGTGAACGGAAATTGTGAGATCATGTGATCGTATTAAAGGGGAAATATTTTTTCAAATTTTACTAGCTATGCATAATACTACAAAAATAAAAATAAAAATCAGTCCTACACTCAATGACACTTTTGATGGTTCTTGCTTCCTCCTCAAATGCTTTCATTTGTAAGAGTATGCAAACTTTCTCTTAGCCTAATTCCATGGCTATTTGTGTTGAATGTGGGACAGGCTCCTGGTGGTAAAGGAAGTTTTGGCAAATGTGTGACCAAAATGGACTTTAAATGTTCCATCTGAAAATTATTCTGACCTCACAGCAAATACTTAAGTTATATATTTTTCTGAGACTCTAAATCGTTTACTGCAATCCAGAAAGAACAAACAAATCTGTCCTGGAAGAGGTAGCTGGAGTGCTCCTTGGAAGTAAGAGTGGCCAGACCTCGTCTCACCTTCTTTGGTCATATTGTCAGAAGGGACCATTCCCTGGAGAAGCTTGGTAAAGTGGAGGGTCAGTAAAAAAAGAAGACCCTCAACAAGATGGATTGACACAGTGGCTGCAATGATGGGCTCAAGTGCAGCAAGGATTGTTAGGATGACCTATGACCAGGCAATGTTTCATTCTGTTGTACACAGGGTAACTACGAGTCAGAGCTGACTTGATGGCACCCAACTACAAGTTGTTTACTCAAGAATCACACCTCCTACAGAAGATGACAGAGGAAAGAATTAAAATTTATTAAGCACCTCCTCAAACCAAAACCAAATCAAATTCAGTGCCATTGAGTGAATTCCAACTCATAGCGACCCTCATTGGGTTTCTGAGGCAGTAAAACTTTACAGAAGTAAATTGCCCCATCCTCCTTCAGCAGAGAAGCTGGTGGGTTTGAACTACCAACCTTCTAGTTAGCAGTCAAAACCGTTGGCAATGCCTAAGTATCAAAAATTTTACAAATACTATTTCTTAACCTTCACAAAATTGAATTAAAATTTTTACCCATTTTTACATGTCAATCTGAAGTGCAAAGAGTTAAGTAATTTGCCACAGATCAGAGATGGCAAGTGTTTAGTCCAGAATTCAAATGTTTGTCTGTCTAACACCAAAGCATCATGTTCTTTCCACTAAACCACTGGTTCTCAATCACAGTGATTTTGCCCTTCCAGGGACGTAGCAATGTGGAGAGAGATTTTTGGTAGGGAGGTGGGGGTGAGGGAGCGGAGGACGTTTCCTACTGACATCTAGTGGGTAGAGGCTCAGGATGCTGTTAAACATGCTATAATGAACAGGACAGTACTCCATGACAAGATTTATCTGGCCCAAAACGTTAATAGTGCCAAGGTTAAGAAACCCTATACTAAACTCATTTGTACTTCTACAGTTTCATGAACAAGAAAATAGTCGTAATATACATATCTAAAATATGTGACTAAAACTAACCTGTTGCCATCCAGTCAGATTCATGGCAACCCCATGTGTTACAGAGTAGAACTGCTCCATATTTTCTTGGCTATAAACTTTATGGAAGCAAATTGCCAGGCCTTTCTTCCACAGGACCACTGGGTAGGTTTGAACTGCCAACCATTAGGCTAGTAGTCCAGGGCCAACCATTTGTGCCAGCCACTCACTGCCATAGAGTCAGTTCTGACTGATAGTAACCATCCTTGGGTTTCCAAGGCAGTATCTCTATGGAAGTAGATTGCCCAATCTTCCTTCTGAGGAGTGGCTGGTGGGTTTGAACTGCCAGCCTTGTAGCTAACAGTCAAATGCCTTAGGCACTATACCAGGGACCTATAAAATATCTGATTATAGTTCAAAAAATCACATAAATACTTGTGAAATGAATGAGTGAATAAATTAAAGTTAAATCCTGGAATATAGATGAAGGAGACTACATTTTCCAATGACTTTATACAAGCTGCTCTGCAGGAAAAAGATGAGGCAGCCTGCTTCTGTAAAGACTTACAGCTTTGGAAACCCAATGAGGCTGTCTACTCTGTCCTAAAGGGCTGCTATGAGTCAGAATCGACTTGATTATGGTAGTTTTGGGTTAAGAGAATTATATTTTTTAAATTATCATCAATAATAGAGATAGGAAATAGATTTTACTGATTTACTGTAAGCATTAAATATATAAAATATTTTATTTTTGAGACAATAAAATCATAGACTATATATTCAGTGGTTTTAGTAGTTTAAGCAGTTTAGTAGCAGTTTGGGGTTCATGAAATTCATAGAATTTTCAATTTTATTTTTTTTATTTGTCAGTTTTTATTTTATTTATTTTTTAAATTAACCTTTTATTTTGATTTGGATGAAATTTTACAAAGCAGATTTGTTTTACATTCAACAGTTGACACACTCACAGTTTGTTTTTTGACACTGATTACATTACCTGCAGTATAATATCTTACCTCCCACTTTCTCCTTGTGGTTATTCTTTCCCTGTGTAAATTATTTTCAATTTTAAAATCATAAAATATTAGGGTTAGAGAATCTTCCATCAACCATTATTTTCCTCACTTGAGAAAATTCTATCTAAGAAAGGGTAAATCACTTGGCCAATTTCTTGGCCAATTAGGGGCAGTATCAGAGCCAGAACCCAGCTCTCCAGACAGTTTAATGCTCTTTTTCATTATAAGGTGCCTTTTCAATATATCTAAAGTGTTGGGATTTATTTTTCCATGTGTTTTCATTTAAACACATTCTTTATTCAAGAGAAATTTAATTCCTATACTTTCGCCTTGTTTAAACTTTTAAAATGCACTATTGAAAGAGTCTTTTGATATCAACCAACCAACGTTCTATGATAAACCTTTATTTTTTTCATCATAGGGAGCTTCATTTTGCCAAGTATGCAAAATCTTAAACCTTAAAATATTTAGAACTCTGTTTGAAAATTCATACTCAAAGTGAATTCTAAATTTGTCCCAAATGCTGTTTGTGTTTTCACTCCTTCCCATCACCTTTTTGTAAGAGGTAAAATGGAGATCTTTATTTGTAAAACAGCTGGGAAAGTGCTGGGATAGGAGTCAGGAAATCTGGGTACAAGCCCAGCTTTCTCTTGAGTACAACTGTGACCTCAAGCATGTCATTGAACTCTTCTGGGCCTATTTCATCTGCCCACATCATGTCACTGTTACAAACATCATATGAGATAATACTCCTTTTGTAAATTTATTTGGTAAACCAGAAGTACCATGATAGCGTAACTTCAAGTATCTTTTATATGTCATTGTCAATTATAAATAATATTTATTTTAAAAATGTAGAAGATGTAAACATACATTCCATAGTTAGCAGTAGGAGTTTCTACTTAGGTTATGTATGGTCATTTTCAGAGAGGATTTTCAGAAATATAATCGTTACAAGGATTATACTTGAGCTTCAAGCTGAGTGGATGTTACTTTCATTGATACTTGGAGTTGATTAGTCTAGATTAGTTTAAGGTTATAAATGATTCGAGGTATTGTGGTGTTTTCAAAAAAAAAATAAATAAATTCCTCATCCTCAATCCCAAATCTCCTTCTATATGCAGCTTGACTCTCCATCCTTCCAACTCACTGTTCCTTGGTCCACATGGTCCACCCTGTAAAATTTGAACACTGGGATAAAGGTGAAAATGAGTCTTACTTGTTTCTAACATGAGGAGGAAATCTGTGCTTTTCTCTCAATAAAAGCATTGTTAAGTTAGGGGGGAAAAAAAGCCATAGTTATTCCTACTCTAAAAATAAGAGTTAATGATAATAATGAAAAATAAGGGGACTATAAACAGATACCCACTAGCCACTCCTTGAAAGGAAGATGTGGCACTCTACTTCCGTAGTGATACTGCCTCGGAAACCCAAGGAGGGGTCGCTATGGGTCGGGTCGAGGGCACATAACAACAACAACAACATAAATAGATAAGAAAGGGAAATTATCTGCTGTTTGTTAAATGGGGTAGGTGAAACACATGCATATATCACCACTCCCTGCCAAATTTCTAGCATAATAGAAAAGGAGTAACAAGAAACAAACTCACAAAGACAAAGAAAAAAGAAGATAGAGAAGATAAAAACTATCAGTACATATTTTAAAAACTCAAACTCACTGCCAATGAGTTTATTCCAACTCATAGTAATCCCCATTGGATTCCCAAGGTTATAAATCTTTACGGAAGTAGATTGCTCCATCTTACTCCCATGGAGAAGCTTGTGTGCTTGAACCACATTGTGGGACTTGAAAGAAAATCCTGGCAATCTACTTTCAAAAAATCAGACAGTTTTACCTACTATGATATATGTGGGGTTTCTACAAATCAGAATCAAGTTGACAACAATGGGTTAATGGTTAGACTTGAAGTAGGATGTGGAACCATACAGAAACCAGGGTGTTTAAGGGAAAGTCAGTGTATGCACTGAAAGATCATCAGTCCTTTCACTCATAGGATGCTGGCAACCAGACTTAAACCCCTATCCCCAAGGTAAGAGATATGAAGGTCTTCTCTAGAGAAAAAGTTGCCTAAGAGAAAAGATTGACATTCACAATATCCTATCAAAACTATCAGGTCTTGCCTCAATTCCTTCATGGAAGCCCTCCAAGGCAACAAGCACATGAAACTTCTAATGGTTTATAGTGACTCATGACTAAATATTAATGGACAGCCAATGACATCAGACATTTAAGAAGAGCTTTCGACATGAAAAACAAAAACCAAACAAACTGAAAAAAAAAGGAAAAAGGAAAAAATGAAGGCTGCAGAAGAAATTTTCAATATATTTAATTAATATCCCCAGAGAAATAAGAAAATAAATCACATCCATGAAAAAAGAAGAGGATAATAACGTAAAAAAGAAAGAGTTGGGGGAGCATCAGAAAATAAGAAAGAGTTCTTGGAAATTAAAAGTATGTGACTAAAATGTTTTAAAAATCAATAGAAGATATGGAAGGTAATATTAAGCAAATTTCCCAGAATAAAACTGAAGTGTAAAAGAGGACCAAATAAGGTAAGTAAATTAAGAAAATAAATCCAAGAATTCTGAGATCTAATATTAATTCCAAGGAGCTCTGGTAGCATAGGGCCTAAGGCACTTGACTGCTAACCAGAGGTTGGCAGTTCAAACCCACCAGCCATTCCTCAGAAGAAAGGTTGGACAATCTACTTCCACAGTGATACCACCTCAGAAACCCAAGGAGGGTCACTGTGAGTCAGGCCTGACTTGATGGCACATAACCACAACAACAACAATATGAATTCCAGAAAGAAAAGACAAAGGAAATGTAGGAGCAAAAATTATCAAAGAACTAACACATAAATCTCCCAGAACTGAAATATATGACTTTCCAATTTCAAAGGATCCAGTGAATGCCAAAAATAAATTTTAAAATATCCACATCAAGGCAGAGACCACAATATTTCAGAACACTACAGAAAAATATGAAAACTTAAAAGCTTCCAGAGAGGAAGACCAAAAAACAAACTGGTTCTCATAAAAAACATTTAGGGGAAAACTGACTTTGGAATTTTTATTAGTAACACTAGAAGCTAGCAGTAAGTGGAAATATGCTTCAAAATTCTAAGAAAAATTAAAATTTCCAATTTCCAATCTAGAATTTTATATCCAGCTAAACTACATATCAATTGGAGAGTCAAATACAGTTTTGTTTTGTTTTTTTTACAAATACATAAAATCTCAAAAAATTCTGTCTCTTTTTTTCTCAGAAAGCTTCTGGAGAGTGTGCTCCATCAAAATGAGGGGAAAAAATAAAGTAAGGAAAACATACAGTATTCAGGAAAGAAGAAATCAAACTCGACAAAAGACAAAGGAATGCCCAGTGTGGGGGTGAACAGAGATTCCAGCAGAGCAACAGGGTAGCAACCTGGAGTATATCATTAGTTGTAGCAAGAAAACTAAGACTTCAGGAAGAAAGTTTCCAAAAATGAAATAAATTGAGCCTTTATGGGGTTTTTTCTTTTGCCTTGTTTTTACCATATTAAGAGAGATTTTTTAATTTATTGAAGAATTTTAAAAATGATAGGTAAATTAAAAATGAAGTAAAAAAAAAATAAAAATAAGAAGGCAATTTGTCAGTCCAGAAAAAAACAACACAATTTAAGAGAAGAAATTTAATTATAATTCCACACAGGAAATTACTACTTGGCTCAGCTGTGAGGGATGTATAACATTGTTATAGTTATGTAAATGCTGAACAATAATTTAAGCAAGAATTGTAATAAAATTATTTTAGGAAGAGAAGTTTGTTTGTGTCCATGCATGCATGTGTGTGTGAAATGATAGCTATGACAGTATTAACTCAGTAGGATAATGGTTAACATTAACATATGTTTTGGTTATTTTTGTGCTGCTCTAACAGAAAATACCACAAATGGGATGGCTTTAACAAACAGGAGCTTATTTTCTTACAGTTTGGGAGGGTAGAAGTCCGAGTTCAAAGTGCCAGGCTCTAGGGGCTGTGTGAAAGCCCCTCTACCTTGGGCTTCAGCTCTTCAGTTCAAGTCCAGTAGATTTCACCATGGAATTAATTACCAATCTCCCCATGGGGAATAACTACATGCAGCTGCCCAGCCACTCCAGGCCCGCCCAAGTTGGCATACAACCTTAACTACCACAACATATTTTGTAAATATCCATTTAAGCTTATTATTTATAAATATTGAGATAAGTAAGCAGAAGAAATTGACCACTTTTTAAAGAAACCTCAAAATATTATTTTATGCATTGATGTATAAAATTATGATTGCAAAAAAGTAATTTAAAGGAGTTATCTACTATTTCTTGGAGATAAAAAAAAAAAAAAAAACTCTCTATTGAAAGACTAAAAACTGTATCCCCACTTCCATCAGATTACCAGGCTTAAGGGCACCCTGCAAGGAAATGTACCAGGCCCACAACTTTTCAGAACCTTATTAGAATAATTGGTGTGGTGGAAAATGCCTTGGACCAGGAATTCATCTGACGAGCTTTCACTTAGTTTCTTTGAATCACACTTGTCTCATTTCTAAACTGATGGAGTTAGTTTGAAATCAACTAAAGTCTAATGTAAGGTGAATAATAGAAGTGAGACAGACTAGATACAAATGCCAATATTCTTTAGAGAGAGTAACTTTTACTCAAATCCAGCTATTGTCATAGAACTATATTGTTGTTAGGAGGACTAATGGTTCAAGAGAAGCAGAAATTTAGATTTTGATGTGAAATCTTCAGATTTTAAAATGTTGTTTTAAAATGCATAATGCCTGCCAAACCAAACCAATCTGCAGGCCACATCCAACTCATTACCAATATGAATCTTCTAAATTAGTTAAGGCCTCCTCTGGGTCTATAACTCTGCAGTACTGCAATGTCTCATTATTAAAAATTCTCACTGAATGTGTGTTTCTCCAACTGTTGCCCCGGTGGCATGATGGTTAAGGGCTTGACTGCTAACCTAAAAGTTGGTAGTTCAAAACCACTTAGTGGTTGCACGAGAGAAAGACACAGCAATCTGCTTCTGTAAAAATTACAGCCTAGAATATCCTCTGGGACCCTTCTACTATGTAACATAGTGTTGCTATGAGTTGCTATTCAATGGTACCTAACAGAAACGTGATTTCTTTACCACCAAAGATGCAATTTGCCCAAATCTGACATGCTAGCTTACTTCATTTGTGACTTTTACCTTCACCATGAATACGCACAAATCTTAAGAGCCAACATTTATTTGAGCAAACATAGGCATAAACAGAGATAGGATCTGCTGAACACAGCTGGGACAAAAACAATTAAGTAATTTTCACAGGGACACAATTGTGCAAGAACTGTCATGTTCTTCCACAAAGACAGCAATCACCTTTAAAGACATTGCAGTCATTTCAATATCAAGCTCGGTATTTGCTAAGAAGATTCTCTTTCAGTCTTTCGTAAGGAATGTTTAACCCACCTCTGTTAATCATCTTCTTGGTTCACAGGTCTGGAAAACATGAAGACAGTGGTATTCTTCTTGTGTGTCATGGGAGCTGCAGCTGCAATCCCGGTCAGTTTCCTTTTTTATTTATTACATGTCTCCTTCTTGACATTTAGTTTAGAAATCCAAGATTAAAAACAAACAAACAAACATGTTTTCATATTCTGGTTTGAAATTCTTTTTTTATTTTAATCATATTCTTTATTACCCAGACAAGGAATGCATGACTAAGGAAATCAAGACAAGTTCCTTTTTCAAAAATATATTTCTTTCCGAGCTATCAGATTCTAACAAATTCAAGAAACGATGCAGCCAAAAATGTTGATTAGTAGTCTATTAGCTACAGGATATGCCTGAATGCCAAAAAGAACCGGAAGAAATGTTATTCTATGGAAGCTCATCATATTGGTATGAGAATCTAAGGATGCATATTCACATTTTCTGGCAGCATTTTCAAGCTAAATACTAATAGCTGAGAAATTCCATGAGAGTCTATAATAAAAACAGGAAGCAGTGGGTTTGGGGCAGTAACTGGTATGAGGACCATAGATTGGCTAATTCCTTCTTGGGAGACCATCCAAGCAAACATACAGAAAGTAGACAAGATGAAAACATTATCTTCTTCATGTTCTTATTGTCTGCTAGTGAGCCAGATACACTGACTCTACCATTCACATAGTGATAAAGCAACAAATCAGATTATTTGAGGCCATATCAGCAGCCTCAAAATAAACTGAAAGTTAAAAAAAAAAAAAAGAAGGAAGCATGGATTGGTTCACATCTCCCAAATTATCCATACCATCTTTAATCGAGCCAAACAATCTGCATTTTTTTCTTTTTAACCCTCCCGTTGTAAGTCTAAGAGTCTTCCTTACTTTGGATACCAGTGGCTGTTTCTAGTTGACAGATGTGTCAGCAAAGACAAACTCCATGCCACCCAGACTAAGCAGTTCTAGGAAAATAGAATTTATGACCACTACTAAGAATGGGAGCTCTGGTAGTGTAGTGCCTAAGGCATTTTTACTGATAACCAGAAGGCTGGCAGTTCAAACCCACCAGCCACTCCTCAGAAGGAAGACTGGGCAATCTACTTCTGTAGAGATACCTCCTCAGAAACCCAAGGAGGGGTCACTATGATGGAATCAACTCGATGGCAGTGAGTTTTACTAAGAATGATGCTTAAGTAGTATGGATCTAATCTAACTGAAACTATGCAATGCACAGAAAGCAAGACAAATTAATATTCAGCATAGAAAGGAACTCTCACAGACCCATTCTTTTTATCCATGAAAATGTGGTTTGCCCTTACAGTTGCTGCTGCTATGTAAACAGACATCAAAACAATGTTTGAACCACATGCTTGAGTGACACGCCTGCATAGAGACACTTTCCAGATGTGTTTCCTAGGGCAATTTGTTATTGTATGGGCCCAACGAAATGCTAGAAAACCAAATAGCTTCTTAGAAGATTTGGCTACTAAAAGTCTTGTATCATTTTTGCCCCACCACTCTTCTGTCAGTGTGTGACACTTGGTAGCTTGTGTTTTGCTGTGATGCTGGAAGGTAAGCCGCTATATTACAAATACCAGCAGTGTGTGATGAAGCAAAAGAGCTGGACAGAAGATTTGAAAGGGCAGTTTGAGAAGACAAAGTAAAGTATTATAATGAAATGTGCAAAGACCTGGAGTTAGAAAACCAAAGGGGAAGCACATGCTTAGCATTTCTCAAACTCAAAGAACTGAAGAAAAAATTGAAGCCTCAAGTTGCAATATTGAAGAATTCTATGGGCAAAAAAAAATGAATGATGCAGGAAGTATCAAAAGGAATATACAGAGTCAGTGTGCCTAAAAGAATTGGTAGATGTTTAACTATTTCAAGAGGTAGCATATGATCAAGGACCAATAGTACTGAAGAAAGAAGTTCAAGCTGCACGGGAGGCATTGGCTAAAAACAAGGCTTCAGAAATTGCCAGAATACCAACTGAGATGTATGAACAAAGAGAAGCCACACTGGAAGTGCGCATCCATCTATGCCAAGAAATTTGGAAGACAACAACCTGGCCAACTGTCTGGAAGAGAACTATTTTGTGCCGAATTCAAAGGAAGGTGATCCAGTGGAATGGGACAATATCATTGATAGCATATGCAAGTAAAATTTTGCTGAAGATAATTCAAAAATAACTGCATCAGTACGTTGGGAGGGAACTGCCAGAAATTCAAGCCAGATTCAGAAAAAGATGTAGAACAAGTGATACCGTTGCTGATATCAGATGGATCTTGGCTGGAAGCAAAGAATAGCAGAATAGTGTTTCCCTGTGTTTTATTGATATGTAAAGACATTTGACTGCGTGGATTGTAACAAATTCTGGATAACACTTTGAAGAATGGGGATTCCAGAATGCTTAATTGTGTTCATGAGGAACCTGTACACAGACCAAGAGGATGTCATGCAAAGAGAACAAAGGAATACTGTGTGGTTTAAAATCAGGAAAGATGTGTGTCATTTCACCATACTTATTCAATCTGTATGCTAAGAAAATATCCGAAAAGCTGGACTAGATGAAGAAGAACATGGCATTAGGCTTGGAGAGAGACTCATTAACAACTTGTGACATGCAGATGAAATAATCTTGCTTGTTGAAAGCCAGAACTTACTGATGAAAATGGATTACACTTCAACATAAAGAAAACAAAATTCCTCACAAATGGACCAATAAGCATAGTCATGTAAAATAGAGAAAATCCTGAAATTGTCAAGGATTTTGTTTCACTTGGAGCCACAATCAATGCCCATGGAAGCAGCAGTCAAGAAATCAAATGACATATTGCATTGGGAAAATCTGCTGTAAAAGACCTCTTTAAAGTTAAAAAACAAAATGTCACTTTGAATACTAAGATGCACCTGACCCAATCCAAGGTATTTTCATTGCCCCATATGCATGTTGAAAGCTGGACAATGAATAAGGAAGACCTATGAAAAATTGATGCATTTGAATTATAGTGTTGGCAAAGAATATTGAATATATCATGCACCTCCAGAAGAATGAAGAAATCTTTCTTGGAAGAAGTGTAGCCAGAATGCTCCTTAGAAGCGAGGATAGTGAAACTTCATCTTTCATACCTTGGACATGTTACTAGGAGGGACCAGTTCCTAGAAAATGATATCATGCTCAGTGAAGCAGACAGTCAGAGAAAAAAAGAAGACCCTCAATGAGATGGGTTGACACAGCGGCTGCAACAATGAGCTCAAACATAGCAATGACTGTGAGGATAGTGCAGGACTGGGCAGTGTTTCATTCTGTTATACATAAAGTCACTATGAGTTGGAACCAATTCGACTGGACCAACAACAACGTCATTCTCCCCACTTGCTTAAATTCTCCAAAAGTATGGGGATTCTGTCTGGTAAGGAGATGCCAAACAGATTTTTAGTGGGCATGTTTTTATAAATATAGACATGTGCTTATTGATAAAACAGCATTTCAATTTCAGAATATTTCTGAAGGAACGTATACTGCCACGTTTTTTGTTAATTTCTCCCTGTGGAAGAGGGGAGAGTGGAGTGGGAGGTAGCAGAGAGGGACAGTAGTTCTCTGTTCTCAACCCTAAACCCCACACCTAGCCATTGCCTTCTATGATGATTCTAGCATCTTGCCAAACTGGCCATCATTCTTCCTCCTTTTTCTTCTTAAAAAGTAATTCTTTTGAAACTGTTAAAAATGATATCATTACTCCTCTTAGTTGAAAACTAGATAAGAAACAAGAAAGCAAAACAATTTTAAAATACATCCTATACTGTATGACTTTCTTTATATTACCCAGTCAGCACTACAGGATTTGCTAATGAAGTCAGGATGAGTCAATCCAAACAGAATCTGTTTTATACATGGATCTCTCTGACATCTGGGTGTCCACAGCATCTCAATAAAAATTATCTATAGTAAATACCTGCCTCATATATTAGACAATTAAGGAGTTCTGGTGGCAGAGGTTAAGGCATTTGCCTGCTAACCAAAAGATCGGTGGTTCGAACCTACCAGCCACACCATGGAAGAAAGATGGGGCAGTCTGCTTCTATAAAGATTTAGTGCCTTGGAAACCCAGTTGGGATTCTATCAGTTGGAATCAACTTGACGACAGTGAATTTGGCTTTTGGTTTATATTGTTTTTATTGTTATGTGCCGTCGAGTGGGCCCCGACTCATAGCGACCCCTGCTTGGGTTTCTGAGACAGTGTCCCTACAGAAGTAGATTGCCCAACCTTCCTTCCGAGGAGTGGCTGGTGGGTTTGAACTGCCAGCTTTCTGGTTAGCAGTCAAGTGCCTTAGGCACTATGCTACCAGAGCTCCTTTGGTTTATATTAGACAGTTGAAATTATTCCCACTTTAATGATATTATTATTAGCTATAATAATTGTTCATTTGGGTAGCTCCTTAAAATTTGCAAAATATTTTACCTACATAATCTTACCTTGGGAGCTCTGGTAGCATAGTGGCTAAGGCACTTGACTGCTAACCAGAAGGCTGGCGGTTCAAACACACCAGCCACTCCCTGGAAGGAAGGTTGGGCAATCCTACTTCCATAGTGATACTGCCTCGGAAACCCAAGGAGGGGTCGCTATGACTCAGGGCTGACTCGACGGCACATAACAACAACAGCAATCTTACCTTGGTAATTCTGTTCACTTCCAATTGGGAGGTGGTAGGGTGGAGATTAATGGCTTGTCAGACCACAGGTAGATGGTAAATAGCAAAGTTAAAACTTGAAGAGGGGCCTCCTATCTCCAGCTCTGGTTGTTGAACTTCTTCTTCACTCATCTGCCAGCTCTTCATCTAAGCCTCCATTCCTTGCTAGAAATAGAGCTATCCCTCCAGTTGAAAGAGTACTTCATAGCTACTCTTCCCTACTAGGTTCAATGTCCTGTTTCACAAAGTCCTTCAATTAATTTGAGATTTTTTTTAAATTAAGCTTTTAGATTTTAAAATCTCCTGATGGAGTAAGGCCTCATAAGTAAACAAATGTTGAATAGAAGGTTTACAATCTTTTCTGCTAGTTACCAGTGAGTAATTAAAAGTTAAGCTCAAAAAGAATGTACAATGCTATGTTGTTTTTGTTAGGTGCGGTCGAGTCAGTTCCAATTCATACTGATCCCTATGTACAACAGAATGAAACACCAACTGGTCCTGCATCATCCTCAGAATGCTATGTTCACAGTGTACAATGAAATAAACAAAACCAAACTCTCTGCCATCAAGTTGATTCCAACTCATAACGAACCCCATTGGATTTCCAAGACCGTAAATCTTTAAGGAAGTAGACTGCCTCATCTTCCTCCACAGAGCAGCTAACCTTCTGGTTAGCAACCAAATGCCTTACCTACTATGCCACCAGAGCTCCTTGTACAATTCTGTATCTGTGATTAATTTGATTTTACTTCAAGTTTCTGCTAAAAAACTAGAAAGTACTAATTATTTGTAAAAGTTAAATAAATAAATATAAAATTTAAAGATCACCATTATTGAAATCTTTTTAGTGCTATTTTCACCCAGTCTCTGCATATGCAACTTTTTCTTAAAGATAATTAAGATTCAATTTTCACTTAATTTTATTCTAGACATTTTTCTGTATTCTTAAAAATTCTAGAGAGTATCTTTTAACTCATGAGTTGCAACTAAAACTCAATGATGACAATAAAAGGGTAACTAGTAATTTTTACAATTGGCATCTACACATGAATAACACAATCTAATTTTTAATTTTTCAGACAAATGCAAGGTTCTTATCTGATCATTACCAACCGACTGCTGATTCTTTGAGTTCCATGCAACAGGCTGAAACCTCAGTTTCAGTAATACCCAACAACACTGCAATTCCTGCTTTAGAAATTGACTATGAAGAATATGAAGAAGAAACTGCAGTCTCTACAGAAGATGATCCCAACCCTGAGGTAAAAGTAACAAGATTATTCTAATATAATTTTTAAATTCTCCAAAAATCTCAATTTCAAAATATCATTGAAGAGCTTACCTTACTTATGTTTAATTTTTTTAAAAGATGATGATCATGTCAAGTGTCTCCAGTCACTAGAAAGGTTACATGGATTAATGAGTTCTACTCCATGAGCCAAGGTGACACAATTGTTTCATTTCACAAAATTCAAATTAAGGTTTATACTTGTGGCTATAGAAAGTAAAGAATATCATAAGTTTACATGATAATGTACAAAGAAAAGAATATGAATACTAAATACTGACTTAGGAATTGCAAAGGAACTCTGGTAATGTAACAGTTAAAGCAGTCGGCTGCTAATCAAAAGTTTGACAGTTCAAACTCACCAGCTGCTCTGCAGGAGAAAGATGAGGCAGTCTGCTTCCATAAAGATTTACAGCCTTGGAAACCTATGAGGCATTCTGCTCTGTCCTAACGGGTCACAATGAGTAAGAATAATCCTTAGCAGTGGATTTGATTTTGGTTTAGTGGGAATTTCAAGTATGATGTAAATAATTAATCATTTGTTTCAATAATAAACTTTTTTCTTTTAATGCTGAAAAATTTTCAATACTAAAGTCAAAAGAGGAAAACAATGAACAAGTAGAAGAAAAAGACCAGAATAATAGCCAAGAGCTGGGACTGAAAGATCAAGAGAACAGTGACGATGGCTTAGGTATGAATTTGGAAAACCAACCAACCAAAGGAACACTGGACCTAAAAGAAGATAGGAGTGATATTAAAAAAAAAAGTCTACCAGAGAATACTGACTTTCTTGTTCCTGATGTTAGTTCCACTGTGGATTATAGTCAACTAGAAAGTATCACAGAGAAAGAAACACACCAAGATCATCAGTTGAACAGGAACAGCAAACATAGCCAAGAACAAAGTGATCAAATAAACCAAGAGCAGGATCCAAATACTCCCAAAGGGGAGGAGCAAGAGCCAAGAGCAGTTGGTACTCACAATGATAACCAAGAAAAGGAGAAAGAATTTCCCAAGGAACACTCTAATAGCTATCAGCAGGAAGACAGCACTCAACCTGATGATATTTTGGAAGAGTCCAGTCAACCAACTCAAATCAGCAAGATTCAGGAGGAAGAATTTGAGCAAAGTAACCAAGAACAAGAAGATGATAACTCCAAAGCAGAAATGAAAGGGGAAAATGCATCAGAAATCAATAAGCACTTTCAAGAGACTGAATGGCAGAGCCAAGAGGGAAAAATTGGCCTTGAAATTATCAGCACCCAAAAGGAGATGGATAAAAAGACTGTTCCTGAAGCTTTGCTTGTGGAGCCTACTGATGATGGTAACAGCATGCCCAGAAATCATGAGGCTGAGGACAGTGGTAATGGTCCCAGGCACAGTGTGGGTGATGACTACATGATCCCAAGCCAGGTTGTCCTGGAGAGTGAAAGAGCTCAATCCAATCACTATCACATCAATGATCAGGAGCCAAAAGAAAGAGCACATGAAAATGAGAGTGTCAATAGCAGTGGACCTAGAGAATCTCAAAGGGTAAGATTATTTATCATGATGTTTGTCCAAGAAAACAATTAGTTTTGTCAGTAAAAATAGCTATGGCCTTTCTCTGGACCTCAGTCTCCAATGCATATGTTGTTTAAATACATTACTACAATATATTGCAATTATTTATTTTTATATCCATTTCCATAATTAGTCTGCAAATACCTGTTTTATTTGGAATTAAAATTAAGTAATGGTTTTCCCCTTAATAGACTTTAACTTCTGCTCTTGTTGTTATAAAGGGCAAGAAAGCAGAGAGCTCACCGAATGAAGACGAAAATTCAAGTGAAGGTAATATGAGGGTGGAAGGTATTGGTGAGCATATGAAGGTTTATGACTGTAACTAAGTCAAAGCTGTTTGTGACTATATCAAAGAAGGGGTAGACTCTGCCACAATGGACTTCTCTCTCCCTTCCTTTGTGATTACTGCACAGAATTTTTCCTCTTCCCAGTCCTCCCCAAGGAAATACTTCCATAATTTGTTGATATTTTCTCAAGCCGATATAGTAATACAACTATGAGTAAATGTGTTTACAAACTGAAAGTGTCTTGTTGAGATATTGGTGCAAAAACTAATTATTTCTTCCAAATTTCTTTTGCTTCTGAGAAGACTTAAGTCTACCTTATTTATTCTCATCTCAAATCTATAACTTACTAGTAAATCCACCTTTAATTAAGTGTCTAACTCATACTTCAATCACAACCACTTTTTATTTCAACATGATGAAATCCCCGTGGTTTTACTTCTGACCATTTGCACAATGTTGTACTGTTGACTTCAGATTATAACTATCTCAGTCGAGCCAGGACGAGCTGTTTGTTCTTTTCAAACTGTTGCACCAAAAACTAGACTCTCGTGTAAAATATTCTATATGCCAGAAGGTTCCACTAGATAATTAACTCATCGATTAAAGTGGTTCCTTTTGTTTTCCCAATTTTTCTCCCTTATTAGCTAAAATGAAGCCAGTGTTCTGGACGAATTTGAGGTTTACGTACTCAGTTTACCTTTGTCCATCTTTCCTGTCTAACATTTTCTGGTACATTCCTTTTTCTTTTGTTTCTTCCTGTTTTCACATTTTTCACAATGTGTCAATATTCTTTTTAATTGCATTCTGGTTGTTTCATTTTTTCTGGTAGATCCTTGCATGAGTTTCCAGTGTAAAAGAGGACACATTTGTAAGGCTGACCTACAAGGAAAACCCCACTGTGTTTGCCAAGATCCAATGACTTGTCCTCCTACAAAACTCCTTGACCAAGTAAGTAGTCTACAAAATGGTCTCTAAGAGGCACCAAAAGATTAGTGATTTGAATGAAAAGAGGTTGCAACTGAAAATCTGTGTTAAAAAGAAAAAGCTGATGCCCAGGTTATGATCTAATATTGACTAGGAACAAATGCCGACAAAATCAGCAAATTACCACTGTGCCCTGTTGTTGTTGTTGTTAATTACAGTCGTGTTGATTCTGACTCATGGTTACCCTATGTATGCAGAGTAGAACTGCTCCATAGGGTTTTCAACGCTGTGATCTTTTGGAAACAGATTGTCAGGCCTGTCTTCCGAGGTACCCCTGATTGGCTCCAAACAGCCAACCTTTAGGTTGGCAGCAAAGTGTTTAACCACTGCACCTGCAGGGCTCCTAAGAAGGTAATAATGTTACTTGATCTGCAGAATTAATTTTAAAACTCATTCTGCCCTTGCAGTATCTGAACTTTTAGAATAACTGAGCTTACCTGGAGCTATGCTATCATCATCATTGGTGTAGGTTGTTTGATTTTGTGTGTGGTATGTGTGGGTGTGCCAGATGGGAGAATTATGACTTTTTTCTTTTTCATTGCTGTAAAAATATATATAACATTTTCCAATTCAACATTTTTAGGTGTACAAATTAGTGATATCAGTTTCATTAATCATGTCGTACAATCATCACCCATAGTCATTACCAAATTTCCCATCACCATAACAGAAACGGAGTCTTGATACATATTACAACATGACCATCCCTTGAAAACAGTAAGCTGAGTGAAATAAGTCAACCATAAAAGAATACATATTGTATGATATCATTTATATGAAATAACAAGGATATCAGGCAAATGTGTAGAAAATGATTTTAATAACCTCACCTACCTGGCCACATCTTTGGCTCAGTGCAATTTATCAGATAGACTGTGAGCCTTAAGGAGCAGAGTGTTTTTCAATGAGCATTCAGCTTTACTAGTTTTTCTCTTATTTGTCGTTCCTAGGTTTGTGGCACTGACAATCAGACCTATGCTAGCTCCTGTCATCTCTTTGCTACCAAGTGTGGATTGGAAGGGACCAAAAAGGGCCACCAACTGCAGCTGGATTATTTTGGAAGCTGCAAATGTAAGATTCTGTCACTACTGCCAACACCGTTGCTGAGAGAGTTTTGGGAGAATCTGTATATGCCTGAATAATAGTCAAACAGAAAAAAGCTAATGTATTTCTGAGCTCAAGTTTCACATTAAAATTTTTTGAAGTCTGGGGAGACTTCAAAAAATAAGAGGAATAATGCCCAGGTCTCAACCCTAAGAGTTTCTAATTTAGTTGGATTGGATTGGGTCCAAGGCATTGCTTGGGTTTTGTTTTGAAAGTAACCTAGACAATCCCAGTGTGCAGCCAGGGTTCAGAACCACTATGATAGAGTATGTTATCCACTTCATGAGATGAATCCTAAGAATTTTGCTGTATTTCCCATTTAAGTTAAGCCTCTGCCAAGAAGTTTTATGACAACATTTTCTTCCAGAAGTATTTTTAAATTGTCTTCCTTCCCCAGGATACTTTCAATTGTGTTTGGATCCTCTCACCACTAAATGATTCTCCATCTTAGCAATGTTCACTAATATTTCCAGTTCTCTTCTCCTTCCGGACACATGGGAGGATTAAACTTCTCAACCCCCTGTAAGTTAGGTATGGCCATATGACTTGCTCTGTCAGATGAAATGTGAGCAAAAATCATCCAATGTGAGTTCTGAACAGAAACATTTAAGAGCTGGTGCATGATTCCCTGTGCTGTCTTCCCTTGCCACTACCAACCCTGAAGCCTCATGTTAACATGGTGGCCTCATAAGATGGTGCAGTCTCCATCATCCTGAGCCTCAGAGTAACAACAGTGAGCAGAGCCTTCCAGCCAATGTGAGTGGGACTTGCAGTGTAATCAAGATATAAACTTTTGTTTCTTTAAGGCACTGATTTGTTATCACAGTAAAAGCTAGCCACAACTTTGTCCTCTTTTTTCCCCACGAATAGCTCTTGTGTCCTCCATCTCCAAATTCCAACCCTCTTTCTAGAACAGTGGTACTAGACCCTGGTTGCACAGCAAAATTATACTTGGAGCTTTTAAAACACACTGATGCCTAATCTCTACCCAAGACTAATCAAATCAAAATTTTTTAGAAAGGAAGCTGACATTCAGTATGTTTTTTAAACACTCCCAGGCAATTCTTTGGTGCAGCCAGGGTTGAAGAGCACTGTTGTAGATAGTGGTGACAGTAAGGACGCTCTGCAAGTTACCAGAAGTACCCTGTTATGAGTATTTGCTTATGAAAGGAGTAAAGCTGAAGATTACAGTGTATTTACTTTCTGCTTGGAACAGCTATCCCTGCTTGTACGGACTTTGAAGTGACTCAATTTCCTCTACGAATGAGAGACTGGCTCAAGAATATCCTCATACAGCTTTATGAACATAAGCCCGAACATGCTGGATATCTAAATGAGAAGCAGAGGAACAAGGTAAGCTATCTGTGGGTCAGCCACTCCAGAGTCTGCCTACAGGGCCTGAAGAGAAAAGGTGGCCATGTGAGGGCTACCCCTCTCATTGCCTCCTTGCTCCTGGTTAGCTCACATGGATTAACAGAATAGTTGCAGCCACAGTTTAGATCACAACCAAACCACCCCATCCCTTCCCAAAGGGCAGTGAGTGGCCTGAGCAAAAGCTGCTCCTTCCCTACCTACAGCAAGCTCTGGTTGAGCAAAGTGAACATCAGCTTAGCATTTATAAAACCAGGCCCAAACATATTATCTAATTCTAAACTCTTTCCCCCCTTTTAGACCAAACACAGATGTATGATATGAGGGGAATCCATTACTCATAATGACAGCTAATAGATTAAGATTAAAATTAAAAAAAAAAAGCAAGATATTAATTCCAGAAGTTCACCAAGAAAATTCAGTCATCAGATATTTATTGAATCCATCCTGTTGTTTTGTGCCATTGAGTTGATTCCAACTCATAGTGATCCTGCGTGTTACAGTAGAATTCTCCATAGTATTACCTTTGCAGTAACCTTTACAAAAGCAGGCAGTCAGGCCTTTTCTTCCACAGTGCCTCTGGATGAGTTTAACTGCCAATTTTTTGATTATCAGTCAAGGGCAAACTGTTTGTACCACCTAGGGACCTTGAGTCTATCCTAAGTGACTGAAATAGATCTAAGTGCTACACATACAATGATGAACAAAACCTCTGCCTTCATGAGTATACATACATTCTAGTAGAGGAGACAGACTCTAAACAAATAAGCAAAAATACATGTATGTATATGTTTTGATTACCTAGTGCCACTCTGACAGTAATATACCACAAATTGAATGGCTTTAACAAACAGGAGTTTATTTTCTTACAGTTTGGGTGGCTAGAAGTCCAAGTTCAAAGTGCCAGGCTCTAGGGGCTGGGTGAAAGCCCCTCAAGCTTGGGCTTTAGCTCTGCCTCTTGCTCCCAGCCAGCTGAAGCTAGAGGCTTGAGTCAGGCAGCTGCTGGCTGCTGAAGCTGACAAGCCCAAGGTTGACAAATAAAATGGCACAGTCCTGATATTACCAAACCACACAGCAGGCCAGTGATTCAAGTCCAGAAAAAGTCCCAAGATTGGCTGGGCAATATGGCAAGCTGCTGAACAATGACTCAACTACATTCAGGGTTCAAGCATGCCATGAGCTAGAGACCTTCCTCAAAGTTGCTTCTTATATACTGGAAGCAGCCCTCATCCCTAAAGCAGCTACTCAGTTGCTCCAGTAGATTCCACCATGGAGTTAATTACCAATCTCACCATGGAGAATAACTACATCCAGCTGCCCAGCCAAGTTGATATACAACCTTAACCACCACAACATATATATGTTGTTATTGATGTCAGTTGCTGTAGAGTCAATTTAACTCACAGCAACCCCATAGGACAGAGCAGACCTGCCCCATAGGGTTTTCTAGGCTGTAATCTTTACAGGAGATCACCAGGTATTTCTCCTGAAGAACTGCTGGGTTGGTTTGAACTGCCAACCTTTCAGTTAGCAGCCAAGTACTTAATCATTGTGCCACCAGGGCTCCTCATGTATGTGTGTGTGTGTGTGTGTGTATACACACATACATACCTTTATGTATATGGAAATATTTGTTGTTGTTGTTAGGTGCCGTGGAGTTGGACCCGACTCATAGCGACCCCTCCTTGGGTTTCTGAGGCAGCATCACTACGAAAGTAGATTGCCCAACCTTCCTTCCAAGGAGTGGCTGATGGATTTGAACCACCAGCCTTCTGGTTAGCAGTCAAGTGACTTAGGCACTACACTACCAGAGCTTCCACGGAAATATATAGACATGTGCATATGTATATGTTTATCTATGTGCAAATATATAAACAAACAAATATATGTATATGTCAGGTAGGATGAAACACGCCATCAAGAAAATAAAATAAGATGGACTGTATGCAATAACTGAGCCAAATATTGTTTATAAATTGTAAGACAAGGACAGAGAGCTGACTGCTGATTTACCAAAGCTGACCTTGACAGAATTATTCCTGTGGAATGGTGAAGGAAAAAAGCTTTAGTGGACAGAGTTCAAGACAGAATAGGGGGAGAATGTGGAAGAAACAAGTATAAAGAATACTTTCAAGGAGGTTTGCTGTAAAAATCAAAAGAGAAATGGGGTGGTAGCTAGAGGGGAATGTGAGTCCAAGAGTTCCTGATGCCAATGGGAGACAATAGAGGATGTTTGCATGCTTTGGGAAATAGCTCAGTGAAGTTGGGGAAATAAGTGAAGAGCAAAGAAGGTACCCAAACGCCAAAAGGTGTTTTTGAGTACATGAAAAGGGATGGGCTTCTGAGCAGCAGGGAGAGGTTGGCTTAGATGGGAGCAAAGGAAGTTCGTCCATGGTAATAGGGAAGTATGGTAATAGGGAAGTAAGCCAGTAGATGTGGTCAGGGGAAAGGGTAGAAGTTCTGTTCTGATCACTTGCGTTTTCTTAGTGAAATAATAGGTATTATTATAAGCTGTAAGCAGTGCGTGTGGTACCAAAGCATAATTTTTATCCTCTCTCTTTAATACAATGTCACAGAGAGACTTGAGGCATTAGCTATGAAATGGGAATTTCAGTGGGAGTGAAGGCACAGAGTGAAAACAAAGCAGGGCTAAGCTGAGACTGAGTGGGCGCTGGGTGGGAATACCCAGGCAGTAAAAAATGGAGCATGACAACAGAGGAAGAAACAAGAATTTTCACCAACTAACCACAACTTTGCCTGGGTGGCTTCAGTCCTCTTCATTAAAGCCTCCTCATTATTTAAGGAATGTAGTAAACATTACTTGGTTAAAACAAAAAAGCTAAAAAGACTTAAATTTCTTCAGAAAACCACAGACTTTTAATCTCAGTTGTTATTATGAGGAAATAAAAAAGATTCTCATATTAAACTGTTGTTGTTGTTAGATGCCATTGAGTTGTCTCCAACCCATGGCGACCCTATGCACAGCAGAAAGAAACACTGCCAGTCTTGTGACAGCCTCATGATCCTTGCTGTACCTAAGCCCATCATTGCAGCCACTGTGTCTATCCATCTGGAGGGCCTTCCCCCTCTTCATTGACCCTCCACTTTACCAAGCATGATATCCTTCTCCAGGAAACGATTCCTTCTGACAACATGACCAAAGTAGGTGAGATGAAGTCTGGCCATTCTTGGTTCCAAGGAGCCTTCCGGCTGCACTTCTTCCAGAACAGATTGTTAGTTCTTTTAGCAGTCCATGGTACTCTTAGGATTCTTCTCCAACACCTCAACTCAAAAGCATCAACTCTTCTTTGGCCTTCCTTATTCATTGTCCAGTTCTCACATACATAAGCGGCAACTGAAAATACCATGGCTCAGGTTAGGTGCACATCAGTCTTCAAGGACACATCTTTGCTCTTCATCACTTGAAAGAGGTCTTTTGCAGCAGATCTGCCCAGTGCAATAAGTTGTCTGATGTCTTGACTGCTGCTCCCATTGGTGTTGACTGTAGAACCAAGAAATATGAAATCCTTGATGACTTCAATCTTTTCTCTATCCACCGTGAAGCTATTTATTGGACCAGCTGTGAGGATTTTTGTTTTCTTTATATTGAGATGTAATCCATAGTGCAGACTGTAGTCTTTAATCTTCATCAGTAAGTTCTTCAAGTCATCCTCACTTCCAGCAAGCAAAGTTGTATCATCTGCATTATCACAGGCTGTTAACGAGTCTTCCTTCAATCCTGATGCTATGTTCTTCTTCATATAATCCAGTTTCTCAGATTATTTGCTCAGCATACAAATTGAATAAGTATGGTGAAAGGATACAACCCTGACAGACTCCCTTCATGATTTTGAACCATGCAATATCTCCTTGTTCTGTTCAAACAAAAGCCTCCTGATCTATGTACAGGTTCCTCATGAGTACAATCAAGTGTTCTGGAATTCTCATTCTTCTGGATGTTATCCATAATTTATTATGATCCACACAATCAAATGATTTTGCACAGTCAATAAAATGTAAGTAAACACCTTTCTAGTATTCTTTGGTTTCAGATAAGATCCATCTGACATCCACAATGATATCCCTTGTTCCATGTCCTCTTCTGAATCTAGTTTGCATTTCTCAAAGCTCTGTCAATATACTGCTGTGACCGTTTTTGAATTATCTTCAGTAAGATTTTTACTTGCATATGATATTGTTTGATAATTTCCACATTCTGTGGGATCACCTTCCTTTGGAATGGGTACAAATATGGATCTCTTCCAGTCAGTTAGCCAGGTAGATGACTTCCAAATCTCTTGGCATAGCCAAGTGAGTGCCTACAGAGGGGCATCCATTTGTTGAAACATCTCAATGGGTATTCTGTCAATTCCTGAAGCCTTGTACTTCAGGAACAATTCCTTTAGTGCTGCTTCAACTTCTTCCTTCAGTACCATTGGTTCTTGATCATATGCCACCTCCTGAAATGGATGACGATTGAACAATTCTTTTTGGTACAATGGCTTTGTGTATTCCTTCCATCTTCTTTTGATGCTTCCTGCATCATTCAATATTTTGCCCATAGAATCTTTCAATATTGCAACTCAAGGCTTAAAGTATTTCCTCAGTTTTTCAGCTTGAGAAATGCCAAGCATGTTCTTCCCTTTTGGTTTTCTAACTCCAAGTCTTTGCACATTTCATTATAGTAATTGACTTTGTCTGCTCGAGCTGCTCTTTAAATCTGCTGTTCAGCTCTTTTATCTTGTCATTTCTTCCTTTTTCTTTAGCTACTGTCCATTCAAGGGCAAGTTTC
Source organism: Orycteropus afer afer (assembly GCF_000298275.1). Classification (NCBI taxonomy): domain Eukaryota; kingdom Metazoa; phylum Chordata; class Mammalia; order Tubulidentata; family Orycteropodidae; genus Orycteropus; species Orycteropus afer. The sequence goes on from NW_006921896.1 coordinate 3,907,307, forward strand.
AGAGTCTCTTCTGACATCCATTTTGGTCTTTTTTCTTCCTCTCTCATCTTTTAATGACCGACCTCTTGCTTTCTTCATGAATGATGTTCTTGATGTCATCCCACAATTCCTCTGGTTTTTGGTCATTGGTGTTCAATGCATCAGATTTCTTCTTTAAAGGGCCTCTAAATCCAGGAGGGATATTATCATCATATTTTGGCTCTCATGGACTTGTTTTGTTTTCAACTTCAAGTTGAACTTGCATATGAGCAGTTGAAGGTCTATTCCACAATCAGCTCCTGGCCTTCTTTTGGCCAAAGATATTGAACTTCTCCACCACCTCTTGCCACAGATGTAGTCAATCTGATTCCTGTGTATTCCATCTGGGGAAGTCTACATGTATAGTCCTTGCTTATGTTGTTAGAAAAAAAGTATTTGCAATGAATAAGTCAGTCATGCAATCCCCAGAGTTATTTCTATCGCCAAGAAATAACCATCTTGATCGCATGTTCAGTCAATTTCAGACTGCAAAAGTTGGTAGAAATCTTCAATTTCCTCATGTTTGGCTTTGGTGGTTGGTGTATAAATTTGAATAATAGTAGTATTAGCTAGTCTTCCATGTAGGCATATAGATATTATCCTATCACCGACAGTGTTGTACTTCAGGACAGATCTTGAAACACTCTTTGTGATGATGAATGCCACATATTGAATGGAAGGCATTTAATTTGGTCTCACATGATAGCCTAGGCTGGCTTTCCTCAGTCATGTTACTATTACTCTTCCAGTGGTTGTTGTTGTTTTGTGCCTTCAAGTTAATTCCAACTCATGGCAAATCCAAGTGTTAACAGAGCTGCTTCATAGGGTTTTCTTGGCTGTAATCTTAATGGAAGCACATTGTCTGGCCTATCTTCCATGGTACCACTGGGTGGGTTTGAACCACTGACTTTTAGGTTAGCAGTTGAGTAAAAAACATTTGCACCATCTGGAAACCTTAAAGTTTGGTAAATAAGCATTACATTATCTTTATCTGATTCTCTAATGATCTTTTCCCTTCCTATTTCCAGGTCAAGAAAATTTACCTGGACGAAAAGAGGCTCTTGGCCGGGGACCATCCCATTGACCTTCTCTTAAGAGACTTTAAGAAAAACTACCACATGTATGTGTATCCTGTGCACTGGCAATTTAGTGAACTTGACCAGCATCCCATGGATAGGTAAAAACTATTTATTTTCTTGTTACTGGGTCATCTCTCTGTTACAAAGTTTATTTTTCTATATGAAATAGAAATCAGATCAGGACATTTCAGAACACTAAGATGCCAAACAAATGTGGTTAGGAGTCTTAGCACAAAACTTTTTTTTAAAGTAGAGAATATGGCCAAGCCATAGCATCCAAGTTAATGTGTTATAGGTTCAACTCACACACAGACTCCTTCAATCCTTTCTTATTCTTGATTCTAATTTTTCAAGATAATCTGACTGATCCAGGTATGGCCAGTGACTAAGGACCAGGTTTCACAAACATGAATCCTGGGGTACACTCCTACAGATTTAGGTGGAGGAAGGACCATTCCTAGGGAAGACAGAATCATTGTGTATTGGCAACTCAAGTTGTCTACTTTACCCCAAAATTGTTGATTTCATTTGCAGTTTTCATGAATGCTACTTTTTTTTTGCATACTCAGCAATCTTGCAGAAAAAAATGTCCTTGATAATGCTCAGAGTTAACCTTTCATACACAAACTATGCGTTAACAGGCTACTATTTATTTCATTGCAGAGTCTTGACACATTCAGAGCTTGCTCTTTTGCGAGCATCTCTGGTGCCCATGGAACACTGCATAACCCGCTTCTTTGAGGAGTGTGACCCCAACAAGGATAAGCACATCACTCTGAAGGAGTGGGGCCACTGCTTTGGAATTAAAGAAGGTAAGCTCATGGTCAGCCAAGGGAGAGAGGGGTCCTCCTCTCCAGACCAGCCCTATGCCCTGTGGCCTCAGTGAAGAGGTCCTGTTGTATGTTCATATTGAAACTTAGAGACAATAAAATGGCAGCATCCCATATAGGA
>NW_006921896.1:3909799-3927829 GCF_000298275.1 Orycteropus afer afer
AGTTAGAATTCATTACCAACCCACTAAAGATTGGATCTTACATCACAAGTTGTTCCCAGCTATTACTAGTTATTATTATTTTAATCCAGAACTGCAGATTACTGCATCTTCAATAGAAAAAAAAAAAAAAAAAAGTTCTTTCTTTACATCTGCACTAGAGGAATTTAATTTTAGACATTTATTTTGCTAGGTTGTGCTGTTTTCTTTTCCTATGTTAGAGTTAATTTTATGAGCAAATACATTTTTAATAATCAAGATTTGAAAGATGTTTTAAAAAATGAGCAATCAAAGCTGCTTAGAAAATGTAGATCAACAGTGAGCAACAAATCTCAAAGCAGAGGTTTTATACATACGTTTAAGACATACATGTAGGATGAATATACAGGCATAACTCGTTTTATTGCACTCGGTTTATTTTGTGGCAACCCTGCATGGAGCAAGTCTATCAATACAATTTTTCCAACAGCATGTGCTCATTTTGTTTTTGTGTGTCACTTTCTGGTAACTCTCACATTGTTTTAAACTTTTTCATAATGTTGGACACTTAAGTTTAACTTAAAGTTAAACATAACTTTTATATGCACTGGGAAGCTAAAAACTTCATGTGACTGGCAATATTCACTTTATTTTGGTGGTCTGGAACTGAATCTTCAATATCTCCAAGATACGTCTGTACAGTTAAGCAGTTAGGAAAAGTAAGTTCATCAGAGGTCAAATTTTATCACAAAGGGATAACCTGTGTGAACTTCGCTTGAAAAAGATTCTTCATGCATACGTATAAGGCCTTGAAATGAGAGAGAAAGGGCTAAGAATATGACGACTTAGTTATTGATAAATAGGTAAGCAGATCTACAAGACTTTCTGTGAAATAAGCACAACTTAAGAAGCAAAAATTGTATGTGGGTGTAAACACTTACACTGTGTATTACTTATCAATTGCCATTTCAAATGTATTATCTTTCCTGGTTTCTAAGGATCAAGAGCCAGAAATGGCTTAGCAGGATGGTTCTAGCATAAGTCTCTCATTAGGTTGCATCCAGGGTTGCAGTTATCTGGAAGCTTGACTTGAAGGTGGAGGATATGCTTTCAAGCTCACACATTTGGTTACTGGCAGGAGTCCTCAGTTCCTCACCATATATTCCTATCCATAGGGCTGCTTATCATATGGAAATGGGTTTCTTCCAGAGCAAGTGCTCTGAAAGAAAGAGAGGTGAGACTGGCAATGCAATGCCTTTCATAACCTAATCTCAGAAGTGGCATTCCATTACGTCTGCCATTTTCTGTTGGTCACACAGGCAAACCCTGGCACAATATGGGATGGATCTACAGGAGCTGTAGATCCTTAGGGGCTATCTTGGAGGCTGTCTACAACATACTGTCTGAACCCTATTAGCATTAATATATAATAAACAAGTCATTAAGGCTTAAAACTCACTACCATCAAGTAAATTCCGACTCTTATTGACCATATTGGACAGAGTAGAACTGGCCCCATAGGGTTTCCAAGACTGTAAATCTTTAGGGAAGCAGACTGCCTCATCATTCTCCCAGAGTGTCTGGTGGATTTAAACTGCCAACCTTTTGGTTAGTAGCCCAATGCTTTAATCACTGTACACCAGAGCTTCTTCTATTAAGACTCACACCTACACAGAAATGCTATTTTCCTTTCTAAAATCTACCCTAAAAACACAGTGGTTTTAAAATATAAATATGGCTCTCCACCTGGCCTTTGCCCTGCTTGGGCAAGTGTTACAAAGCTCTTTTAACTCTGCCAGTAGGTACACCTAGGTACACCTCATTCCAACAGTGAGTCCTGTCCAAGGGCACTCATTTTTCTCACTCCATGGGCCAGGTAAGCTCACTGCTGTGTCTCATGCCTCTTGGTTCCACTGTCACCATCTCTCTGCCATGGTATCTCTCTGCTAGGGGGGTCTCTCTGCTGGGGCATCTCTCTGCCAAGGATGTCCAGTGCAGGGATCTCAGGTCCAAGGATGCACTCCACTTCACCTCTGGCTCTTCTCTCTTGATGACAGTGAGATTCACCCCTCTGCCTCTAGGAAGGCTCATTTTAAGACTGGCAGAGTGACAAAACTAGCCAGTCCCAACATCAGCGTTCTACACACTTTATTTGCATGGTCCCACCCAGTAATCTGGTGGAAGTTACAAGTACTATAGCTAGAAAAGAGAAGAGGCATTTCTTATCCTAACAAGAGAGACAAGGTGAGTGCAGATGTCAGTAAATTTTTAAGTAATGGGATTATTACCCCATTTTACAAGTGAAGCCAGCATTCAGAAGGTATTATTCAAAGCCCAAATTCTTTCCCATTCTCAGGATTGGATTAAGGCAGGCAAATTATCTAGTGCTTCAGGCAACATAATTTATGTTTTCAATCAATCTTCTGTAAGTATTTGTTTAATTAATTAGTCAAAGTGGGGCCACTCTGGCAAGAGTGGTATTTGCATATCCTTCTAGAGGGTGCTGTCTTCTTCCATAGGTATGGCAGCAATTACTCTTTTACAGGTTATTGATTCTATACTTAACTGGCACTATACTTTTTATTTCAACTCTATTTTATGCATATGTATAATCTATAGATTAAGAGACTTGGCACTGCTCGACTGCACCTTTCCCTTAACCAGCTCTTCCTAGATTGGTCGTTTTCAACTCTGATGGATCACCAGGTTACCTGTGGAGCCTTCTAAAACTATGGATGCCATTGGCAGGCCCCTAGACATTCTGATTCAGGGTGCTGGCAATAGGGCCGGAGAATAAATACTGTTAAAAGCTTCAGGGATAACGGTGATGTCCTACCAAGGTTGAGAACCATTATAGGACTGCCTTAGTAGATGGTGCTGAAAATGCCCCAGTTCTAACATTGCTTGTTTATACCCCTACTTGACTACTTTCTAAAAGTGCTTTTTGTTTTTTGGGTTTTTTTTTACAGAAGACATAGATGAAAATCTCCTGTTTTGAATTAAGATATGAAAGAATGCAAACTTTCCAGCATCTTCCTCTGTCCTGAACACTTCTGAAATACATGCAACTGTTAATACTTGTAGATTCATAGTTAGAAAATGTTTGCATAGCTGAAAAGACAACAAGAGTAACTGCTTGATGACAGTATATGCACCAGGCACTTAACATTAACTTTGGATATAAAATTGTAAAACTAAGTAAAGTCAATATATGCAAAATATTATTAGTTTGATTGTAAACAGTTTAACTCATAATAATTTTACTCTGTATCAGTATATGAGATACTTACTAATTATAAAAGAAAAAATTAATGCATTTACATTGCTCATGATATGCTCACGTCAAGAAAATGGAATAATGTTATTTTGTGGTTAATGTGTTATTATACTCAATGTCTTAATACCTTAATAAAGAGTCCATGAAAATCCAAATGTTTACCCATGTTTATTGCCATTTATTTGAACAGTAATATGTGAAAGGCTAAATTACTTATTGAAATATTAATCTGGTTTTCTTTCTCTATTTTTCTATATTGTCACTGATCAATGTATTTAATACTTTTAAGAGTAATGGGCTCAATCACTGATATAAAATAACTGTACTTTCTAGACCTTTACACTTAAAAAAAAAGTGTCAGTGTAGTTGGAGGAGACAATAATTGGTAGATCTTTTGTTTTCTGTGTGAAACAAACGTTTAGTTGTAAATGTTATTTGCTCATGAATGTCCTTATTCATTGAGTTTAAACAGAAAAAAAAAAAAATCTGAGTTAGGTGCTTGTTAACCAAATTAAAGATGTGGATGATCATGCAGTTTGATAAAATAATTTTAGCTTTTACACAGCTATACTAGCTGGCACCTAACAACAACAACATACAGGTGTGTCAGGAAAGTGGGGGGGCCCTGTAAAAATTTTCTCCATGCATGTCCTCAAAATAAAAATACTGCAAAGATAAAACAAAGTAGTAATAGGGAGTTTTGACATTTTTTTCTTTTTTAAGCCCACGTTTTTATTATTACATTCAACAGAATGAAAATTATTCTGTCAAATTGCTATGAAACAATTTTTTTCATTGTAATTTGCATGAAAGTTTACAGAGTAAATTCAACAGTTTATACACATTTTGCTTCATGACACTGATTGCAATCCACATAATAGCTCCCTTCCCACTTCCACCCTGTGAGTCTTGACATTTCTTAATGCCAAATATAATCAGAGGTTAATATTACTGCTGTACCTTGATAGCAAGAAAATGTGTCATAAGAGAATACTGATGTGAGCTCTTCATTGGTAACTATTACAGTAAAAGCCAGACTGAAAATATAAAAGACATCATAATAGATCTTTCTAGGATCTGAAGCAAGACAAAAAAGAAAAAAGAATCTGTCACTTTAGTGGTTTCAATATTTGAAAGAAAATCAATTATTTTTTAGATATTTTGCTACCTTCAATGATGTTGTTTTTGTTGTTGTTAGGTGCCATCTAGTTGGCTCTGACTCACAGCAACCCTATGTACAACAGAAGGAAACACTGCCCAGTTGTACAACAACCTCACAGTCCTTGTTAGACATGAGCTTATTGTTGCAGTCACTGTGTCCAATCCATCTAATTGAGGGCCTTCCCTTTCTTCGCTGACCTGCCACTTTACAAAGCATGATGTCCCTCTCCAAGGAATGGTCCTTTCTGACAATATGACCAACACAGGTGAGATGAAGTCTGTCCATTCTCACTTCTAAGAAGCATTGTGGCTGCACTTCTTCCAGGACAAATTTATTCGTTCTGGAAGTCCATGGTACTTTGAGTATTCTTCGCCAACACCACAACTCAAAAGCATCAGCTATTCCTCAATCTTCCTTATCCATTGCCCAGCTTTCACATGCATATGAGGCTACTGAAAATACTATGGCTTGGGTTAGGTGCATTGTAGATTTCAAAGAGACATATTTGCTCTTCAGCAGTTTGAAGAGGTCTTTTGCAGCAGATCTGCCCAGTCCAATGCCTTCTCATTTCTTGACTGCTGCTTCCATTAGTGTTGATTGTGGAACCAAGTAATTTGAAATCTTTGACAACTTCAACCTTCTCTCCATTTATTTTGATGCAGCTTATCAGTCCAGTTGTGAGGATCTTCATTTTCTTTATGTTGAGGTGCAATCCATACTGCACGCTGCAGTCTTTAATCTTCATCAGTAAGTGATTCAAGTCAGCTTCACTTTCAGCAAGCGAGCCTGTGTCATTTGCATACTGCAAATCGTTAACAAATCTTCCTCCAATCCTGATGCTATATTATTCTTCATATAGTCCAGCTTCTCAGATTATTTGCATACAGATTGAGGAAACATGGTGAAAGGATACAACCTTGACACCCTTTCTTCCTGATTTTAAGCTATGCAACGTCCCCTTAGGAGCTCTGGTAGCATAGTGGCTAAAAGCACTTGACTGCTAACCAGAAGGCTGGCGGTTCAAACCCACCAGCCACTCCTCGGAAGGAAGGTTGGGCAATCCTACTTCCATAGTGATACTGCCTCGGAAACCCAAGGAGGGGTCGCTATGAGTCGGGGCCGACTCGACGGCACATAACAACAACAATGTCCCCGTGTTCAGTTCAAAGAACCTCCTACTCTATGGACAAGTTCCTCCTGAGCACGATCAAGTGTTCTGGAATTCCCATTCTTCTCAATGTTACCCATTATTTGTTATGATCCACACAATTGAATGTTTTTATAGTCAATAAAACATAACTAAACATCTTTCTCATATACTTTGCTTTCAGCCAAGATCCATCTGACATCAGCAATGATATCCCTCATTCCACGTCCTCTTCTGAATCCAGTTTGCATTTCTTGAGTTTCCCATATGCTGGTGCAACCATTTTTGAAATATCGTCAAGATTTTACTTGCGTGTGATATTAATGATATTGTTTGATAATTTTCCCTTCCTGTGGGATCACCTTTCTTTGGAATGGGTACAAATATGGATCTCATCCAGTCAGTTGACCAGGTAGCTGTTTTCCAAATTTATGGGCATAGACGAGCAAGGGCCTCCAGCGTGGCATCCATTTGCTGAAACATCTCAATAGGTTATTTCATCAATTCCTGAAGCCTTGTTTTTCACCAATTCCTGCAGTGCAGCTTCAACTTCTTCCTTCAATACTATTGGTTCTTGATCATATGCCACCTCCTGAAATTGATGAAGATCAACCAATTCTTTTTCTTCAGTTCTTTCAGCTTGAGAAAGGCCAAGTATGTTCTTCCTTTTTGGTTTTCTAACTCCAGGTCTTTGCACATTTCATTGTAATCACTGATTTTTCTTCTTGAGCTGCTCTTTGAAATCTTCTGTTCAGTTCTTTTATTTTGTCATTTCATCCATTTGCTTTAGTTATTCACCATTCAAGGGCACCTTTCAGAGACTCTTCTGACATCCACTTTGGTCTTTTCTTCCTGTCCTTTTAAAGACTTTTTGTTTTCTTCAGGTATGATGCTCTTGATGTCCTCCCACAATTCAGCTGGCTTTTGGTCACTGGTGTTCAATGCATCAAATCTATTCTTTAGATGGTCTCTAAATTCAGGTGGGATATAATGAAGGTCATACTTTGGCCCTCATGGACTTGTTTTAATTGTCTTCAGCTTCACCTTGAACTTGCATATGAGCAGTTGATGGTCTGTTCCACAATCAGCTCCTGGCCTTGTTTTGGCTGAAGATATTGAGCTTCTCCATCACCTCTTGCCACAGATGCAGTCAATCTGATTCCTGTGTACTCCATCTGGTGAAGTCCATGTGCATAGCCATCATTTATGTTCTTGTAAAAAGGTATTTGCAATGAATAAATCATTATTGGTCTTGCAAATTCTATCATGTGATCTCCAGCATTATTTCTATCACCAAGGCCATATTTTTGCAACTACCTATGATTCTTCTTTGTTTCCAACTTTTGCATGCCAGTCACCAGTAATAATCAACACATCTTGGTTGCATGTTTGGTCTATTTCAGACTGCAGAAGTTGGTAAAAATCTTCAATGTCCTCATCTTTGGCTTTGGTGGTTGGTGCATAAATTTGAGTAATAGTAGTATTAACTGGTCTTCCTTGCAGGTGTATGGGTATTATTCTATCACTGACAGCACTGAAATTCGGGATAGATCTTGAAACATTCTTTGTGATGATGAATGCCATGCCATTCCTCTTCAATTTGTCATTCCTGGCATAGAAGATCATATGTTTGTCTGATTCAAAATGTCCAAAACCAGTCCATGTCAGCTCACTAATGCCTAGGTTATAGATCTTTATGTGTTCCATTTCATTTTTGACAACTTCCAATTTTCCTAGAGTCATACTTCTTACATTCTATGTTCTGATTAATAATGGATGTTTTCAGCTGTTTCTTTCTATTTAGAGTCATACCACACCAGCTATTGCACTAGGTAAAGGAATGTGAGATATTCTTATGGAGGTCTCCACAGCTATACTCTATCCAAGTTATTAAGATCAACTCTACTTTAAGGAGCGTACTCTTCTCCACTCATATTCTGAGTGCCTTCTGACCTCAGGGGCTCATCTTCCAGCACTCTATTGACAATGTTTCAGGGCTATTTATAAAGTTTTCCAGTAATACATTGGACAGTGTTTCACTGCATAAGGTTTTCACTGGCCAACTCTTTGAGAAGTGGATGGTCCTTTCCTTCCTCCAAGTCTGTCATAGTCTGGAAGCTCTGCTGAAATCTGTCCACCATGGGTGAACCTGCTGGTATTTGAAACACTAGTGGCACTGCCTCCAGCCTCACAGCAACACACAAGACACCACAGTATGACAACCTGATAGATAAGTGATGAACCTTCAATGACAGGTAGTATCAATGCAATTGTGTTTATTTGAAAACATATCTGTTGCTGCTACTGTTCTTGTTAAGAGCATTATCTGTGAGTCACTGAAAGAATGTGTCCCTGTGAATTTTATCTGAGGGATATTTATGGAAGTTTATTTTTTATTGGAATGATCTTCTCTGATTAACTTCAAAAAATAATGTATTATTTTCTGAGCACAATGAATCGCCCATTCTTAACCAGAACCACTTCACACTATGCCTTTTCTAAATAACTCATTTGAATTTAATTAATCAAAATCTAATTCAGCATTACTTATATTTTTCCAACTAAATAACTTTAGAAATTATTCCAAACTTCAGAATCTTTTCATGTATAGCTGTAAAGATATGTCACAAAAGGTTTTCACTAATTAGAAACCAAGTTGCTGGAACCAGTGAAATTATGTGTGGAGGTATTAATTAGACTTAAGTTACCTTTTACCTTCAGGCAATTTTTAAAAAATGTTTTGGAATTGTAAAAATTATTTGAATGCTAAGGACACCACCAAAACATTTCTGGAAGTGCTTTATTTGAAATTTTTCATTTTTAAATGAAAACTTTCATTTAATAATAGAAAAACATTAAGCCTTAAATTTTCCATGTATGGCGCTTCCTTGCATGATATATTGTAGAAGCACTTTAATATTCTTGGAGGTTACAGTTTTTAATTGTGGGTTGTGATAAAGACAATACTTTCACACCAACTAAGGAGATGAATTTGTTTTCTCAGTCCTTAAGCTTATTTCTGTGTAATTCTTGGCATTTTCAAAGTTGAGGTTCTTAGTCTAGAGCCAATTATTCAGTTTAGCTTTGAATTTGGTGACTCATAATACCTCATGACCACAAAGGCATTAGTAATATGGTTTAAATACTAGATGTGCATTGAGATTCTAAGAGATCACACTGCCACTTGAATTTGTTACCCTGAAGACCATCCAAAGCAAAGGTAAAAAGATGCAGTATGATTTGGATTGATTCTATTGCACTAGGTAAAGGAATGTGAGATATTCTTATGTTAGATAACTTAATGATTCTAACAGATCCATTCCCAAAGAAGAAAGAAATACAAAGATTTGAGTCCAGAAGGGGAAAAAAATTAAAAAGTGAAATCTGAAAAAGAATGGAAAGCAGGATACATTGCTTAAACTCAGGCAAAGTAAAACAGCATTAAAATAAACCAGAGTTGAGTTTCAAATATATATACATATATATGTATAATAGTTGAGCAATTTATATATAAGGAGGCATAATTTGTTTCAGATTCTGAGGACAAATCTTAGTAAGAATATAAAGAAATTGTTTTCCTCCCCAAATCCAATTCTAGAGTATAATGATTTGATCTGAAATCCACAAGGTAAGTTAATTTGAAGGAAACGTAATTCCACAAAGATTTGCTTTCAGAACTGGCCAGTAAAGACCACACTGTTTTCCTTAATTGAACATACTCATATTAACTTATTCATACTGTACTTATTCCCTACCAACTCATTACCCTTCTTGAGATTCTTACATCATTTTCTCTAGAAACTATAATTGTAACATCCTTCTAGGAAGTCTCAGAGGTATATATAAACTGGATTTATTTGCATAAAAATCCCCATTTTAACCAGTGGTGACAGACCTTGGCATTTGAAGATTTGTTCTTAAGAATCTTAAGAATCTTGAGACTCTTAAGAATCAGTCCAAGGCTCTTTCCAGCACAGATTCCAGCTGCACATGCTATTTGCTAGCTGTGTCATTTTGAGCAAGGAACTAACTCATGGTTTCCCTGTCAGTAAATTAAAAACCTGAGTTTGTATGAGAATGATAAAATGCACCTGAAGGACTTAAGAGTCATAACTGGAACATATGGAGCTCTCCATACAGAATAAGTATTGCCCAGTAACCTGGCTTACTGTGTGTGTATGTGATTTGGGTGAGTTTACAGAGCAAATTGGTTTTGCATTCAACAATGCACATTCTATTTTATGACATGTACTGTAATCTCCACATTTTAATAGCACTTTTCCCATTTCCTCCCTGCACCCACCCCTTCCCTTCGTTCTTCCTTCCCATCCTCTTCCACCTTCCTAGCTCTATGCCTGGGCAAATGCTGTCCTCTTGATCTCATAGTCTTCATTGATGTAGTGAGTGCATACCCTCCTGATATTATACTGTTCACCTCTAGGTCTATCATTTGGATCCCAGTTGAGATACAGGATTTAGTTCTGAGCTTGAAGGGTGTGTAAGGGTCATAACCTGAAAGGTTCCACCAGTTATTACACTAGTAAGCCTGGTCTTTATGATTCTGAGTTTTGTTCCATGCTTTCTCCCACCCTGTCTGGGACCTCTCATTGTCGTTCCCTTTAGAGTGCTCAGCAGTGGTAGCCAGGCACCATCTAGTTCTTCTAGTCTCAAGGTCATGGGGGATAGGGTTCACCTGTTCCATTAGTTCTTTGGACTGTTTCCTGCTAAGTGACCTAGCTCTTAAGCAGTTTGAATTGAGTTTCATTTATAATATCCTAACTGCAAACCATCTCATGTTTTCTTAAGAGGCTTGTCTGTGGAAATGCTCTAATACCAGAGAAGTATCTATTTTATTGTATATTTAATTTCACAGAAAGGAGTATTTTAGACTATATACATTGGTTTCTAAGTTACGAAACAAATTTAATGCCAGAATTATATATGGGTCCAGGATACAGATAAATTATTTTAATTTCAATTTTTGAAAATCAGATTTGGATTAAAAAATTCATATATAGAGCCAATCAGTAAAAAAATTTGCTAGTTTAGATCATAAAACTTTTTGCCAAAGTTGGCAAGTATCAGTAATCATTTAAAATCCAAAACAATTTTATTTTTATTGCCTGTTTCTTTACATTGTTATGCTTCTGGAAATGTAGTATATATATTTCATGAATTATCATACATACTTACTTCATATTTTTGCATCTCTGACATTCAGATGTATCTTACAAACATGATATTGTCTCAGTTTAATGTTAACATTTTCCTTTTTTGGTGATAAAACAGTGCATTTTACAATGATGGCCTCTTACGTGAAATATAGTAATCCCAGAAAGCCATTAACTTCACTTTATATTCCTTTTACCATCAGTTAACTATATCCATGCCTTCTATAGCTATACATACGAGATTTATGAGTTTAATTTGAGTTTATTATCACCTGAGTATGAAGGGCACCAACAAGAAACGATCTCCACTGAACATTCTGTAACAAACTAGTTTTCAAAATTTCTGTTTGGAGATAGAACATTTAAATTTACACTTCTACACTCCCTTCATCTTAAATTTGTAAATGCTGAGAACTGAGAACATTGTTGACCCAAAGATGGTAAGTGTAAAGGCAAAATGTACTTGGTGTTCTAAATCATTGGACAAAATAACACTTCCCTATTAACTGCTTTGTATTTCAGGGGCCAAGCGGTATCACTGATGAGTATAGTTCTCACTATACTCACTGATGAGTTCAATAGTGGCTGGTAATCTATTCTCATTTAGAGTAAAACTTCTTTTGCATGAATAATGTATTGCCATATGATGCTTTACCTTGTTGCTGTTACTGTTTTACAAGTTTGAGCAATCTGGAGGAAATTTCAGTGGACAGGTAAAATTTTAGTTGTATTTTCAAATGACACATTCATCATTTTTAAAGTGTGCAATTGTCTGCAAAAACTGACATCGTGTTTCTTTTTCACAGAGATTTAATTTTCACCTACCGAAAAGTACCACCATTTTTTCCTCAGTGTTCTGATTACCTGGTGCCACTCTGGCAAGAATATATCATAAATGGGATGACTTGAACAAACAGGAGTTTATTCTCTCACAGTTTGGAGGCTTTAAGTTCTAGTTCAAAATTCCAGGGTCTAGGAGCTGGATGAAAGCCCCTTAACCTTGGCTTTAGCTCTGCCTCCTGTTCCCGGCCCACTGAAAGCTAGAGGCTTTTCTTCACTGAGACAGCTGCTGGCCGCTGAGACTGACAAGTCCAAGGTTGACAAGTAATAATGCATAGTCCTGATGTTACCAAACACGGCAGGCCATTGATTCAAATCCACTGAAAGTCCCAGGATTGACAGAGCATAGCAGGCTGCTGAACAATGGCATGGCTACATGCAGGGTTCAAGCGTGCCATAAACTAGAGACCATTCCCAAAGCTGTTTCTCATATACAGGAAGCAGACCACATCCCTAAAGCAGCTACTCAGGTAGGTCCCACCATGGAGCTGATTGACAGTCTCATCATGGGGAATAACTACCACCAGCTACCAGCCACTCAACTAGGCCCAGCCAAGTTGACACACAAACTTAACCACCGCATTCAGATCCCATTCCCCCTACCTCCACAACTGTCCCCGGTACACATGGGTGTGGGGAATCTCAAAGTGCCAAAAGTATGCATTAGCTGGTTGAAAATTATAAAATTTTTCAAATTTTGATACAAAAATAGGAGATTTTAGAAGACACCAGCTATTCACATTCCCCTCCCTGCATAGCTTGTGGTGGAGCTTGACAAAAAACAAAACCAAACTCACTGCTGTTGAGTTGGATCCAACTCATAGTGACCCCTCCTTGGGAGTTTGACAAGGGGGCAGCAAATTTCCCCCAACATCCTCAGTGACTTATCCCAATGTCTTTCTACATTTGCTTCAGAAAAGGTGTTTTTGTTTAATTACTTTGATATAACGAGTCTAGTTATTCTTAACACAAATAACACTAACCTCTTCTTACAGTATCCCTACTTTTGCTTTTACTAAATCACCTTGTTGCTTTCTCTTCTCTAATAGTTTGTTACACTCCCCTCCCCAACTCTACATTTTTTTCTGAAAAAAAGGCAAAGGTCAATCAATGTAACTATTTTGTTCAAGCTGAACCCTCTCCAACCTCTCCTATCTAGATTCTTACAGCATTTTGTCAGTAAAAGCCAGAACAACATTGAATACTTAACAGAATTACCTTCATCCTATATATAACATTTCTTTAGGTAGAACCAGACAACGTTCATTCCATTAATATTTACTGAGTGTCTACATAACAGGGTCTAAGCTGAGTGCTAACAATGTAAAAAAATGGGGAAAAGTCAAAATCTGATGTTGTTGTTGTTGTTATGTGCTGTCGAGTCAGACCTGACTCATAGCAACCCCACCTTGGATTTCTGAGGCAGTATCTCTATGGAAGTAGACTGCTCAACCTTCCTTCCGAGGAGTGGCTGGTGGGTTTGAACCGCCGGCCTTCTGGTTAGCAGTCAAGTGCCTTAGGCACTACTCTACCAGGACTCTCCAAAATCTGATAAGAAATATTCATAAATGAAAAATACAACATAATTTGCTAAGTGCTTCAAGACACAAATACAAAGTAGACTTAGTCTGAGGGTCAAAGATTGCTTCCCAGAGGTGAAGGTATCCAATCTCAAGTCATGATGGATGAGGAATGGGGGAGGGCATGCAAGGCAGAGTGGACAGCGAGCACATGCACACAGACATGAAAAGCAAAAACAAAACAAAGCCCACTGCCATCCAGTCGATTCCAACTTGACTAATAGTGACTAATGCAATGAGACTGCATGGCAAAACACGATGGAGCAGTGTGAAATTTGGAAAGTATTTAAGCAATATGATGTTTGAAAGGCTCACAATATATTATAAAGTAATAACTTGCTCAATTTCTTGACCATATCTCCTAAATACTTTTAAAATACAAACATGATTTTGCATAGCTTTGTTTTTATACCTAAATGTAATAAACACTCTCCCTTTGCTTGTATTTAATTGTAAATTGTCTCTCTCATCTTTAAGTAGGCTTTTGGAAACTTGTCACTTAAGTTACAGTCCTTAATGAAACATCTCTCTTTTTAATGTTATAATATGCTGTTCTTATTGTATCTCAGCTGCTAAATTTCTAATAATTGAATTTATCATTGCTAATTATCTTGGGTCTAGTAGGGGGTCGATGTACTATTTTTTTTGTTTTTCTGAAACCTAGTAAAATTTGTTTTAAATTTATGTTAATTTTTATTTATAATTACAATTTAGGAATGTTGACAATTTGTTTAAAATTACGTAAATCTATATAAAACCCACCAGCCCCTCCTCAGAAAGAACACTGGGCAATCTACTTTCATAGAGACACCGTCTCGGAAAACCATGGAGGGGTCACTATGAGTCAGAATCAACTCAACAGCAGTGAGAATGATACAATAAAAACAAACCAAACCAAACTCATTGCCATTGAGTTAATTCTGACTCATAGCAACCCCACTGGGTTTCCAAGGCTGTAAATCATAGATTGCCCCAGCTTCCTTCCACAGAACTGCTGGTGGGCTTGAACCACTGACCTCTGGGTTTGCAAACATATCTCTTATCCACTACTTCACCAGAGCTCATTTAGGAGCGTAGTGCCTAAGGCATTCGACTGCTAACCATAAGGTTGGTGGTTCCAACCCACCAGCCACTCCTCAGAAGGAAGGTTGGATAATCTACTTCCATAGTGATACTGCCTCCGAAACCCAAAGAGGGGTTGCTATGAGTCAGGTCCAACTCAACGGCAAATAACACTATTTGAAATAGAAGCTCTTCCTATCACCAGATGGCAGAATAGTATTAAAAAACTGGAAAAGAAGGCTTTCCAGCAGTAGAGAAACTGGTGGATTTGCAAGAAATATCAACACTGATACACGAAACAGCTTCCTAAGCTTTAGGCTTGACTAATAAAGCAAAAAATCACTTACTGACAGGAGAAAATGATTTGAAATACACTAGGATCTAAGCTCCATCAACCAGAAGATGAGCTCTCTCTGACAGCAGTGTCTAGCTCACCATCTTCAGTGCCTACCAGCCCTGAGGAGGGGCTGGTAACATACAATAACTGCTAAATAACACTGGATAGATAGATAAGGAGCCTTGGTGGTGCCATGGTTAAGCATTCAGTTGCTAACCAAAAAGTCAGCAGTTAGAATCCACCAGCAGCTCCACAGGAGAAAGGTGTGGCAAAAATATGGCAGTCAGCTTTCATAGAGGTTCAGCTTAGAAACGCGAGGCAGCACTTCTATTCTGTCTTGTAGGGTGGCTAGACTCAACACTAACAGGTTTGGGTTTTCGGTTTGGATAGATGGAGGTAGGGAGTGGGGGAAGAATGGATGAAAAAAAATCTTCACAATTTTTTTTTGTAGATTCCAATTCCTTTTCCTTTTAATCAAAATGAGGTAATTATATTTAGGCCTCTGTTAAGAGAGTATTCATATGAATACAAAATAAGAACTTGAAAATTCTTTAGATTTAATTGGAGAGGAATTTCACCTCAAGAATGAAAGGTTAACATTCTGTTTGAGGAGCAATTAATTATTGATATTTTGTTTGAAATAATTTGATGTGCAAATTTCATATACCTTTGAAAACTGGACTAAGAACTGAAATTTTCCTTGATTTTGGGGTGTAAACCCAGGGAACCAACAAAAAAAAAAAAAAAAAAAGAGGGGGCATTTGATTTGATTTCAAATGATATGAGCTCTGCCTAATAGCTCTAGTACTGTGGAGTAATCTTAAATGCCTATGAACCTTACTTTCCTCTAGGATATAAACAAAAAAAAAAGAAAGAAAGAAAAGAAAATAGATGACATATAAAGTCCATTTCATCTCTAAAATGTTATGCTTACATCCATCATTAATGAGGGAAAAACGCATCTTATTGAAACTTAATATGCCCCACAAGTCTCTGAACAAAATTTAAGGTTATGGTCATTTTTAGGGAACTCTGGTGGCAGTGCCTAAGGCATTTGACTGCTAACCAGCAGGCTGGCAGTTCCAACCCACCAGCCACTCTATGGAAGGAAGATGAGGCAATCTACTTTCGTAAAGATTTACGCTTTGGAAACCCAAAGTGGGGTTTGCTATGAGTCGAAATCTACTCAATGGAAGTGGGTTTGTTTTGTTTTTTTGGGGGGTAACATCTTAATGCCAAATTTTTCAACGATGCCACTACTGCAACTGTACAAAATGAAATTATTAAAGTTTTCTTTCATAAAAAAATGATCCCAAAAGTCTTTTCTCTAACCTAGCAAGTGTAAGTTTAATAATCTTCCCAAAAAGTCCCTTCTATGTATCCCTACTATGTAATCTTCCCAAAAAGTCCCTCCCATACTA
This sequence comes from Orycteropus afer afer, assembly GCF_000298275.1. Lineage (NCBI taxonomy): Eukaryota > Metazoa > Chordata > Mammalia > Tubulidentata > Orycteropodidae > Orycteropus > Orycteropus afer. The sequence goes on from NW_006921896.1 coordinate 3,925,773, forward strand.
CTATGTAGTCCACAATAGAAAAGGTATTTCCAAAGATAGTAGGCATGACACAGGAATTACAGACAGTGCTTAAAATATTATTGAATATGAATCTCAATAGCAAACAAAATTTTAGAAATGCTACAAAGTGTGTTTTTACTAATCAAGTTAGTATGAAATGTCTATTAGAGAATAGATAAAATATTGAATTATAACTCCTTAATTATTCGATTGTGTTTACTCCAGGTCCTGACACCTAATGATCTTATAGTGGTAAATACAATCTACCTTGTTAATCTATAAATTCTATAAAACTATTTGTTCAACATTCTTGAAACAGTTCATCTTGGAAATGATTGTCTTTACTAACCAAAAAATCATGGAAACAAAATAAAGCAAAGCTTTACAAAGCAAGACAATATTTGTGAATTAAAGAAACTTAAATCTAGACACTGAGTCATTTTTAAATTTTACATATAGTGTAAATAAAACACTAAGCAGCAAGTGGAATTAATTTTTCAGTAAAAACAAGGAATTACATACACAAAATATTTTAACTTATACATAACCTACAGGTCAGAAATAAGTTAAAGAAATAAACAAACTCACTGACAGCTAATCCCTGATTTTCTTCCAGTTAATCACTTCTATTTTGAACCAACTGGGGATAAGTCAGTATTTATTTTTATGCTACAAAAATAAACTCTACATACATACTTAACAGATTTTTTTGGGGGGGCTTCTTTGGGGTAAGATTTTATTTCTATATTAATAAAATGCAAGTGACATTAAATTTCAGGAAAGGTAAGAATAAATCTCTCAAAACATGGTAGAAGTGTTGTTAACTGATCTACACAAATTAGATCTCATGAGTTCTAAACTTAATTTCCTCTATAATCTTTGGATAAAAATTTCTGTAGTTCCTTAAAGTCATACTTAATGCCCATATTTCACAAAACTCAAAAACACCATGCCATCAAGTTAATTCTAACTCATAACAACCCCCATTGGATTTCTAAGACTATGTATCTTTACAAAAGCAGATTGCCTCATCTTCTTCTGTGGAGCAGCTAGTGGGTTCAATCCACTGACCTGGTTAGCAGTCAAATGCCTTAACAACTACACCACCAGAGCTCCTTATAGTATTTCATACTATTAGATTTTAAAAAATTCAAACAGTAAAATTTACCTCTGGCTTATTTTTTTCCTATGGACAATTCAAAATAACAATAGGGAAAGCCTGCAATGTTATTAGCAAACCTAGAAATGGCCTGATCTCAAAGCAAGGCAACACATCTCCTTAACATAAAGGCATCAATTGGCTTGCTTGGTGGAAAGGCTACAAACTTAGAGACTTCTACTTTGAATCTCACTGAAGTTTGCTTTTAAATACATATAAAATAAAAAATTATAGAGACCTAAAAGGCACATATTCCTTTTATTGATCTGAATTAAAAAGTCAATGACGGGTGTTCTGGCAAGATGGCGGACTAGGCAGATGGACTGCACAGAGCCTCTTCAACAAAGAAAAGGGAAACCAATTAACACAGACACAGAAGATAATCTTGGACCCCTGAGCCTTGAAGGGAAGGATATAAAAGTGGACTAAACCCCAATTAGCAGAATAATTTGCGTGAAAATACCAAAAAAGGAGATACATGGAGCTGCGGTCTGGCAGTGGACTGAGCGACCCTGACGGCACAGATGACATGGCTTGGAGATTGCCAAGTGGTGGCAGGACCTAAGAATTAACCCCAAAATCACCCTGCTAGCCAGGGACTACATGGAAGATTGTGCACGGTGGCTGGGGAACAAACGGAGGTGAAGAGAAAGGTGGGCTGAGCTGTGGATTTTTGCTGGTCCGGAGGATGCTGCCATTTTGTAGGTTTAAAAAGCAGCTGGACTATTTGGGATATTTAAAGAGACAGTGCTCTCTCAGATTCCTGTGGTGTTAGGATTTAAGAATTAACCTAAAAATCACCCTGATAGCCAGGGACTGCACGGAGAACTGTGCACGGTGGCTGGGGAACAAATGGAGAAGGTGAAGAGAAAGGTGGGCTGAGCTGTGGACTTTTGCC
>NW_006921896.1:3931721-3936915 GCF_000298275.1 Orycteropus afer afer
CAATGAGATGATATACAGTCTGTATTTAAGGAATTCTGATGGTACAATGGTTAAAGTATTCAGCTGCTAACCAAAAAGTATATGGTTCAAACCCACCAGCCACTCCATAGGAGAAAGATGAGGCAGTCTGCTTCCTTAAAGATTTATAGCCTTGGAAACCTTATGGGGCAGTTCTCTGTCCTAAAGGGTTGCTGAGTTGGAAATGTCTCAATGGGTTTAGAGGTTGGTATTTATTTTAATCTACCTTGAGAGAAGCTGATGAATCAAAATATTCTCAAATCCCAACTTCATGAAAGAAGTTGGATTTTTACCATCAGTATTCCTTCTGTCAAGTTTCCTTGCTCTGGTGCTTATTTAATACTTCTTACCATTTCAAATGCTCTTATCAGTCCATCAGCAGGCACATGAGAGAAATCATGCTCTTTGTTGCAGAAAAGACATTTGAGAATTCAATTTATCAGCATTTAGGAACCACATTATTTTCAACCTCCCAACATACGATTACATCAACACAAACCCATCAGTAATAAAATAACCCTAAACTACTTGTAAGGAAGATGGAGCAATCTGCTTCCATAGTGATACTGCCTCAGAAACCCAAGGGTCCGACTTGACGGTACATTACAACAACTACAACTCAGAGACAAGGAAAATATTATGCTGAAAATACCTTCACATTATTACAGTCAAAAGAGAATAATTAGTACCTGACATTTTACTTTGATTCTAAGGTTTTTTTCTTACCCACACCACCAAATATTTAAAGTAAAAAAATAAAGCCTGACATAAACTGCAAAAGCATTGATGCTTCCCCTCTACCCCTCTTCTCTACAAAGACAAAGCCCTTACTTCATGAAAAAGACTCTCAAACCCCCCCCCCAAAAAAAAAACCTCACAGCAACCCCTCCTTGGGGTTTCCGAGGCAGTATCTCTACAGAAGTAGATTGCCCAATCTTCCTTCCGAGGAGTGGCTGGTGAGTTTGAACCACCAGGCTTCTGGTTAGCAGTCAAATGCCTTAGGCACTATGCCACCAGAGGTCCCAGAAAAAATCCTAGAAGAAGACTCTTCTTGTTGTTATGTGCCGTCGAATCGGACTTGACTCATAGCGACCCCTCCTTGGGTTGCTGAGGCAGTATCACTACAAAAGTAGATTGCCCAACCTTCCTTCTGAGGAATGGCTGGTGGGTTTGAACCGCCAGCCTTCTGGTTAGCAGTCAAGTGCCTTAGCTAGGCTTACTTAAATTTCAAAAGGTCTCATGGCTGCAGATGGGTAGAGGGCCAAATTTTTAGCTGCCAGGACAGGTATCATCTATTAATCAAGTAACAGTTGATCTCAGTAAAAGGGGGAGGACAGAATTCAATCAATCATATTAAGATTTACCAGTGGTTGCTCTACCTTCTCCTTCCTCTCTTTTTGTTGTTGTTATGTGCCATCGAGTCGCACCCGACTCATAGCGACCCCTCCTTGGGTTTCCGAGGCAGTATCACTACAGAAGTAGATTGCTCCATCTTCCTTCCGAGCCTACTTCAAGCCATTTGCTTTTTATTTAATCAGAATGGTCTCCCTATATGCATATAGAATAACTGTTTAGAATAAACCGTATATTTCAATTTCTTTTGAGTTCTGATCATTTTTGACACTATAAAAACTTTATCGTCTCTTACGGACAAATAATTCTGGACTACTATCTCAGAAGTATTTTTTACATATGGTTAGTAAAATCTTCATATCTTTCAAGCACTATTATACAAGTTAAAATATTTTTATCTTAAGAGTTTAATAGCTTCAAATTGTATCCACACAGGTAAATTAATAGAACAATGGAAGTAGGTGTAAACAAGGAGTCCCTGGGTGGTAAAAACGGTTAATGTGTTTGGCTGCCAAAGTAAAGGTCAGAAGATCAGAAGTTATCATAGGTGCATCAGAAGAAAGGCCTGGAATGGCAATCCACCTCCAAAAAATGAGTCATCAAAAACCCTAAGGAGCACAGTTCTGACACATGGGGTCACCAAGGGTCAGAATCAACTCAACAACAACTGATACTGTAGGTGTGAAGACCAAATTAATTACAAATGATTTCTACAAAAATAATGCCAACTACCAGAAGCACTGCACATAGTAAGTCTACACTGCACAATAAAAATATCATTTAGCCTCCAAAACTAGATTGTTATTGTTGTTCTTATGTGCCGTCGAGTTGGAACCAACTCATAGCATCCCTTCCTTGGCTTTCCGAGGCGTATCACTATGGAAGCAGATTGCCCAACCTTCCTTCCGAGGAGTGGCTGGTGGGTTTGAACCGCCAGCCTTCTGGTTAGCAGTCAAGTGCCTTTGACACTATGCTACGAGAGCTCCCCCAAAACCACGTAGAATTTTCAAATGCCTTCACTGCTATAGTAAATTTTGATTCACAGTGACCCTACAGTGCAGAGTACAACTGCCGGATAGGGTTTTCAAAGCTGAATCTTTGTAGAAGCAGACTGCCCATCTTTTTCCCACAGAGCAGCTGATGGGTTTGAACCACCAAGCTTTCAGTTAGCAGCTGAATGCTTTAACTACTATGCAATCAGGGCTCCTATCTCCTCCTTTGTTACCACATATTTTCGTAAGCTTGAGAACACCTGCTGGCAAGACAAGTACTGATTGTGGCCACTTATCCTTAGGTTAAGATATTATCAAATAAAATGTCTTTGGGCCAAGATTATATAAGAACTTGCAAAAGCAGGTTTAACCTTTATTTTATAAGTCACAAACCACACCTGTACTACTATGGACAACATGAGTACTGCTTATGCAACATTTAATCTTTCTAACTGCATGCTTAAAGTTATAAATCACAAAAGATACATAATCTTAGTAGGGAATTCAGTAGACAAAGAATAGGTTTTGGAACAGGGCAGATGGGGAGTCAAATTACAGTTATTTCCTATACTGAGTAAAATATGGGCAACCTTTATGATTTCAATTTCTTCCTTTGTAAAATGGGGATAATATCACCTACCTTCACAGGATTGTTGTGAGGATTAAGTGATAGAATGCAGATATTCAATAAATGATATTTATTGTTACTACTTATTTTACTAAATATGTCTAGAGAAAAAATTATACTAACACTTAAACATAAGAAAAGCAAGTATGAAGACAATATTATCTAATGATTTAGGAATGGACTGTACTCTAGAAATGTCTTAAGCTAACATTTTCATCTGGTTTTTCTCTACTACAGATGGTACTGGATATTTACAGTTATAAGAAGATGGTCTATGTCTATTGTAGCTACAGTTGTAGCAGTATCATTTTGCACACTTTGTAAATATTCCAATGAAAACACCAAAATACCATGAAAAATACAATGCCCCTATTACCTATAGACCATGTACTTTAGTCATTTTTTAAATAAAATTCTAATATAATTATGATTTTATTAACATCAGCTTAAATATATGAAAATTATTAAAAACAAGCAAATGCATTCTTTAGACAATTATTCAAACTTTTTTAAGACTTCTGTAAGTAGTTTAAAATTTAAGAGAAATCTATTCAGTGTCAGGAAGAAGTAATTCTTCCTGCCAGACAGAAAGTGAATCAGACTGTCATGCTGGAGGAAGTTCTCCCCTAATGGGCTTGCCAAGTACAAGTCCTTGAGGTCTTATCACATATCCTGAGAATCAGATTTTATGGACTTTAGAAAGTTGGCACAGAATATCTACTCTTCCAGAGGAGCTGAGGCAGCATCCTAAAATCAAACAACTCAGTATTTCTGCAACAAACATACAGTCACTGTGAGGGGAATAAACCTGTCAGTTCAGTTTTATCACCAGAGGAATTTTGATAACAAACTGATAAAAAAAAAAAAAAAAAAGAAAAAAAAAAACCTACAGTCCTAGTTCTGTCTTCTAGCTCAAGCCTCTTTCAAATATCTGAAGATAACAACCGTATCACTATCCCTTAAGCTACTACCTCTTCTCCAGATGCTCCATCTTCAAGTCCAGCTGGAATACAAATGGAATTGTGACAGTCCCTACTTTAGTTGACAGGAGAGAATGTCAAGGGATTTTCCCAAAGGATATCACTTGTTGACTTTCTTTTCAAGAATGTGATGCACATGCCGACAAACACAATGTCATAAATGCTGGTGTCACAGCAGTGTTATTTTTCTTTCCTCTTCCCAGTTTCCAAAGGAGCTATGGTGGCACAGTGCCTAAGGCACTTGACTGCTAACTAGAAGGTTAGCAGTTCAAACCTACCAGACACTCTGTGGAAAGAGGATGGGGCAATCTACTTTCATAAAGATTTATTGCCTTGGGTACCCAATAGGTCACTATGATTCGAAATTGACTTGATGGTAGTGGGTTTCCAACAGCCCCTAGCTAACCCTTTCCTTTTGTCTGATATTTATATTAGTAGAGCATCTCTCAAAATCTTATCTCAATCCTTAACATTCCCTTACCAACAAAAACCACTGTAACTCCTAAATATCTCTCTCTGTCTCTACCAACTCTCAATTCCTTTCTGAACATCTATGTTTCATTCATTTCCAACATAAGCAGTTACAGTAGAGTAAAATAAGCCATACATTTATGTTACTAATTTCCTAGGCCATGTTTTTTAATTCAGAATTTCTGGGAATGAGACAACAAACTCTGGTTCACAGATCTTGATCTTTATTGACTAAAGGAATACTGAAATTTTTTCATTAAACTGACTCTAAAGTTAAGAATACACACAAAATTTCCATTTTTTGAAAGCAGCTTCAGTATCACATGTAAAATTTACAGCAAATAATTTGAAGATAAATCATATTATACATTAAACTATATACCCAATGGTGGTGTTCTTTCAAAAGTATTTAATGTGGCAAGAATAGTCTTCAGATCTCAAAAGATCACCAAGGGAAAAAAAAAGAGTTGACAAACAAGAACTAGATGGAAAGCAGAAGTTACAAATGATCAGAAATTTCTTTATTCTGATTACAATTCATCAAAGAGCATTAGTTGTTTAAATTTGGTTTAAGTCATGCTTGAATAGAATACATAAACATGACTATTTATACGCCTTTTGAATAGAAAGCTGAAAATGCTGTGTTCTATTTTACCATTGTTGTTGTTGTTGTTATGTGCCGTCGAGTCAGCCCTGACTCATAGCGACCCCTCCTTGGGTTTCCGAGGCAGTATCACTACGGAAGTAGGATT
>NW_006921896.1:3942315-3943944 GCF_000298275.1 Orycteropus afer afer
TAACTGTTAACAGTAGTTATTTTGGGTAATGAAGTAACTAGTTTTTAAATTTTTCCTCTTTACTTATCATCTATTTTCTAAATAATCTGTGATATGTATTACCTTTATAGTAATATATTACTTTTATTATTAAAAAAAATAGAGCTACTTTAAAAAACAAGAAAGAAGCTAATATTTTAGTCTACAGGTTTCTAATTTCCAGTGCTAAAATGATAATTCTGTGTGTATCCTCATATGAGTAACAAAATCCAACCATCAAAGGAGAACCAGAATTAAAAAGTAAACTTGAATCTAAAAATTACATTGAAGTATCTGATTATCTAAATAATAACTTCTTTTAATATCATACTCTTCATCAGAATGAATGATGTCTGGAAAATTCTTTTCTTTCCCTCATCTGGTCATCTAATAAATTATATTTAAAAAATTTTTTTAACATTTAGAGAGAGTGAAGACAATGGTTAGCAGTCAATACCTTAGGCACTAAGCCACCAGAGGTCCTGTGATTTGTGCAGCCCATAAATAATATAATCATCCTCTGGTTTGATTATAATCAACAATCAGTCATTGTTTTTAATGGAAAAAAAAAATTATCAGCACTTAAGTCTTAAAGTCCTGCTTCTAAGTTACATTTTATTTGCATATTTCTCCCTCCAAGACATTTCCTCTAAGTTCTCAATACCAAAAGGATTGACTGACTCTTCTATTACTTTGGTTATAATAGTTATAAAGAAGGAATGGAAATGTACTGTTAATTTCCTCCAAGTTCAATGAATAAAAGCACAGACTGTAAATGTGACAGATCATCTAGTTCCAGCCCCACATTTTAGGAAATAAAAAAACTGAGTCCAAGAGGACAGATGATTTGAACAAGGTTACACAATTCATTAAACAGCCATGAGTAGTACATTCAGTCCTACTGATACACTGTCCACTTCATTAAGCTACAGATGAAAATACTTAAACATCATCTCAATTTAGCAGTAAAATTGCCACTGCAAGAGTAGCTATTCAATGTGTAAAAACCATCATTAATTTTTAAGACAGATTTCGCTCTCATATTTTGTAACAGATTTGACCTCAAAAACATTTTTTAATACCAAAAAAAATTATTTCAGTACTTGGGATTTTTTTTGGTTTTGTTTTCTTAATAATGCATGCTCATTATAAAAATATTTCCAACATCATGATGGAGATTAAACCCCATTTCCTTTACTACTGTTACACATCCTACACAAATTTGCAGTTGTTGCTGTTGTTGTTTTACACAATTTGACAACTTTAAAGCACATAATTTTAGTCCAGACATTCAATCTTAATTTTATATGCTACCAACAGATCAAGGAAATTTAGTCACTGGTAAAATAACACTTTGGAGGCTCTCTTCTTTGTATTTTTTTTTTTAACATCACATTTTTTGATTTTACATAAATACAAATTCTTGTTCCTTAGGAGCAGGCAGAGATTATGTATTCATTTTGCATATATGCAAAGATCATGTATGTTTGTTTAATATTAAACAATATATACTTAAAATCTATTGCTAGCATAAATTCTTATAATCTATAGGAGGTCTGGTAGCATAGTGCCTAAGGCACTTGACTGCTAACCAGAAGGCTGGCGGTTCAA
>NW_006921896.1:3945378-3945964 GCF_000298275.1 Orycteropus afer afer
TGATATTTCCTTCTTTTCAGTACATGCTTCTTCGTTGGCCTGTAACCTGTATGGAGATTTCAAGCTATAACCCAGAGCATCCAGGGTCAGAGTCCTCACTCCAGTGTGCGTCTCGTTTCTCTGCCACAAGTTTGATGAATTGAGAGTGACTGGCATAAAGCTTGAGTTTATCACTGATGTCCACCCATTTCACTTTTCCAGCATCATCTCCAGCTTCCAGAGTAAGATTATCCATTGTTTCACCTGGTTACCAAAGAAAAACCATCACCAAGAAAAATTCATTTACTCATTTCTTTTTCAGTATATCTTCAAGTATTCACACTAAATCTTAATTGTATTAGGTGTCCCAGGGAATTAAAAACTAGAATATTCCCAAATGCCCACACTTTAACCAAGTTTCTAAGTGTTCGGTACAGACACACCAATAGGAAAACATTTCTTATTAAAAAGAAAGAATCATTTCTTTCAAAAAGAATTCATATTAGGAGATTCGGCAAGATGGTGGACTAGGCAGAAAGACTGCACAGACCCTCTTCAACAAAGAAAAGGGAAACCAATTAACACAGACACAGAAGATAATCCTGGA
>NW_006921896.1:3946064-3958423 GCF_000298275.1 Orycteropus afer afer
AGCCACTCCTCGGAAGGAAGGTTGGGCAATCCTACTTCTGTAGTGATACTGCCTCGGAAACCCAAGGAGGGGTCACTATGAGTCGGGGCCAACTCGATGGCACATAACAACAACAACAATAGTTAATTGACTTCTCCAAAACAAATGAACTCACTGCCATTGAGTCAATTCTGAGTCACAGCAACCCTACAAGACAGAGTAGAACAAACTGCCCCAAAGGGTTTCCAAGGCTGTAAATCTTTACAGAAACAGATGGTCTCAGCTTTCTCCCACAGAGCCCTAGTAGGCTACTTGGCTTAAACTGATTCTCCAATCCCAGTCCGTTTAATAAATGTAAGTAAAATTACCTGTTTCATCATGGTAGTTGATAGCTTCTGTCTCCATCCACGCATTATCAGTGTTTCGAGGATCATCAACATATCCCTTATAAATCTATTTTTAAAAGAAGGCAGATAAAAAAAATTCTAGGATCAAACAGGAATGATGGAGAGAAGCATGTTACCTTCACTAGAATCAGAAATGTAACTAACCATCACAAAACCTTTAATGCAACATTATATATGCTCGTTTTAAATTTCCCAAGGAACAATATTCTCAAGGATTTTTGAGGTAGCTTAAAAATTCACAAAATCCTCAACAGTTCAGACTCTAATTTCAGAATGCGAGATTATTCTGGCTTTGGCCATGTAAATTTTTTAAAGCGTCCACAATTTAAATATTTTCTTTTCTAATAACTGTTGTTATCATTTAAGAAACATAAAGGTTGTTGTTGTTCTTAGGTGCTGTCAAATCATCTCTGACTCATAGCAACCCCATGCACAGCAGAACAAAACACTGCCCAGTCTTATGCCAGCCTCATGATCCTTGCTATACCTGAGCCCACTGTTGCAGCCACTGTATCTATCTATTTCATTGAGGGCCTTCACCTTCTTCGTTGACTCTCCATTTTAACAAGCATGATATCCTTCTCCACAGAATGGTTCCTTCTGACAATATGACAAAAGCAGGTGAGATGAAGTCTGGCCGTTCTCCCTTCCAAGGAGCATTCAGACTGTACTTCTTCCAGGACAGATTTGTTGGACCTTTTAGTAGATTGTAGTACTCTTTCTTAGCTTTCTTCTCCAACAGCACAACTCAAAAGCATCAACCCTTTTTCAGTCTTCCTTATTCATTGTCCAGCTCTCACATTCATAAGAAGTGACTGAAAATATCATGGCTTGGGTCAGGTGTACCTTAGCCTTCAAGGAGACATCTTTGCTCTTCATCACTTGAAAGAGGTCATTTGCAGCAAATTTGCCCAACGCAAATGTCATCTGATGTCTTGACTGCTGCTTCCATTGGTGTTGATTGTAGAACCAAGTAATATGAAATCCTTGTCAACTTTAATCTTTTATCTATCCACCGTGAAGCTCTTTATTGGACCAGTTGTGAAGATTTTTGTTTTCTTTATATTGAAGTTGGAACCATGCTGCAGACTGTAGTCTTTAATCTTCATCAGTAAGTGCTTCAAGTCATTTTCACTTTCAGCAATCAAAGTTGTGTCACCTGCATGTCGCAGGTTGTAAATGAGTCTTCCTCCAATCCTGATGCCAAGTTCTTTTTCATATATTCCAGGTTCTCAGATTATTTGCTCAGCATACAAGTTGAGTAAGTGTGGTGAAAGGATACAACTTTGACACACTCCCTTCTTGATTTTGAACCATACAGTATCCCCTTGTTCTGTTTGAATGACAGCCTCCTGGATCTATACACAGGTTCCTCGTGGGTACAATCAAGTGTTTTGGAATTCCCATTCTTCTCAATGTTATCCACAATTTGTTATGATCCACACAACTGAATGTTTTTGCATAGTCAAAACATTTCTGGTATTCTTGGCTTTCAGCTAAGATCCATCTGATATCAGCAATGATATCCATCGTTCCACGTCCTCTTCTGAATTCAGCTTGCATTTCTGGAAGCTATCAATATTACTGCTACAATCGTTTTTGAATTATCTTCAGTAAGATTTTACTTGCATATGGTATTATTCAATAATTTCCACATTCTGTGGGATCACCTTTCTTTGGAATGGGCACAAATATGGATCTCTTCCAGTCAGTAGGCCAGGTATCTGTCTTCCAAATCTCTTGGCATAGCCGAGTGCCTCCAGTGTGGCATCAGTTTCTTGAAACATCCCAATAGGTATTTTGTCAATTCCTGGAGCCTTGTTCTTCCCCAATTCCCTCAGTGCAGCTTGGATTTCTTCCTTCAATACCATTGGTTCTTGATCATATGCCACCTCCTGAAATGGATGAATATCAAGCAATTCTTCTTGGTACAGTGACTCTGTGTATTCCTTCCATCTTCTTTTGATGTTTCTTGCATCATTCAATATTTTGTCCATAGAATCTTTCAGTATTGCAACTCAAGGCTTAAATTTTTTCCTCAGTTCTTTCAGCTTGAGAAATTCCAAGCATGTTCTTCCCTCTTGGTTTTCTAACTCCAGGTCTTTGCACATTTCATTATAGTAATCTGCTTTGTCTGTTTGATCTGCTCTTTGAAATCTTCTGTTGACTCTTTTATCTTATCATTTCTTCCATTAGCTTTAGCTACTCTCTGCTCAAGGGCAAGTTTCAGAGTCTTGGACATCCATTTTAGTCTTATCTTCCCTTCCTTTTTAATGACTTCTTGCTTTTTTCAGGGATGATGTTCTTGATATCATCCCACAATTCCTCTGGTTTTTGGTCACTGGTGGTCAATGCATTACATCTATTCTTTAAAAGATTATTAACAAGGGATATTATCAAGGTCATATTTTGGCTCTAATGGACTTGACTTAACATAGAACCACCCCCAAGTGAAAAGCAGCCTCTAAGCCCTGGGCCCACTTACCTCAGGCCCCAGCCTTAATGTAGAGCCACACCCAAGTGAAAAGTAGCCTCCAAGCCTTGGGCCTGCCTACCTCAGGCCCTGGCCTTAATATAGAGCCATTTCCACGTGAAAAGAGCCTCCCAATCCCCAGCCCGCCTACCTCCGGCCCCAGCCTTAATAGTAATTAGAGTCCTCTATTTCTACAAAAAAAAAAAAAAAAAAAAAAACACCTATAAATAAAAAATATAAAAACTAATATTTAAGCGACTAATACATAGCAAGATTTTAATATCGCCAACTAACACAAATGTGATCAAAAGAACTAGACAACATAAACAAAAGCCGGCACAAAAAAAGAGGAGGAAGAAACAGGGAGGAGGAGAAAATCCTATCCTTTTCCTTATGATTAGTACACATTTATCTGATAAGATAGTTAAAAAAAATCACTGAGGGCATGCAGACAAAACAGATATGAGGTGAGGCACAATGGTTATCAACCAGAGCAACTCTGCATAATATAATTTAAAATGTAAATGTCCTTTGAAATAGAGCTTAATTCAAGCAAATAAAAGGTAGGTTTTCTGTTGAACAGGTACTCAGCATGTATAAAAAAACCTTGTATATCACATCAGTTCACATCTAGTGAAGAAAAACTACGAAGTAAAGAGTACTGTTAAGCCAAATAATATAAGTGACCTAAAGTTTAGTGGGCTATAAAACTTTAAACAGAAATTTATTTACAATGAAGCTTCACTATGATTTAAATTATTTCTGTAAATACGTATTTCAAACATACACATATTCTATTTTATTTAGAGAAAGGATCTACCAGATTTCCAGATGAACTACAAGTAATTTTCATTAACCCAAAAGAAACAAATAAAATTGATCCACAGAGTAAATTACTTCTGTAGGAACTACCATTTCTTACCACTAGATGTTCTTGGCTAAAGAGTTTGTGCAATTGCTCCTCTATTTCTTTCTTTTCAGCATTGGATTTCTGTAATGAGTTGAGAGCTTCCTCACCAAATTCTCTTTTCAATGTGGCACTAATCTTCTCTCCTGGATCCACCATGCCCTAATAGTCACATTAAAAAAAAAAAAAAAAAACTAATATGCTTTGATTCATTCAACAGATATTACTGACTGACAAAGTGACATTTTATTCTTTCTGCCCATAATAGTAATCCCTATTCTTCTGGGGAATGTCCTTCTCTAAACCAGTTGTTTCTAGTGGAAGCAGTCAATAAGGATATCGCATACACTTAATCACAGTGATTGGTCCAAGATTATTAGCCTATGGCTAACTGAGTCAATCAGACTCCTTTCCTGGTATTTCTCAAACTCCAGTTAAGGAAAAAAAATGCCTGGAGTCAAGAAAGAATAGAGCAAATTGATACTGTCTCCATTGTTTATTCCACTCTACCTACAATGGCCTAGTCACTGTTCGCAGGACATACCAGACATCCTCCTGCTCTACTCCCCACTTAGGGCCTTTGCACCTGCTCTTACCTCTATCCAAGCTATTTTCCCTTAGATGTCCATACATTCACTTATTTACCTCCTTCAAATTTTTACTCAAATGTCACCTTTTCATAGAGGTCTTCTCTGACCACCCTCTCTAAAACTCCAAAATACTCTGTAGTCACCTATCCTGCTGTAGTGTTTTTCTAAGTACTTATCATCTTCTAATATATGATAGTTTTACTAATTCATCTTATTTATTACTGTTTTCCCCACGGGAATATGAGCAGAGCACCAAGAGAAGAAGGATTTTTGTTATGTTGTTCTGTTGCATCCTCAGTGTCTAAAATATTAGCTGGCTGACAAACGGCAGATACTCAAAACAGATTGATTAGATAAATGACTCATGATATCAACAATGAAAACAGTTCCCTGATTAATCAGAATTTCAAATGACAATGAAAATATAAGGTCCTCTAATTAAAGCATTATTATAATACTGCACTCAGCATGACTGAAGTTTGACTATTTGGTTAGGACTAATTAGACTAACGACTCGACGGCACATAACAACAACAACAACAACAATTAGACTAAGTTTTCATCAAAGTCAGCTGAGATCTTTATTTCCATTCCATATTTATCCTACAGGAAGGAAAAAAAAATTCTTCCAAATAGCAGTATGTGCATAAAGTCAAACTCACATCAAACTATCTCTATTACTTCACAGTAGGGCATAAAATATAAAACCCTCTCCCACACATACACATTTTAAAAAGGCATTTCAGATATATCCCTGATGGGAAAAGACACCAATAGTTGCATCTTAGAAAGCCACTCACAAGCTTTAAGACCCTAGCTGCTACTTACCCAAAGCAGGATGCAGAACATTATCTTTGTGGACTATGTTATTTCAACTGACTTTGATGTCCCCCTCAACTATGGTCCTGAGTCTCTAGGCCTGGCAACTTATTCCCTCAAGGTGTTCGGTAACAGCTAAGAAGTTTTCATAACTTTGTCCTGTTTGCTCTTATATATACATGGATGTATTTATAGCACATACAGGTACAAATATAAAAATATCATCTGCCAAACCTATATAAGGTAACAGGTGTAATACTGTTCACCTACCCATACCTCTTTATCATGCCTGTTCATGTATCCACTCATAGATTGATGTTTATTGTTTCTAATAATGCAGGACTGTGTATGTAATAGCATTTAACTTTGTTGTCTATAGTTCCTGTGTACCTCTCTTTATCTTCCTTTTCCTTAGTGATATTGTGCTGATCACCCCCTTATTGTATATTGCCTTTCTCTTCACCCAAATGAATGCTTGTCTATCACCTACAGTGAAGGAAACCAAAGACACATGGAAATAATTAGTCCAAAGGACTAACGGACCATGTAAATCTCAGCCTCTAGGACCCTAATGGGAGTGCTGGTAGCGTAGTGCCTAAAGCACTTGACTGTTAACCAGAAGGCTGGCGGTTCAAATCCACCAGCCACTCCTCTGAAGGAAGATGGGGCAATCTACTTCCGTAGTGATACTGCCTTGGAAACCCAAGGAGGGGTCGCTATGAATTGGGTCCGACTCGAGGGCACATAACAACAAAAACAACATAACCCTAAAACCAGAAGAACTAGACGGTATCTGGCTACCACTGCTAACTGCTCTGGAAGGGATCCCAAAAGAAAGTCCTGGATAGAATGGGTGAAAAATGTGAACAAAATTCAAAATAATAAAAACAGACCAGGCTCACTGGTCTGACAGAGAATGGTGAAACCCCTCAGACTATGGCCCTTAGGAACCTATCAAGCCTAAAACCAAACTCAGTTCCACGGCTCAACTTTTAGCCAAGTAATAGGCATATACATGAACAATAGCATCAGGGAGGGATGCACCCTTTGGAACAATCAACCAAACCATATTGGAACAGCAGCATTTGCCCAAGGATAAAGCTCAGAAGGCAAGGGATAGGAAAAAGGACAAATGGAAACAGTAAACACAGAGGGGAAATGGGAAGAGTGCTGTTACACTATGAAGATTATAATCAATGTCATGAAACAAAATGTTTATGAACTCTTGAATGGAAAATCAATTTCCTCTATAAATTTTCACTCAAATCACATTTTTTTAATCCTAAAAAATATCACTGACTTGAATTAAACTACATCAAGCCAAAAGTATATCTTTCTTAGTAACATTATAGAGATTCAAAAAAAAAAAAAAAATCTACAAAGAACAAGTAATGAAAGTTATCCTTTTTATTATATATAAAATAAGTTATCTTTATCACTATTTTTATTTTGAATTCATCACATAAAGCTAAAAATCTTATCCTGGGCTAGAAGTGGGGAATGAGTTGTAAAGGGGACCCAACATCAAAGTGCCTACTCACTACACCAAAATAAAAAGAAACCAGTTGATTTGTTTTGTTGTGTTGTTGATTCCAACACACAGTGAGCCCATGAGTGTCATAAAATAACTGGGCTCCATCACTGGAAAGAGGTAACTATGGGGAGGAAGTAGGAGGGGAGTTGTTGCATTGTAGTAAACTGTGGTCAATGACATGAGACAAAGTATATGTGAACTGCTGTGTGGAAAGTGAATTTGCTCTGTAAATCTTCACCCAGAACACAATATAAATAAATAAATAAACAAACAAACAAATAAATAATAAATAATAACTGGGCTCCATGAAGTTTTCTTTCAGTGGCTGTGAGACCTTTTGAAGTGGATCACCAGGCCTTTCATCCAAGGTCCCCCTAAGTAAATTTGAACCATCAACTTTTCCGTTAGTAGTCAAGAGCTTTAAACCTTTGTGCCACCCAGAGATTCCACATATTACATACCAGGTGCTTTAGATACTATCTTTAACAATTCTATGAGATTGTTGTTAGGTGCTGTTGGGTCACCTCCAACTCATAGCGACCCTATGTACAACAGAACAAAACACTCCCCCAGTCATGTGCCAGCCTCACAGTCCTTGCTATGCCTGAGCCCATCATTGCAGCCACTGTGTCAATCCATCTCATTGAGGCCCTTCCCCTTTTTCTTATTCTATGAGATAGATAATATTATCTTTACCCAGCTGAAAGTGGGAAGGCCAGGACAAAAAAACCTAGATCTAACTCTAAAATCCAAGTTCTTTACACATGGGTTTCAGAATCCAGATTAGAGTCTGTAACTCTGTATCATCCTAAATGTGCTATTAATAATGACACTTCATTGCAATAATGAAGGACAAAAGAATTACTACACTGAAGTGGGAAGGAATACAGGATAAATGGAGTAGGAAAAATCTACCACAGTAACCTTGTAGTAAATAAAGTAGCTAAGAACTTAAAACATTAATTTCATTTTAATGCTTACCCCAGGGATTGCCCACTCTCCACAGTCTTTCCTTTTTATGGCAACAAACTGTAAAATGTTTTTTCCAGAAATAGGGTGGGTGATTTTATTTCCACTACTATCCCTTTTCCACCTGCAAAAAGTAATGTAAGATCATAAGCAATTTAGAAAGAAGATCAAGATTTTACTTAGCTTGATATAAAGATCTATTTTTCTTTATAACAGGCTATATATAAATTTATCTCAAATCGGGTTATTTTATTACTGTTTTTTATGAAAGATATTCTATATTTAGGACTGTTAGAAATAAGAACAAATGTGTATTTTACATCTAGGTATTATATTCTTTGTAATAAAAACTTAGAATACAAACAGTTTTTACTACTTAAAGTACTGTCAAAAAAACAATTTTAAAGGCAAGATAGACTTTAAGAATCATAAAAGTTTGAAAAATCAAAAGATCCTTTTTAAGAACTGAAGGCAGAAAGAGAATGAGTTACTGGGCCTGGGAGCTCAGAATCATAGTCTCAGTGGACACAAGGTCAATTGTCTTAACACAGTCCACAAAGACAATGCTCTACATCCTACTTTGCTGAGTAGAACTGGGGTCTTAAAGCTTGTGAGTAGCCATCCAGAGTGCAACTAACGGTCTCTTCTTGCCGAGAGCAAACAGTGAAGAAAACCAAAGATGCATGGAAAAAAGTAGTTCAAAGGAGTAATGAATCATGTGAACCCTAGCCTCCACAACCATGAGACCAGAAGAACTAGATGGTACCTGGCTACCACCCACCAACTGCTCCAAACGGGATCGCAATAGGAAATCTAAGATAAGAGAGGGAGAAAAATGTGGAACCAAATTCAAAATGATTAAAAAAAAAGAAGACCAGGCTCACTAGTCTGAAAAGACTGGTGGAACCTATGAGCCAATGGCCCTTAGTAACTCTTCAAGCCTGGAACTGAACTCACCACCATGGCTCAACTTTTACCCAAATAGGCCTATAATCTGAACAATAACACCAGGAAGGTACACTTCTTAGAACAATCAACCACACAAGATCTAAAGGGCAGCATTTGCCCAGGGATAAAGCTCAGAAGCAAAAGACAGGAAAGAAAAAAGGACAAATGGAAACAGTAAGCACAGGGAGGAAGTGGAAAGAGTGCTGCTGTATTGTGAGGATTGCAATCAAAATCATTAATCAAATGTGTACAAACTGATGAGTGGAAAATCAATTTGCTCTGTAAACTTTCACCCAAATCACAATAAAAAGTTAAAAAACACAAAATAATTGAAGATGTTAAAAAAAAAAATTCTAACAATATGAGCTTTTTTTAACAATGCATCTTGTGTTATCATAAGAAATGTAGATTATATGATACAGGTTCAACTGATCTCAAAAGCAATACCTCTCTATCTTTATGCCCTGTTTGGTAAACAAACAAAAATCTCACTATCATTTAAGTTTATATTTTGAGTTAAATTACTGCTTGAACAATTTCTCTTAGGAAGATCAGCACAAGGCCAGTCCCCATGAGGCAGAGGTTAAAGATGTCCCAAATGTCCAAATGACCGTGCCACTCCATCATTTCAGATATTAACTCCTCCTCCTCCTCTCAGTAATCTCCCCCGTCTTAGGGTTCTGTAAGTTCACGGTAACACCTCACAGAACTCACAGACACCCAAAGATCATCTCATGTAGTGATGGTCGGGGCTGGCAGGCTGGCAAATCCCAGGTCTGTGTAGGTCTGGAAGAGCCTCCCAATTCTCAGGGTTCGACAAACCTCCACCAGCAGATCAGATAACAACTTCTGCCCAAATCCAGGGGTGAGATGATGATGAGCCAAGACACAGAACCGGAACAAAAGAAGGGTGACCTTCCCAGAAGATTCATAGGTACCCTCAAGGAAGCTAAGGGTGGTGATTTGAGTTATACCCTCCATCAAGGCAGGACTCAAGGTATATCCCATCTGTGTTGCTTCAACAGCAATAACTCCAACAGATGGCTCTAACAATCAGCAGCTACTCAGTAGCGCACAGCAAATCCCACCACAGAGCCAAATACCAGTTATATAGGGAATGACTACTACCAGTTGCTCAGCCAAGTTGACACCTGACCTGAACTACCACACTACCCCAAACAGGCATGGATAATAGGATTTACAATGCATCATGAAATGGAGGACAATGGTTAGAAGGGCCACATCAAGCAATTCACCGCAATTACATAATATGTTTTATAAAAAGTATCAAGGCAATGTTAATTTTAGTATATACTTTTTCATAGCCTCTTTTCCAGAATATTACTAAATCTCCCCTTCTCCTTCCTTATCCCTCACCACATGCAACCCACCACCACATCCATTCCTCCACCACAATTTTAATTGTTCTAATAGTCTTTTAGGCAAAGATAAAAATCCTGAACTTTCAGTACTAAATCAAAATATAAAGTCTATGATCTAAATCATCACGCTAAGACTCCATGAAATATACTCGTTTTTCAGTTTCTTTATACAGTAGATGACTACCTTATCTAAATCCTTAATTCCACCCCTGAAAGAGCTCTTAGTCTAGCAATGGAACTAGATATGTAAGGGAATAAATTATAAGACAGTGTGATAGTTTGATGAGTGTAGTAAATAGAAATGAAAGCATAATTAGTACAAGAAGGTAAGATCTGTTTTGCGGCCAGATGAATAACATAAGCAACAAACATTATAAAATAAGATGATGTATTCAACAGAATTTCAAAGTCTCATGGAATACAGACTTTGTGGAATCACTGAGGCTAGATGAACCCCTGAAACTACCGCCCTGAGATAATCTGCAAACCTTAAACCAAAAACATCCCATGAAGTCTTCTTTAAACCAAATAAAAGCTTAGCTTAATTAAGTAAAGAATGTCTGCCATAAACATTATGCTCTTTTAACAAACTGTCTACATGGGATCAAATTGATGATGGCAATTCATAAAGCTTGGAAAAAGAACTTAGGGGGTAGTGAGTTTATGTTATTGGAGGAGGAACAATCCAGAAAAAGAGGGTGAGAATTGTTGCACAACTTGAAAAATGCCAATATTACTGAATTGTACATTCAAAAAATGTTGAACTGGTATACGTTCTCCTGTGTATATTTTCAACAATAAACTATTTTTAAAAAATTCAGTTCTAAGCCAAAAAAAAAAAGTATTCAAGAAACTCAAAGTACATATAGCATCTGGCACTGTGGGCATCAGTGAGAAAAGAGATGGGATGTGGAGGCTACTTAGAGAAGTAGGTAAAGGGCTTACATGATAGAATTCATCAAATTCATCTGCTTAACGAGCCAGGAAAAAATACATATATATATATATTTTTTTTAATTGTGATTTGGGTGAAAGTTTACAGAGCAAATTCACTTTCCATAGAGCAGTTCACATACACTTTGTCTCATGACATTGACTACAATTTATCACAATGCAACAGCTCCCCTCCTACTTCTTCCCCATAGTTACCTCTTCCTATGTCCTTCCCTCCATGCTCTCCTGCCCCGAGCTGTCTCCCTCTGTATACACAGCCCCTCTTTCTTCCATGATTGTTCTCTCCAAGGAGTGTATCTACCTAGTGTAAATGTTCACCTCATATGCCTGTCTTTTGTTTGGCTGGAAGCCACAGGTGGGCAGAAAGTATTTTTAATCAAGATAAAACCATGCCAATTTGTATTTAAGGATGCTCATTCACCTTGACATAAGAATGGAGATTGGTTTGGAGGGAAGCAAGACTAAAGGCAAGAAGATCAGCTAGAAGGCTGTTACCATGTTCCACATGAAAGATGATGAGGGCAGGACTGAAGGCAAAGACAGGGAGAATGGAGAGAAGACAGGTTTTATTTTTATTTTTTAAAAGTAATTTATATAGTATTTATTATGTACCTGACATTGTTACAAATATTTTAACATATTTACCCATTTAAGCCTGAAAACAATCCTACAGTTGTATCATCATCTTCATTGTACAGATACAGAGATTGAGGCACAGAAAAGTTAAGATAACTTGCCCAAGACTGCACAGCTAATAATCAGTATAGCCAAGACATGAACTCAGGTAATATGGTTCCAAAATCTGTGCTCTTAATTACTATACACCTACTCCTCACTTGGGAGCTCTGGTAGCATAGTGCCTAAGGCACTTGACTACTAACCAGAAGGCTGGCAGTTCAAACTCATCAGCCACTCCTGGGAAGGAAGGTTGGGCAATCTACTTCCGTAGTGATACTACCTCAGCAACCCAAGGAGGGGTTGCTATGAGTCTGGTCCAACTCAACGGCACATAACAACAACACAGCAACTCCTCACTTATCAACTAACATTTCGCATTTACAACAATAGTAAAAAATCTACTATCCAACTATGTTGCATTAGTGGCAATCATCTGCCAGTAACAAATGCCACAGTGTTCATCAAGAGTAATGCTAGCTATGATGGTTACAGTTGTATGCCAACTTGGTTGGGCCATGAGGGCCATGATTCTCAGTTGTTTGGCAGTTAAACAATGACACAATTTGGCAGTTATGTAATGATATAGTCATCCTCCATTTTCACATAACTCTGACTTCTGCATAATGCCCTGGTTTGGGGAAACTAATCACATCAGTAGGAGCTATGTTAGCATAGTGCCTAAGGCACTTGACTGCTAACCAGAAGGCTGGTGGTTCAAA
>NW_006921896.1:3958523-3973863 GCF_000298275.1 Orycteropus afer afer
CTACTTCCGTAGTGATACTGCCTCGGAAACCCAAGGAGGAGTCGCTATGAGTCGGGGCCGACTCGATGGCAAACAACAACAACAACAACAACAATCACGTCAGTAAGTGAGTGGGCATATTATTTACTTAAATAAAACAAATTTGAAAGTTTAATTAGACAACAGGAGAAATAAAAAGGCAAATGATGGCTCCATTCACTCACAAACATTTACTGGCACCTACAACACATCACAACCAAAGTGCTTGGAAAACAAAGACTAACACAAAGCTTGCTATTCATCCAGTCAGTCAGTCACACTTAGAGCACAGGGCAGAGAAAATGAATAGAGAGACACAGCAGGGCAAGAAGGGAAGAGCTGAAAAATGATGAAAAGCTTGTATATCATGTTTATGTGCTCAGATTGTTATCCTCAAAGAATTCATTTAAGGATTTCAAGCAGAGCAGTTTCTTGTTTGTCTTAGTTCCAAATAAAAACAAAATTGTCACCAAATTCAAACCCAAATTTCTTGATAATAGAACGCATCATTTTAATTATTTATTTATTATTTAATTATTTTTGTTTGAGGTTGGGTCCTGAGGTAGGTGGGCACAGGGTTTGGGGGCTGCATTTCACTTGGGGGCAGCTCTGTTTGAAGGCTGGGCCTGAGACAGGCGGGCATGGGGCTTGACGGTTTTCACTTGGCAGTGACTGTATTTTAAGGCCAGGTCCCAGGGTAGGCAGGCACAGGAGGGTTAGGAACTACTAAGGGAGACAAACTTGTCTGTCAGGTTGTCACCCTGTGGTGGCTTATGTGTTACTGTGAGGCTGGAGGCTATGCCATTGGTATTGCAAAATGCCAGAAGGGTTAACAGTGGTGACAGGTTTCAGTGGAGCATCAAGGCAAAGACAGCCTCGGAAGAAGAAAGAGGCCATCCACTTTTCAAACAACTGGCCAGTGAAAACTTTATGAATAGCAGTGAAACACTGTCTGATATATTACTGGAAAACTTTATGAATAGCCCTGAAACATTGTCCAATATAATACCGGAAGATGAGTCCATCAGGTCAGAAGGCACTCAAAACCGGACTGGGGAAGAGATGACTCTTCAGAATAGAGATGATCTTAATGATATGGGTAGAGCAAATCTTTCAAGACCTCCGTTGGCTGATGTGGCACAACTCCAAATGAGTAGAAACAGATGCAAATATCCATTACTAAATATGGACTGCAAGAAATATCAATTTAGGAAAACTTAAAGTTTTCAAAAATGAAATGGAACACATAAAGATCAATATCCTAGGCCTTAGTGAGCTGAAATGGACTAGTTTGGCCATTATGAATCAGAAAACTGTATGAGGTACTATGCCAGGAATGACAAACTCAAGAGGCATGATGCAGCATTCATTGTCACAAAGACTTTCAAGACCTGTCCTGAAGTACACCACTGTCAGTGATAGGATAATATCCATATTCCTACAAGGAAGACCAATTAATACTACTATTATTCAAATCTATGCATCAACCACCAAAGCCAAAACTGAGCAAACTGAAGATATCTACCAACTTCTGCAGTCTGAAATTGACCAAACATGAAATCAAGATATGTTGATTATCACTGTGACTGTAATGCAAAAAGAAGAGTTACTCATAGTTGGAAAATATGGCCTTGGTGATAGAAGTAACGCTGCAGATTGCATGACAGAATACTGCAAGACTAACGACTTATTCACTGCAAATACCTTTTCTCAACAACGTAAGCAATGGCTATACATATGGACTTCACCAGATGGAATACATCTGTGGCAAGAGGCAATGGAGAAGTTCAATATCTTCAGCCAAAAGAAGGCCAAGAGCTGATTGTGGAACAGACCATCAACTGCTCATATGCACATTCAAGTTGAAGTTGAAAACAAAACAAGTCCACGAGAGCCTAAATATAACTTGATAAATATTTCTTCTGAATTTAGAGACCTTTTAAAAAATAGACTTGATGCACTGAACACCAATGACTGAAAACCAGAGGAATTGTGGGATGACATCAAGAATTATCATCCATTAAGAAAGCAAGAGGTCATTAAAAATACAGGAAAGGAAGAAAAGACCAAAACAGATGTCAGAAAAGACTCTGAAACTTGCCCTTGAGCAGAGAGTAGCTAAAGCAAATGGGAGAAATGACAAGATAAAAGAGGTTAACAGAAGATTTCAAAGAGCAGCTCAAGCAGACAAAGTCAATTACTATACTGAAATGTGCAAAGACCTGGAATTAGAAAACTAAAATGTGCTTGGCATTTCTCAAGCTAAAAGAATTGAGGAAATAATTTAAGCCTTGAGTTGCAATACCAAAAGATTCTATGGGCAAAATATTGAATGATGCAGGAAACATCAAAAGAAAATGGAAGAAATACACAGAGTCACTGTACCAAGAATTGGTCAATGTTCGTTCACCCATTTCAGGAAGTGGCATATGATTAAGAACCAATGGTGTTGAAGGAAGAAGTCGAAGCTGCACTGAAGGAATGGGTAAAAAATAAGGTTCCAGGAATTGACGGAATACCCATTCAGATGTTTCAACAAACAGATGCCCTGCTGGAGGCATTCACTCGGCTATGCCAAGAGATTTGGAAGACAGCTACCTAGACAACTGACTAGAAGAGATCCATATTTGTACCCATTCCAAAGAAAAGTGATCCCAGAGAATGTGGAAATTATTGAACAATATCATTAATATTACATGCAAGTAAAATCTTGTTGTTGTTATGCGCCGTCAAGTCAGACCCGACTCATAGCGACCCCTCCTTGGGTTTCCGAGGCAGTATCACTACAGAAGTAGATTGCCCCATCTTCCTTCTCAGGAGTGGCTGGTGGGTTAGAATTGCCAGCTTTGGGGATGGCCTCTAACTTGTGGCATGCTTGAATCCTGCATGTAGCCATGTAATTGTTCAGCAGCCTGCCATGCTCTGCTGACCTTGAGACTTTCAATGGACTTGAATTAATGGCCTGCTGGTGGTTTGGTAACATTGGGACTGTGCCATTTTATCTGTCGACCTTGGGCTTGTTAGCCTCAGCTGCCTGAGTGATGAGATGCCTCAAGCTTCAGTGGGCCAGGAGCAAGGGCCAGGAGCTCCAATCTTCGGAGCTGAAGCCCAAGGTCGAGGAGCTTTCACACAGCCTCTAGAGCCTGGACTTTGAACTTGGACTTAAAGCCTTCAAACTGTAAGAGAATAAACTCCTGCTTGTTAAGGCCATCCCATTTGTGGCATATTTCTGCCAGAGTGGCATTAGGTACCCAGAACACCTCTTCAATATCTTTCATTATTTTCTTCCTCCCATTTTCACTGCTACTAATCTATTTAGAAGAGCTCATCACTTAATATATGCATTACTGGTAATAACATAGCAGAGTAGAAAGAACATTAACCTAAGAGTACATTTTAAAGCTAGACTCTACCACTTGTGGGCTTTGTACTGCCTTGGACCATTTCTAAGCCTTTAGTTTTCTCATCTGTATAACGAAAGAGTTAAAACTCAAGGTCTCTTTAAAGTCTACCATTTCAAAACAACTTGACCCACAATCATCAAATGCACTCCCCCAACTACTATTTGATCCACCACAGATAAAAGTAAGCTAATCAGATGCTAACTTTCAAGTCTCTGGCTTCTCTTTTCTGCTTTTTATCCCTTTACTGGTATTACATCCCTGTTTCAAATGTTTCACACCTTCCTATTTTTAGCCAGCCTCACCAAAACGGAAAAGAAAATGACAGTGTCATTAATATTTGTGACTTAAGGTCATTCATAACAATATACTAACTCTTCCTATCATATTTAAATCATAAAGGTTCTAAAGGGATTTTATAGATTGACAGATGATGTGGTAGTAAGGTTATGTGTCCACTTGACCAGGCCTGATTTTGAGTGGCTGGGCAGCTGGATGTAGTTATTCCCCATAATGAGAATGGTAATCAACTCCATGGTGGAATATGCTGCGAGCAGCTGAGTAGCTACCTCAGTGATGTGGTCTGCTTCCAGTATATAAGAAGCTGCTTCAGGAATGATCCGGGGTGGTTTTTTTTTTTTTTTTTGGCACATCTGGATCTTGCATTTGGCCAAGACTTTTATCTCAGTGGCCTGCCATGTTATCTGCTGATCTTGAGACTGTTTCTGGACTTGAACTGTGTTGCTTGATAATATTGGGACTGTGTCATATACTTGTCGACCTTAGATTTGTCAGCATCAGCAGCCAGCAGCTGTCTGAGTTAAGAAAGCCTCCAGCTTCAGTGAGCCAGGAGCAAGAGGTAGAGCTGAAGCCCAAGGTCAAGGGTCTTTCACCCAGTCCCTAAAGCTGGCACTTTGAACTCAGAATTCTAGCCTCCTAAACTGTAAGAAAATAAACTTCTGTTTGTTCAAACCGTCCATTTGTGGTATTTTTCAGTTAGACCAGCCCTAGAGAACCAAAACAGATGGGTAGGTAGGCAGGAAGGAAGGAAGGCAGGTATACTGAAGGAGTGAAGAGAGGAAGGGCAGAAAAAAGGAAGGAAGGAAAGAAGATAAAATTTGGAATGTGAGATAAAATTCCCTTTGGGAAGAGAATCTGAAAGTACAAATAAGAGAATAAAAGAGGGTAAATATTAGTACCTCTCCCAGTAACTTGAAAACAAGGGAAATAAATTGCCTTCCTAGAGTTAAACTATGAAATTATTAGTATATATCAGATCAGAGAAAAACAAAGTCTCCTAGAAAAGGAAAGTCCCTAAATTACTGAAACTAAAAATATAATAAAATAAAATAACAATAGGGAAGGTATGTGCATTATCTAAAGAAGGAAAATAACAATTACATGTGAGTAGGGAGTTCGTTAGTGAAGAAATCTTAAAAGTCTTGGGGATTAAAAAAATGACTATTCTAGATACACTGGATAGATGATTTTTATAGAGAGAGCTAAGTCTATCTAAACATTAGA
The DNA here is from genome assembly GCF_000298275.1 of Orycteropus afer afer. NCBI lineage: Eukaryota > Metazoa > Chordata > Mammalia > Tubulidentata > Orycteropodidae > Orycteropus > Orycteropus afer. The sequence goes on from NW_006921896.1 coordinate 3,963,467, forward strand.
TTCACCTACCTTTTCTTCTGATTCATGCTCAACAAAAGACTTTCTGAATTATGATTTGGTTTATTGAATAGGTTTACATCAAGAAAGAATGCCTTCCATAACATACTACACAGAACCAGTATTCCATATCCTACTTGGCCAAGTAGCAATTGGAATCTTAAAAGCTTGCAAACAGCCATGCAGATCCAAAAATGGGTCTCTCCTTGTCCAGAGCAAAGAATGAAGAAAAGCAAAGATTCATGGAAACAAAGTCCAAGGGACTAGTACACCATACGATCTGCAGCCCATATGACTATGACACCAGAAAAACTAGATGGTTCCTGGCTAACATTGTCAACCACTCAAAGTGGGATCTATGTAGAAGATCCTGGATAGAGAGGGAGAACAATGTGGAACAAAACTCAAAATCATTTAAAAAAAGGGGGGGGCACACACCAGATTTGCTGATCTGATAAAGTCTGGTGGAACCCCTAGCTATCCTTCAGGTCAGGAAGTGAACCCATTCTTGTGACTCCCAGCCAAACAAAAGACAGGCATATGAGCTCTGGTAGCCTAGTGCCTAAGGCACTCGACTGCTAACCAGAAAGTTGGTGGTTCAAACCCCAGCCACTCCTCGGAAGTAAGGTTGGGCAATCTACTTCCATAGTGATACCACCTCGGAAACCCAAGGAGGGGTCGCTATGAGTCGGGTCCGACGCAACAGCAAAATAGCAACAACAATAATGAGCTGAACATTTACATTAGGTAGATGCACTCCTTGGAGAGAACAATCATAGGAGAATAGAAGGGCTGTGTATGCACAGGGAGACAGCTCAGGGGGCAGGAATACATGGGAGGGACGGACACAGGGAAAAGGTAACTATGGGGAGGAAGTGGGAGGAGAGATGCTGCATTGTGGGAAATTGCAGTCAATGTCATGAGACAAAGTATATGTGAACTGCTATATGGAAGATACATTTGCTCTGTAAACTTTGACCCAAATCACAATAAAATTAAAAATGAAAGAATGCCTTCACCCTGTTCTGAAACTGAAACCTTCAGTGGCTCTAGTTCATACTCCTTAACGTCCACCCTTAAAATCCTCTACAAAATTAATTTTAGTGCCTAAGGCATCTGACTGCTAACCAGAAGGCTGGTGGTTCAAACCCACCAGCCACTCCTCAGAAGGAAGATAGGGCAATCTACTTCCATAGTGATACCACCTCAGAAACCCAAGAAGGGGTCACTATGAGTTGGATCCGACTCGATGACAGTGAGTTTTTTGAGATTTATTCTACTAGAGTCTTCTGTTTCAACCAAACTAATCTTCTCACTGTCCCTCAATACTCAATACTTAGGCTTACTCTTATGCCTCCATCAAAGATTCACACTTGACACAAGTCTACCTCCTCCATAATGCCATTCTTGGGTGCTCCAGTTTATGATTCTCCACTTTCAACTTTCTAAGGCATTCTGTATCACTCATTTTACTCAATCATGTGACATATTTTCTTATCTCATATTTTCCATGTTGCAAATGAAGTCATAGCTCTTCAATTACAGGTAGCCAAAACTTAAGATTCTATCTTATTTTTCAAATCCTTCAAAGGACCTACTCAATACGGAGAACATGCTCAATAACTACATGGTGAATTAACTTTGTCTGATGATGCCTATTTCTCATACAATACAAAATTACAGCTTTAAACTTACGCTACTATAATTTCTTTGCAGAAAATCACTTCAAAGTATAGATTGTGTGTATGAATGTATATGATTACAGTCTGCATTTTTCTGATCACTTCGTTCTTTACTTCTGAAATGTTTCATTTGGTTCTTACCTGGTTATGATGGGATCTGCAGCATGATTTGGGCCCCATCGCCCCAAAAGCCCCCGGCCAACCAGTCCTGTCCGTCCTGCAGGATTTCTGGGAGAGGAAAAACAATCAACTGAATGTGTTCTTCTTTTTTAACCCAATTTGACATGTCCCAAAAGAAAAAGTAAGAAAAACAGGGGGATAATAAAATCTCCTCACAAATCCAGGAGTACTATCACATTATCTGGCACTAAATCCATTTCTAAAGTTCTGCAATATAAAAGTTTATTTCAGCTGTTACTATACTTCTAAATTCAAACTACAACCCTTTGAACTTGGAAGATGAAATGCTTTGCGTAAGTATAAAGCTGAAATGCATCTGCATTTCATCATCTATCTCTACAACAGTGACAATTTATTTTTCAGGATACACTTCTCTTCACTTTCTCATCATCTTTTCCTACTTCACGCTCCAATTCTCCCCATTTTTCATTGCATTTTTAAGTCCATTTTCCCCAGTGGGCACAGCATTTTTATATGATGTAGCATATCATAAAATATTATTTAATATTTCATAGATTTCAAGAGTAAGCATATTTCAGAGTAAGCAATTTTGTAAAACTATCAACTTAGCATTTAACCTAATGCCATAATCCAATGCAAACAAGACTGTCAGATAAACATATCAAAACTCATCCCTAAGTAATTTTCTTCCAGTTAAGTCTCCAAATATTCAATTTTCATTACATACCAGTTAAATGTCCTACCTGTTATCTTACCTATTTAATATTGTATTTTTTGTCTTCCCACTATATGAAGGTATATAAACAACTTGTCGAAAATGTTTTGATACCTTGTTTTACTCTGTCCTTTCTTATAACTCTTATTATAATTAAAGGAGGGAAATTTTATATTACTTGGTAGTAGATTCAGACAATTTTCAGCAACACTTGCAAATAAAGACAGAAAGACAAAACATCTGTCCAACTGATTGTAATGCTATTTTTCAAACCTACAGAAGAGGCAGGGTGGCCAGCAACAATGTTTTATTTCATACAACCACAAAGCTCTGAGTATGAATGATCAAAGCCAATATTAAGAGAAAATGTTAGGTGGTGTGTGTGTGTGTGTGAGAGAGAGAGAGAGAGAGAGAGAGATTTGGGTGGTGCAAATTTACAAAGCATATTCATGTCTCAACAGTTCATGTACATTTAGTTTCACAGCCCTGTTTACAATCCCCTACCATAAAAAGTTCTCCTCCCACCTCATCCCTGGGACTACCCCTTGCCTGTGACCTTATCTATACATTCCTGTTTGTCCAGCTTTCCCTCCGTGTGAATGCTGCCCTTCTGATGTCTCATGGCTGACTGACCTAAGGGATGCATCTCCCTGGGGTAGGTGTTCTGCTTATAGGTCTTTCTACTGTTTGGCTGAGAGCTAATCCATGGAAGTGACTATACAGTTCCATGCCCAAAGGATAATCTGGGGCCACAGTCTCAGAGGTTCCACCAGTCTCCATCTGATCAGTAATTCTGTCATTTTTGTGTTTTTTAATTTTGTTCCACATTTTTCCTCCCACTCTACCCAGGATCTCCAATTCTCATCTCTTTCCAAGTGGTTGGCATTGGTAGTCAGGCACCATCTAGTTTTTCTGGTCTCAGGGTCATGATGGCTAAAGTCTCCATCGTCCATCATATCCTTGGATTCTTTCCAAATGACTTTGATTTTCTTCACTCTACTTTGCTCCAGATGAAGGAAGACCAATAGTTCCATCTTACATGGTCGCTCAAATGTTTTTAAGACTCCAGTCACTACTCACCACAGCAGGATGATGCAGAACAAGATTTTTATTTACTATGTTATGCCAATTGAGTGTGATGTCCCCGAGACTATGGTCCTGAGCCTGCAGGCCCAGTGACTCTCGCCCTCAACGTGTTTGGTCGCCTCTGAGAAGCTACTCCAACCTCATCCCCTGTTCCTCCTGTAATGCATATGGATGTTTTTGTAGTACAAGTATATATCTAAGATTATCTTCAGCCAAATCTATCCTTGGTCGTGGGTATATTCCTGTTTGCCTACCCACACTTGATCTTCTCACCTGTCTATGCACTTATCCACACCCTAATGTTTATTGCCATTGATAATGCAGTATTTTGCAATGTAATAGTATTTGCCTTTGTTCTCTTTATCTCTGGGGCAAATTATTGTGTCCTCCTTTTCCCTATTATCACTGTATTGGTCACATACTATTGTTATATTGCCTTTCATTTCACCCAAATCACCAAAATTTCTTAACTAGTCAGAAATATTCCCTCCCCTTCCCTCTTATCCCCAGTAACCAACAAGGTAAATTTCCTTCCCTGCATAAACCTTTTCTTGACGTTTTACAATAAAGGGCTCATACAACATTCATCCTTCTGTAACTGACTTACTTCACTCGGCATAATGTCCTCCAAATTCATCCACATTATGAAGTGATTCATACATTTTTCATTATTCTTTAATGTTGCATATTTCACTGTATGAATGTACTATAGTTTGGTTATTCATTCATCTGTTGATGGGCACTTAGGTTGTTTCCATCTCTTTGCTACAGTGAACTGTGCTGCAATGAACATGGGTGTGAATATGTCGATTCGTGTCCTGGATCTCACCTCTTTAGGATATATTCCCAGTAATGGAATTGCTCAGCCAAACAGAATTTCTATTTTCAATTTTCTAAGGAAATGCCATACAATATTCCACAGTGACTGTACCATTTTACAGTCCCACCAGCAATGTATGAGTTCCAATCTCTCCACACCCTCACCAGCATTTGTTATTTTCTGTCTTCTTGAATTTTTCTACTATTGCTGGGGTGAGATAGTATCTCATTGTTGTTGCTTTGATATAAATCTCTCTAAACCCACCAGCCACTCCTCAGAAGGAAGATTGGGCAATCTACTTCTGTAGTGATACTGCCTTGGAAACCAAAGGAGGGGTTGCTGTGAGTCGGATCCAACTCGTGAGCATTAATTCACGTTTGTTGGCCATATATCTCCTTCAGTGAAGTGTCTGTTCACATCCTTTGCCCATTATTGAGTTGGGTTGTCTGGCTTATTGGTGTTGAGGTGTTCTGAAGTTTCCTATAAATTTCAGTGAAAAGTCCCTTGTCAGATATGTCATAGCCAAATATTTCTTCCCAATCTGCAGGTTCTCTTTTTACCATTTTAAGTAAGTCTTTCAATGCACTTAAGAATTTAATTTTTAAAAGGTCCCAGTCATCTAGTGTCTCTTCCAGTACTTGTGCATTTTGGGTTATGCTTGATAGTCTATTTATCCCATAAATTAGGACCCCTAGGTTTGCCCCTATTTTATCTTTCATGAACTTTATGGTATGGGGTTTTACATTTAACTCTTTAATACATCTTGAGTTCATTTTTGTGTATGATGTGATATGGATCTTGTTTCATTTTTCTCCAAGTGGATATCCAATTTTGCCAACACTATTTGTTAAAGAGGCTTTCTCTCCTCCATTTAATGGGTTTTGGCCCTTTGTCAAAAATCAGCTGTCCACGGATGGGTCTATTTCTGGGTTCTTGATTCTGCCACTGGTCTATCTGTCTTCGTTGTACCAATACCACAGTTTTGATTACTGTGGCTATATAATATGTTTTGAGATTAGAAAGTATGAGACCTCCTATTTTATTTTTCTTCTTCACCAGTGCTTTGCTTATCCAAGGTCTTTTTCCTTTCCATATGAAGTTAGTGATGGGTTTTTCCATGTCCTCAAAGAACACTGATGGAATCTGGGTTGGGATTGCATTGAATGTATAGATTGCTTTGGGCAGTACTGACATTTTCACTATATTCAGTATTCCTATCCATGAATATGGCTTGTTCTCCCATTTACAAAGGTCTCTTGTAGTTTCTTGCAGTAGTGTTTTGTAGTTTTCTTTGTATAGGTCTTTTGTGTCCCTATTTATTCGTAACTATTTTATTTCTTTGCTAGCTATTGTAAATGGTATTATTTTCCTTATTTCCTTTTCAGAGATCTCGTTGTTGATGTGGAGGAATCCAACTGATTTTTGTATGTTGATCTTGTATTCTGTCACTGAGCTAAATCTCTCAATCAGTTCCGGTAGTTTTCTTGCTGAGTTTCTTGGGTTTTCTACGTATAAGATCATGTCATCTGCAAAGAGAGACAATTCTACTTTTCTCTGCTAATTTGGATGACTTTTCTTTCTCTTTCTTGCCTTACTGCCCTGACCAGGACATCCAATACAATGTTAAATAAAAGTGGTGATGGAGGCCATCCTTGTCCTGCTCCTGTTCACAATGAGAATGCTCTCAATCTTTCTCAACTGACAATAATGTTGGCTGTTTGTTTTACGTATATGTCCTTTATTATGTTGAGGATTTTTCCTTCTATTCCTATTTTGCTGTGAGTTTTAAACAGAAATTGGTGTTGAATTTTATCAAATGCCTATTCTGTAACAACTGATAGGATCATGTGGTTCTTTTCCTTTGTTTTATTTATGTGATGGGTTATACTGATTGTTTTTCTGCTGTTGAATCATCCATGCATAACTGGCATGAATCCCACTTGGTCATAATGTATTATTTTTGATACGTTATTGGATTCTGTTGGCTAGGATTTTGTTAAAGATTGTTGCATCTGTATTTATGAAGGATATCGGTCTGTAGTTTTCTTTTCAGTGGTGCCTTTCCCTGGTTTTGATAGCAGTGTTATGCTTGCTTCATAGAATGAATTTGGGAGAATTCCATATTTTTCTATGTTCTGGAATAGTGTGAGTAGCATAAATGTCCGTGCTTCTCTGAATGTTTGATAGAATTCTCCAGTGAAGCCGTTTGGGCCGACTTTTGGGGGGTATTTAGGGATCTGCTCAATTTCTTCTTTTGTTATGGGTCTGTTCAAGGAGTCTATCTCAGACTGAGTTAGTTTAGGTTGATCTTGTGCTTCTAGAAGTAAGTTCATCTCTTCTAGGTTTTCGAATCTGTTGGAGTACAGTTCTTCATGATATTATTTTATCATTTTTATTTCAGTTGGTTCTGTTGTGATGTCACCCTTTTCTTTTATTATTCATGTTATCTGCATTTCCTTTCTTTTCCCTTGCCAGTGGTTTGTCCATTTTGTTAATCTTTTTGAAGAACCAGCTTCTAGTTGTGTTGATTTTCTCTATAGTTTGTTTTATTTCTGATGATCTTTATTTTTCCCTTTGTTCTGGATACTGTTTTCTTGTTGATCTTTTTCTAATTGTTAAAGTTTTTAAGACAGACAAGTAACGATTTTGGTTCTTTCTTTTTAGATGTGTACTTATTGCTATAAATAGACCTTGGAGTATTGTTTTTGCTGTGTCACAAAGGTTCTGGTAAGTTGTTTTTCCATTCTCATTTGTTCCTAGGAATTTTTTTTGCACACTTTATTTCTTCCGTTTCCTAGCACTTTTGAGCAGTATATTGTTCTGCTTCCACGTATTTGATTTTTTTCCTTGGTCTTCCTATTATTGTACTTGTATAGCATTGTGATTCAAGAAGATGCTTTGTTTTTAAATTTATTGAGGCTTGTTTGGGTGGCATAACATATGATCTATTCTGAAAAATGATCCATATGCACTGGAGAAGAACATTGTGCTCTGTATATGTCTATGAGATCAAGCTGGTTGTATTGTTGAAATCTTCTGTATCTTTCTTGGAGTTTTTTCTAGTTGTTCTGTTCTTGCTCAAGAGTGGTATGTTAAAGTTTCCTACTACTTTTGTAGAACTGCCTGTTATTCCTTTCAATTCAGTTAATGTTTGCTTTATGTATTTTACAGTTCTTCCATTGGGTGCATAGATACTTATTATGGTAATGTCCTCTTTGTCAATTGACAGTTTTAACATCATGGAATACCCTTCTTTGTCCCTTATGCTGGTTTTTCACCTTGAAGTCTATTTTATCAGAAATTAGTATTGGCACTCCTGCTCTTTTATAGTTGCCATTACCTTAATATATTTTTCCATCCCTTGATTTTTACTTTATCTTTGTATCTAAGGTGGGTCTCTTGTAGACAGCATATTGATGGGTCTTCTTTTCTTGGTGTTTGACTGCTAATCAGAAGGCTGTAGGTTCAAACCCACCAGCCACTCCTCAGAAGGAAGATTGGGCAATCTACTTCTATAGAGATAGTGCCTTAGAAACCCAAGAAGGGGTTGCTATGAGTCAAATCGACTTGACAGCAGTTTTTTCTTTCTTTTTCTATTTTTATCCAATGTGCCACTCTCCTCTTGACTGCTGCATTTAGTCCATTCACATTCAGTATAATCAATGATTACGTAGGAGCTCTGGTGGCATAGTGCCTAAGGCATCTGACTGCTAACCAGAGAGTTGGTGGTTCAAACACATCAGCCACTACTCAGAAGGAAGACTTGGCAATCTACTTCCATAAAGACACCAACTTGGGAACCCAAAGAGGGGTCACTATAAGTCAGAACCAACTCGATGGCAGTGAGTTTGCTTTTTTTTTTTATAAATTTACTGCTGTCATTCTCTTTTGGTTTTTGTTCTGTTGTTGATTTTTTTGTTCCAAATATTTTTCTGTACTGGGTTCATTTTTATATCAAGTATTTTTTCTTTTCTTCATTTTGTGTTTACTAAGCCCTTGTCATTTTCTTCTTCTTTGGTTAGAAGGATTATTCATTTTTCTCATGGTTATCCTGAAGTAAATTCTTATCTCCCAAAGTTTGGAACAGGCTGTTCTATATATTGCTCTGATTTCCTCTCCATTTCAAAGTTTTATTATTATAACATTCCCACTATTTGTGTTGTTGTTGATGTCATTTAAAGATTACTCCTCTATTTCCATTTTTTGTGAGCTTATTTTGAGAATCTTTTTTCAAGGTTGGTTTCCAGGTGGTGGTGTCAAGTGTCTTGATTTTTTTTCTTGTTCTCTGTTGCGGGTTTTCTGTTGGGAGGTGTGGTAGTTGTTTGTGTGTCTGCTTGGCTAGGCCTGGTTGAGTGACTGGGAAGCTGGTGGTAGTTATTCCCCATGATGACACTGGCAATCAACTCCATGGTGGGATCTACCACAAGTAGCTGAATAGCTGCCTTTGGGATGTGGTCTGCTTCATGTATATAAAGAGAAGTCTTAGGAATGGTCTCTAGCTTGTAACATGTTTGGACCCTGCATGTAGCCATGTTATTGCTCAGCAGCCTACTATGCTCTGCCAACCTTGGGACTTACAATGGACTTAAGTTAATGGCATGCCATGTGGATTGGTAACATTAGGACTGTGCCTTTTTACTTGTCATCCTTGGGGCTTCTCAGCCTCAGCAGCCAGCAGCTATCTGAGTGAGGAAATACCTCTAGCTCCAGTGGGCTGGGAGCAGGAGGCAGAGCTGGATCCCAAGGTTGAGGGGCTTTCACCCAGCCCCTAGAGCCTGGCATTTTGAACTTGGACTTAAAGCCTCCAAACTGTAAGAAAATAAACTCCTGTTTGTTCAAGCCATCCCATTTGTGGTATATTCTTGTCAGAGTGGCACTAGGTAACCAGAACAGAAGGACATCCTTTAGCATTTCTTGTAGGGTTGATGTGGTTTTCACACATTCACTTAATTTGTTTTTCTGGGTATGTCTTAGTTTCACCCTCATATTGGAGAGACAGTTTGGCTGGGTATATAATTCCTGGTTGGCAAATATCTTCCTTCAAGGTTCTGTCTATGCCATTCCATTGCCTTCTTGATTGCATAGTTTCTGCTGAGAAATCAGAGCTGTCTTATTGGATGCCCATTGTAGGTAACATTTTGTTTTTCCCAAGCTGCTCTCAAGACTCGTCTTTGGTTTTGAAAAGTTTGACTGTGATATATCTTGGTAAATTTCTCTTGGGGTCTATCCTGCATGAAGTTCACTGAGCTTCTTGGATGGGTATCTTTTCCTCTTTCATGATATAGGGAAAATTTTCTGTTAGCAAGTCTCTTACAATTTTCTCAGGTTTTTTTTTTTTTTTTTCCTGCCTCCTTTTATTCTGGAATTCCAATTAGACACGTGTTCTTTTCCTATCATCCCATATAACTCTTAGGTTTTCTTCATTTCTCTTGAATCTTTCTTCTGATTTTTCTCATATAAGCTGACATCAGGGGATTTGTCTTCTAGCTGGGAAATACGTTCTTCAGCCAGTTCTAGTCTACTCTTTTGTCCTTCCAATGTGTTATCTATCTTGGCAATTTTGTTCATCTTCTGGATTTCTAACTGCTGTTCTGTATGATTTCCAATTATGTATTTATTTCACCATTTTGCTCTTGAATGATTTTCCTGAATTCTTCAAAGGTATTATCTGTCTTCTCCTTGCTTCTGTTTATGGTCTGCTTCTGTTTATGGTCTCCTTGCACTCTTGGAGAAATACATGTGTGTGTGTGTACATACATACACACACACACACACACATATATATATATTTGTTGTTGTTGTTAAGTGCTGTCGAGTCGTTTCCGACTCATAGCGACCCCATGCACAGCAGAACGAAACACTGCCCAATCCCGCGCCAGCCCCACAATCCCTGCTATACTAGAGCCCATCATCACAGCCACCGTGTCAATCCATCTCGTTGAAGGCCTCCCCCTTT
>NW_006921896.1:3977513-3984582 GCF_000298275.1 Orycteropus afer afer
TATTATATATATATATAAAATGTTTTGAATTCCTTATCAGATAGTTCTATTATTCATTCTTCCTCAGGAAGATTTCCTAATTCTTTAGTTTGAACACTTGTTTCTATTATCCTGTGCTATTTTTGTTGTTGCTATTGTTTGATTTAAAGCTAGTTGTTTCATAGATATTCTGAAGTTGCTGTCTTTATTAGTTATGTACTACTGATTTGTTTCACCCTGGTTTTATGTTTTACTTTAATATATCTGGAAGTGTGGAACATGTGTACTTCTTTGGTTGTTAAGTTGGCTGTACTAGGGCATTCTCCAGTTTTCTCTGTGTTTATATTTTATTTTGTTTTAATATATCTGGATGTGTGGAACAGGTGTACTTCTTTGTTTGTCAACCTGGCTGTACTGGGATGCACACCAGCTACCTCTGTTTTCATAGAGTAACTGGCAATGGCATGGGTGCAGGTCTCTGTTCGTCATGAAAAGGAATTGCAGCTGGGATGTGCAAGTGTTATCCACCATCCATCATTGATCCTGTGGTGCAGGAGCTATTAGTGTTACTCATCTGTTAAGTGAGTGGTCAAGTGTAGTAGCTATGGCTGACTAGTGGAGGATTAATATGTTCCCTACACTGGATGAAGCAGGGGAAAAAAAAGGCAAGCCAAAGAGAAGGAGAGATGAAAAGATAGAATAAAAATAGATGATATGGACCTGTTGCATTGGGATAAATTGTAGTCAATGTCAAGAGACAAAGTATGTGTGAACTGCTGTATGGACAGTGAATTTGCTCTGTAAACTTTCACCCAAATCACAGTAAGAAAAGAAAAAAAAAAAAAGAGTACTCCTGACAAACCCCTAAGACTTAGGCTCTGTTTGCCTTGGCAAACATATGTGACATCATCTGGCACCTCCAACCAGGGGAAACTCTACTCCAGCTGAGGTGCAGTGAATTACTTAATATGGCCCTTCTAGCCAGACTATTAAAAAAAAAAGATAATATGGAATAGAGAAAAAGGAAAAAAAAAATATAAGAATGAGAGAGAAAACAAAAGTGGGCAGGTGAGAGGAATGAAGGATTGGTATGACTGATAGAGGACAAGGAGGTAAAGGCGTAAATGATCAGATAAAAAGGAAGAAAAATTGGGTAAGAGAAAATTAGAAAAAGGGAGGATAAGGTAATTGAGGAGGGATTTTTCTAGTTATGTTCAGCTACAGGCCCTAGGAGCTGGCTGTTGTGGCAGAATCTATGCATTCACTGGAGTACCTGCATAGGAGAAAGAAGGTTGGTGCAAGAAGTGACCTCCAGGGGAAAAGGCTAAAGCTTGTTTATTGTGCTTAGGGTGAGAGAGTTCAGCCAGTGGAGGACAGTGCAGGAGTGGAGGACAGCTGTAGGCCATGCATCTGTTTGGAGTGGTTTGCTGATGGTGGCACTCGACCACCAGTCAAAGCCTTGCAGTTCAAGCCCACCTGCCACCCCAAAGGAGGACAGTCCTTCTGCATGAGGATCCACAAGCCCAGAATCCCAGGCCTCAGTTCCACTATATACTAAAAAGGATTGCTAAGTGTTAGATTTGAGCCTACTGCCATGGGTCCAATTTAGGGATTTGGACAGAATTTCTCTTCCCTTTCTAACTCCCTACCAGAGTCTGAGGCAGCCTGACTTATTTCTCAACACAATCTTTGCCCACATGAGCAGCTTGAGCTCACCTTGAAAACCTCCCAATCTGTCTACTCTGTGTTTTTATCATCTGTGGGTTCCATGAAGGTTTTTTTCCCTTCTTGACCTCCTTTCTGTTTCTAATGACTTTTCTCAGCTCTGCCAGCTGGTTGGCTTTTTTATTTTCCCCACTCACTTAATCTGTTCCCCCTTTCCCAATCGTCCCTGGATCTAATGTTTTATCTTCTCATTAGATATTCATAACTCCAGAATCATTATTTGTATTTGTTTTACTGAATTTCTCAAAATCTCTGTTGAAAGAGGGATCTGGTGTGCAGTCTATTAGTAGGATGCCATCTTAACTCCCTGAGAATGTTAGTTTTTATAGATGACTGAACCTGTAACTTATAAACTAGAAGCAGTGGAATGGATATTTAGACTACACTTTAGCCTGAGACACAGAGAAAATTGTTTGCAGAGACAGAAATGAAGTCAACAAAAAAAAAAAAAAAAAAAAGCAGAGATGAGACAGAAGACAGTCCTACTGGATTTCTAACCTAATCTAACCCTTTTCTAAAGTTAGCTGCAGTTGTACTTTGGGCTTCTTGAGATAAGAGCCCTTGAATAAATTTCATTTTTTGCTCAGCAGATTAAAAGTTAGTTTCTGTTTTGGTTCTCCAGTGCTGCTGTAACAGACATGCCATAAATATATGGTTTTAAAAGGGATTTATTCTCTTACAGTTTAGGAGGCTAGAAATCTGAGTTCAAAGTGTCAGCTCTAGAGCCTGGATGAAAGCCCCTTGAACTTGGGCTTCAGCTCTGCTTCTTGCTCCCAACCCACTGGAGCTGGAGGCATCTCTTAACTCAAGCTGCTGCTGGCTGCTGAGGCTGACAAATCCAAGGTCAACAAAGAAAACAGCACAGTCCCAAGAGTATCAAGCAACACGGCAGGCCACTGGTTCAAGTCCAGAAACAGTCCCAAGATCAGCAGGTAACATGGCAGGCTGCTGAATGGAGACAGCTAAATGTAGGACCAAGCATGCCAAAAAGCTCACAGACCTTTCTCCAAGCTTCTCCTTATATACTCATATATAGACCTCATCCCTAAGGCAGGTACTGAGCTGCTCACAGCAGATTCCACCACGGAGGTAATTACCAGTCTTACCATGAGGAATTACTACATTCAGATGCCCAGCCCCTCAAAACCAGGCCCAGTCAAACTGACACACCTTTAACTACCACAGTTTCCATTATTCAGTCTTGATTTTTTAATCAAGCATGCTTCTTGGCTTTCCTATCTTTTTATACACGAACATATCTTTTACCCAGAAAAGAACCCAAGATTTAAGTCAAATGCCAGAAATGACTTTAAAAAAACCTCAGTAACAAATAATGCAGAAAGATGAGCAAAGGAATATTTTACCAAAACCGGAGGACAAAGTTGGTTGGGGTTGGGAGTACTATGATTTTCATGTTCTAGAAGAACTAGCAGATACTTGCAACATTTTTATAAGGTGATTACCATGATGACAAATCTATGGTCCTTCTTTTGTTTTATTTGTGGCATTTTAACTTTTATATAAGAAACCCTGGTGGCAGAGTGGTTAAGTGATCAGCTGGAAACTGAAAAGTTGGTGGTTCAAATCTACCAAGTGCTTCATAGGAGAAAGATGTGACAGTTTACCTCCATAAAGATTTACAGCCCTAAAGTTTGTTGTTATTAAAAAAAAAAAAAAAAAAGATTTACAGCCTTAGAGACCCAATGGTGCAGTTCTAGTCTGTCCTATAATGTTGTTATAACTCAGAACTAACTAGACAGCAATGGGTTAGCTTTCTAACTTTTAAAATGTCTTAATGAAAATGGGTAATTTTGGAATTTTATAGAAAATATTTTTTAAAAGTATGCAAAGAACTTTGATGTTAAATTATTGTTTGGTTTGGTTTGATTTATTCATATGTGTTTAGAAATATTCCCACTTTAAGACTGTTGTTAGTTGCTTTGGAGGAAGCTGCAACTCATAGCAACTTATGTATAACAGGACAAAACACTGCCCTACCCTGCACATCTTCACAACTACTGGTATATCCGACACCCCACTGATCCATCTCATGGTGGGTTTCCTTCATTTTCACTATCTACTACTTTACCAATATCATAATGTTCTGTTGTAATTCATAAAGTTTTCATGACTAATTTTCAGAAGTAGATCAGTCCCTTTCTCTTAGTCTGGAAGCTTCAATGAAACCTGTACACCCTGGATAACCCTGCTGGTTTTTAAAATATTGGTAGCTGACCTTTCAGCATCACAGCAATGCACAGACCATGACAAAATGACAAACTGACAGACAGGTGTGGTACTTTAAGTTACTGTTTCATTTCATAAATGAACTATTAAGATAAAATTTTCAATCCTTTGTTTGTTAATTTATTTATTTATTTATCCCGTCAAGGTGGAGTTACAAAAAAGACTGAAATCTTAACTCTGCCACTTATACGCTGTATACAATTTGCTTATACTCTCTTTATCTAAAATAGAACTAAGAATATCTACCCACAGGTTATTGTGAAAATTTAATTAGATCACATATGTAAATTATTTTGTACCATACCTGGTACACACAAGCACTCGGTAAATGTTAATTATGTCTTGCATTTTATTAAAACCCATTGTTGTAAGATGCTCCATTCACAGTACCTACCTAGGTCTTCCATTTTCAATCTCATACAGGCCATTCTGACTCTTTCTCTCAACATGTCCATCCTTCTCATTAAACTTAGGAGAAAAATTACTTTCACTGTAATGAGAATACCAATGCAAATAAGAAACAATGATTCAATAATACCAACAATGATTCAACAATATTGAGTAAAATCAACGGCCATTCTGGCTTTTTCTCTCAACATGTCCATCCTTTTCATTAAACTTAGGAGAAAAATTACTTTCACTGTAATGAGAATACCAATGCAAATAAGAAACAATGATTCAATAATACCAACAATGATTCAATAATATTGAGTAAAACCAGCATAATGCTGATATAGTCAATCTGTTATATTAAATAATATATATTCCTACAACAGTAATTTATTTAAACGTTAGTTTTCATTTACTAATCCATCTCACTCCCTCACAATAGTGTCTAAGAAAAAAAGTTATTATTTCTTTTAACCAAAACATCTTACAATTTCCAAGGATGTGCATTATTACTGGACTCAATAATCCCTCTGGGAACAACAACTGGCTGAGGTAGAGCTCCTCTCATTTGCTACCAAAATAGTCTGCATCAATACAGCAAGGAAAACTTTGCTGTTGGCACAGTATGGTAATTACTGGTTCTCATGTGATTCCAAAAATAAGATTCTTCCTGCTGTATCAATCTTTCTACTGATCCAAAGTAATTTCAATTTCTTCAAATGTACACTGATTAATATTTTAATAAAAAATATTTTATCAAAACAGTGAACTCACCCCACAAATAGCATAATGATACGATGTAGATTAAAAACAGGTATACTGGAAATGGCCTAGATCTTAGTGCGTGTAGTACTTACAGAGCTACATTAATGTGAAAATTTACTGAGTTGTACCTGCATGCTTAAGAAATGTGCACTTTATTGCATTTATGTATTACCTCAATAAAAAATATAATTAAATGGATATAATACAAATAAACTACTTTCCTCACCATTAAGAAATCACTGGCATAATTGTACTGACTGTGAATAAAGAGTCATGTAGCACTGGACAGTTCATAGGCAAGGAAGTTTTCTGTCACAGGTTTCACATTTTTCCTTCTTTAATTCTAGTATGTGAACATAAAAATATTTGTGGTCTGTTTTGGGAATAGCTTTCAATTTGGATGATCCAGACATTTTCTCAAAATTTCCAGCCAATCTGCTATCTAACACACAAAAAAAGAATTACATTGTAAAAATGAAATCACAGTTGCAATGATGTTTTCCAGACTCTAAAAATTTACCATTAAAATAAATAAACAAACCTAGCTGTAATTAATTTTAGTATAAAGCTTTGTTTTTAGATGGTGACATAATTTCAATTTTTGAAAAATAAACTGAATGAAAAATAAGAAAATGTACTCAATCATTACACTACTTTAATTATATATAATGTAAATGTAAGCAGCTCTGGTGATGTAGTGGTTAAGGAACTTAACTGCTAACTAAAAAATCAGTGGTTAGAACCCATCAACTGCTCCATGGAAGAAAGATGAGGCAGCCTGCTTCTATAAAGATTTACAGCCTTAGAAACCCAATGGGAGTTGCTATGAGTCAGAATCAACTCGATGGCAGTGAATGTGGTTTGGGTTTGGTATAACATTTATGTAAATAGGCATATGTATAATATAGATACAAATATATAAATCCTCTAAAATAGAATGAAATGGAGCTCATTTAAAGCTAATAATTTCCCTGCAGATTATTTTAATGATTAATTAATAATCAAAGTACTACAACACAGTTACAAAAACATCTTTGAATACAATAGGAAACTGTGGGTTAAAATCATGGTCTGTTGTTGTTATGTGCTGTCGAGTTGGATCTGACTCATAGCCACCCCTCCTTTGGTTTCCGAGGTGGTATCACTACGTTAGCAGTCAAGTGCTTTAGGTACTAGTTAATGATGAAGTTTAACAATATACTGAATTAAGACTGGATATACCCAAACAGCAAATTTTCTTATTTAACTGGTATGTCTTGAAAGGACTACGATTTACAATAAACTTACCAATTAAATCAAACTTATAAAACTAGGGTGGCAGTTTAGGAGAGTACTTAAGAGTATGAACTCTGAAGTCAGACTGAATTCAGGTCCAAGCTTTACTATCAACTAACTCTGTGACAAACTTTCTGTAATTCCACTTTTTTTTCTTATACAGAGAATAAGATGTCTGCCTTCCAGAATGGTTGTAAGAATAAAAGAAATAAAATAATGTTTGTAAACCACTTAACACAGAGCCTAGCTCGTAGTTAGTGTACACACACACCACATAAACAAGAACAACAAAAAAAATCATAATAATGACTATTAAAAGGAACACAAACATAAAACATTGTTGCACTTCTATGAATTTAGTCAAAGCATTTTTGCTTGAATTTTTCTTTTTTTTTTTATGCTCTCTATCACACTTCTATTTTTTTTATATACTGCTATAATTCTCTATCATTTTGTTCTTAATTAATTGGGAAAAAATTTTGAAAAACATATCTTTACTAATTCAAATACAAGTTGCAAAAACGACAAGGAGGCCACATGTTCTGACCTCCTCTAACCCTACAAGGGGAAGGCAGGATTACCAGCAGTAACCCAAGGCCTATTACTGCAAGGCCAGACATGCTGCCTCCCTCCAGCCCTTTCATCAACCGTTCCTCCCAAGGCACCCACCACCTCTCTCCTGGGTTCG
>NW_006921896.1:3985752-3998134 GCF_000298275.1 Orycteropus afer afer
AAAAAAAAAAAAAAAAAGCTAAAAAATTTAGTTCAAGGAACCAAAAATACATTTTTCAATTTCAAAGACTTTTAAAAATCAGAAAATTCAAATTTGATGTCTATTTTGTATAAAGTTCCAAAATCTGGAAGAAATTACTTCCAAACATAAAAATTTTCTAAATATAATTCAATTTTATTCATTGGAATCCACTCACTGAATTTATTTCAGTTGAGAAAAGAGGCTGTATGTTTACTTTTGTGTTTTAGAATGAGAAAGTTTGTTATGCAACTCAAACTCAACCACAAAACAAATGTAAAAGAAGGCTGCTAAAACTCCAAACCAAACCAAACTCACTCCCATCAAGTTGGATCCAACTCATAGCAAACCCTCCTTGGGTTTCCAAGGCAGTATCATTACGGAGGGAGCTGTGGTAGCATAGTACCTAAGGCACTTGACTGCTAACCAGAAGGCTGGTGGTTCAAACCCACCAGCCAGTCCTCAGAAGGAAGATGGGGCAATCTACTTCCATAGTGATACTGCCTTGGCAACCCAAGGAGGGGTCGCTATGAGTCAGGTCCGACTGGACAGCATATAACAACAACATCATCATTACGGAAGTAGATTGCCCAATCCAAGGAGTGGCTGATGGATTTGAATCGCCAGCCTTCTAGTTAACAGTCAAATGCCTTAGGCACTACATCACCAGAGCTCATGAAGAAATACATTTTTAAAAGTACGCATTGGCTTCCATTTTCGTCCATTACAGAGTTAACTAGTATCACACTAGTCCTTCTCCATACATAACTATAAAAGTGAACAGAATATGTAACTCTTTTCAGATGATGGACAAAAAGCAGCACAGGACTGTGTGATCCCTGACAGAAGGGAAATGAGACGAGTCCATGATTATCTGACCTATTACCTAATGGCACATTCTGGAAAATAACAAGAGCAGCAAAAAAAGATCTAGTGATCTTACTAAACTGAGGAAGTCAGAGATCAGAGTTCAGGACTACTGAAACAATTTCAGTTTATGCTTCCTAAAGGAAGGAAACTGTGAAGAGAAGAATCTGTGTTTTTGTTTCCGAGAACTTTTGCATTTTTTCATTGTTCCACACCCTACTTTGGCAAATAGTGACTGGGATCTTAAAAGCAAGGCATCTCTCCTCATCCAGACCAAAGAAGAACGAAGAAAACCAATGATGTATGGAAAAAATTAGTCCAAGGGACTAGTACACCATGAGATTCTCAGCCTACATGACTGTGGGACCAGAAGAACTACATGGTACCCTGCTGCCACTGTCAACCACTCGGAGGGGGATTTATGTAGGAGATCCTGGATAGAATAGGAGAACAATGTGGTATAAAACTCAAAATCATTGGGAAAAAAAAAGGGACCAAGTTTTCTGGTCTGATAGAGCCTGGTGGAACCACTAAGACTATGGCCCCTCCTAGCTGCCCTCCAGGTCTAGAATTGAACCCACTCTTGTGGCTTCCAACCAAACAAAGGACAGGCATATGAGCTGGACATTTACATTAGGCATATACACTCCTTGGATGGATCAATCATGGGAGAATAGAAGGGCTGTGTATGCACAGGGAGACGACTCAGGGGGCAAGCATACATGGGAGGGAAGGACACAGGGAAGAGATAACTATGGGGAGGAAGTGGGAAGAGAGCTGTTGAACTGTGGGAAATTGGGGTCAATGTCAGGAGACAAAGTGTATGTGAACTGCTGTATGGAAAATGAATTTGCTCTGTAAACTTTCACCCAAAATACAAAAAAAAATTAAAAAAAAAAAAAAAGAATTTTTGAATTTTTTCTCAAATACTAAGTTGCAGACACGCAAGACCAAATTCCAAGAGGCTGACCAAAGGACAACCATGGCAGAAAAACAATTACTTGAGAAAGAACAAATACCACGGAAAGAATAGCTACTATAAGAAAAAAACTCACTGCCGTCGAGTCGGATTAGACTCACAGCGACCTCTCTGTGGGTTTCCGAGGCAGTATCGCTATGGAAGTAGATTGCCCAATCTTCCTTCCAAGGAGTGGTTGGTGGGTTTGAACTGCCAGCCTTCTGGTTAGCAGTCAAATGCCTAAGGCACCATGCTACCAGAGATCCTAAGGGTAGCCATAGAGCTAAACAATTACTGGAGTTTACCTAATGATGAGAGAAATCAAATTTCTAACCAACCAGACTTAATAGACCTCATTAATCACTCCAGGAATTCAGCAGAGATACCAGAAAGGCTTCATCTTAGAAGCAGGACTAATTTAGCACTAACCAGAAAAAAAGGCTACTCAAAACTCAACCTAACAAAGTTTAAAAACAAGTCTTAAAAAGACCCACTGCCATTGAGTCAGATCGACTCATAAGGACTCCTCCTGAATTAACTCCCACAAGTGAATTAACAAAACAACAAATGCAACTATGATAATAAAATTGAAAGGTCAAATGGAATGACTATCTAGCAAAATATAAATTACCAAAGTAAGCAAAACTGCCTCCAAAAGTAGAAAACTTGAAGAGAAATAAAAGTTGGGAAAAGCAATTAAAGTACCACTGAACTTTCAAACACTAATAGAATTCCAGCTGAGTTTTACCTAACTTTTAAAAAACAGGTAATTCCAACATTACTTAATAGACTATTTTAATCATAGGAAAAGAAGGAAAGCTCCAAATATTATGATTGTTGTTGTTGTTATGTGCCGTCGAGTCGTCCCCGACTCATAGCGACCCCTCCTTGGGTTTTCGAGGCAGTATCACTACGGAAGTAGGATTGCCCAACCTTCCTTCCGAGTATGATTAGTGTAGCCTTAATGATAAAATATGATAAAGACTAGCAAGAAAGAAGGGCTTAAGTAACTTTAACAAGCTCACACAATTGATACAGCAGAATGAAGATTCTAATACAGCCAAGGCTGGCTCTAAAGTCTAGGTTCTTAAGACCATGACACACAATCTCTACTTCATTTTTGGTTCACACATATATGTTGGTATGTATTCACGGTAATAAAGCATATAATGTTCTTGAAACTGAGTAAAATCAAAACTATTTCCCCCACTCAGGTTAAGGCAGGTAATTAGAACAGATAGGACCCCAGTTGGGAATAAATAAGTAAATGTAATTACCCTCAACTATTTCACAACCCTGGTTAAGACTAATAGGACCCCAGTTGGAGACAGATGAGTAAACACATAGGACCCCAGTTGGAGCAGATGAGTAAACACAATAAGCTCAGTTCCTTAAGAACTGAATGGAACAGAAAAAAAAATTATTTACTTCTATTTCCTTAGGCACAGGTGATAAACGCATTAATGTGTCTTAGACAACAACTTGAAAATTAACTCTGGGCCACAGACATGCACTGTGGGACAGAGAGGAACAAAGTTACTGGGAACTAACATTCTCCCCTCTGCCTAAGCACCGATAGCTGATGACAGGAAGCCGGTATGACTCATCCGATACACCAGCACACTGGATCAAAACTCTACAGTCCTTTAAATCGAGGTAATGGAAATTTCAGCCAATTGTCAACCATCTCATGTCCAAATTCCTGAAATTTTTATGAATACGTATAACCCTCTCTTCTGAAACCTACAAAACTGTAATTCCATGGAGTTTCGGGAAGTCAGATCTGGGTACAGGTACCCCTGCCTCCCTTCATTGCCACTTTGCAACAAATAATTTTCTCTCCTCTTAATCACTCGGTGTGTAAACTGTTTTGGCCTGACTGCGTACCAGGTAGGGACCTGCATTTGCTCCTATTTCATTCTCCACACACATCACTGATAAATCCTGTTGGAAAATTTGGAAGTACTCACTACATATTTACATACTACCACTTTTTACAGAAAATAGACATTTGCAATTTTCTACTCATATCAGTAACACCAACTGCAAAAGTATCACTTTCTGGATTAGCCAGTATTATTCTAGAATGGTAAAATTTTTTATGATAGGTTTCATTTGTCTCTCCAAGGGTGCCTTGAAATACAAGATGCCAGGCACTTAATACATGCTTGCTTAACTTTTGGCTTTTTCTCCACAGCCACAACAGTTAATGGTTTTGGAGTATACCTCACTTCACCTAGAGTTCTCAGCATTATAAAAATAAAAAACAATTGCCAAAAAGCTTTAAATTGTTCTGGTGCCATCTATCAAAAACAGCATTAATGATTTCCAGAGAGGACATAATGTTTACTGCATAGTGGACTAAAAATTAAAAACTGGAGAATGACAGAGGTAGTGTGATAAACCATAAATCCCTAAATGAGTCGACAAGTCTAGAAAACAAGGTACAAACATATTATCTATTCTGGAAAACAGAAGTAGAGAGTAAAAATGCGACTTTCACTTCCTATTTCACAGCGTTTACACTGTTCATATTTAACTTTGTTCGAGTATAAAACTTAATTTTAAAATGGTTTAAATATTAAACAGAAAGAAAAATACCACAGGACATCACACGCAAACAGGTGTTAGTTAAACTCTAGAGACAATAATGCTGGTGACTCATAAAACCAAAAAAAAAAACCCACTTCAGTCGAGTCGATTCCGACTCAGAGAGACCTCCATTGGGGTTTCCGAGGCGGTCATCTTTAAGAAGGAGATTGCCCAGTCTTGGTGCCTCCCAGATGGGGACAGTTTTCAGTATCAGAAATTAAGAAAGGTCCAAGCCCCTAGTTTCCCTTAAAAGGCGGATAAAACATTTGGGATCTCTTTCAAAATGTGCCATCTGTCCATACATATCCAGAACGCAAAGCAAAGCCTTAAGATCCTACCTGACTGGAAGGAAGCTGGTTCCCACCCCCAAACCCAAGGTCTCGAGAGGAGGAGCCAGCACTAGAAGCAGGAATACCTGTATGCTGGAATGCTAGGGCAGGCCAAGGACCTGACACTCACACAGGCCAAGGCCACTGAGAGAGACACGGTGGCTAAAGCTTTTTCCAGAATGCGTCCGGCCATCAGCACCCCGTGGAACGCGGCGCGGGGTTAGGCCGCTCTTAGCATGGGCCGCAGCCTTGGCACGCCCCACGATCTCGGGCCCCAACCATCTAGTGGGTACTAGGACCTGGCCACCCTCCTGTTTCTGAGAAGGAATTGGAACGTCTAACTAATAAACACAACTTCTCTTCCGGTGCGACGAGAGAAATCAAGCCACTGCCAGACGCTGATAGTCCCAAAACCAGCGAGCGAGGGAGCAATGATCCAAGTCCCGTAACGTCACCGGTGCGTGACGACGCTTTACGGCCGCGCCGCAAAGCAAAAGGAGGCCCGGCCCGGTCGCGCTTTTTACTACTACTACTTTTACTTCCGCAGCTCAGCAGGCATACTGGGGGTAACTAGGCAGTTGAGACACCGGGAGATTGTGAGAAAGTGCCAGAGGAAGAAAGTGAAGGAAGGTAAGGAATTGGAAGAGAGAGAGAAAAAAAAAAAGAGAGATGAAATAAAAGTTTGTTGCCATTTCTTTTTTTATGCAGAAAGAGGATACAGACAGTTGATGTAGTATAATGTTAGGCGTTTTGGTCATACCTGAGTAATTCTCAGTATGGGAAACGGACAAGAGATTTGTAATCCGCGTATCGCAGATTTTTCTCCTTTTTCTCTTCGCTGCAGTTGCTAAACTGCACAAGACTACATCGGGTGTGGCCTTTGAAAACCATGGAGTAAAACAAAACTATGAAATAGTCACAAAGCCTGAAGCAAGAATGGGGGGACTATCTATAATAAACTCACAAGGCAAAAATTACCTAAACTGCCAGTCTGAGAGTTGGAAACTCAGATCGTCCAAAGCAATCTGCAATATGACTTTCATCTTCAATATCTTATTAATAACAATTATTTAACTTTTATATGTATAATCTGCTCTGTTTTAGTAATATGGTTCAGGTACGTACTGTAAAATTTAGACCATCTCCGACTCGACGGCAAATAACAACAACAACAAACAAAAACCAGAATAATCAAACTTTAAAAACCATTGTTCTTCAGAGTAGCGAATTGCTATTTAAATCTGTTTGCCATTTTAAAAATAAATTTCTGAACTCTGCTTTTCTGGTCAGATAAACTTTGCTCTCACTGTTCTGGCAGTTTTTAATTTTTACTTAAGTGGGAAATATAGTAGGCAGGCTCTGCTGCAAGCTTTAGGAGCTGGTGGGGCAGTGGTTAAAACCATTGGCTGCTAACTAAGAGGTCGTGGTCAGTTCTCTGAACCCACCAGCCCTTTACGTGGGAAGAAGTTGAGGCAGTCTGCATCCCTAAAAATTTAGACATGGAAACCCTATGACGCATTTCTACTCTGCCCTATAGGATTGCTGAATCGGAATTGATTCCATGGCATTGAGTTTGATTTTTTTGGTTGCAAGATAGAATTCAGATCAAAGGAAGCCTTGAGGCAGGGCAAATTAGTGATTAAAGAGAAAGGAATAAAGCAGTGAATCGCAAAGTGGTCTGATCAAAGATAGAATTTTAAACTGGACACTTCCTCCATGTAACATGCAATAGAAGGAAGCATGTATATTGGGAAATAGCATCTGCCATCTTGGCCTCTCTCTCTGGCTTCATTAGAGATCATTCTTCCACTTGTTTACTTAACAAGCTTTAGTACATTAGCCTGTTTCTTGATTACTAGCCAACCTCTTTTCTACCTCAAAGTTTTTGCACTTACAGAGCTCTCTGGCTTGAATGGTCTTCCAGCAGCTGGCAGCATCATGTCCTTAGGTCTTTGCTCAGATGTCACCTCTTCAGAAAAAGCATTCTGTGACACTCCCTTTCCTCCCCATCTAAAGTTATCACTCCTACCTCAATTACTCTATTCTACAGCAAGTTTCTATTGCTTTCATTACGGTTTTCATAATCAGAATTTCTAGTTTGTTTATTTACAAATACTTGGCTTTTATTCTCTAGAAATGAAGCTTTTTGACAGCAGGACCTTGTCCATCTTGTTCTTAACTGTATGCCTGGCACCTAATGTAATGCCTAATAAAAAATAAGTACTCAGTATTTATTGAATAATTTAAATGGAAAGAGAAGAAATAGTATAGTATACCAATCAGTTCCAATAATCATGTATATCCCTTTCCCATTGGTAGTATAGTGCCTAAGGCACTTGATTATTAACCAGAAGTCTGGCGGTTCAAACCCACCAGCCACTCCTTGGAAGGAAGGTTGGGCAATTTACTTTCATACTGATACTGCCTTGGAAACCCAAGGAAGGGTTGCTATGAGTCAGGTCCGACTCGACGGCACATAACAACAACATTTAAAGATACTAATTTCTTACTCTCTTTTGTCCATATCTTCAGCTACTGTAAAGTATCTGTAAAGATTTGCTTTCTAAAAAAAAAATAAATAAATCCTTTCTCGACTTATCATGATGAGTCACATTCAAGTAATTTGGGATTGGGTAAATTGACCTGAAGTTCTTCCAGGTGGTGTTGCGGTTCTGCCCAAGAGCCGGTTGCATCACGCACACTTACTGCAGTCTGAAATTGACTAAACATGCAATCAAGATGTGCTAATTATTACTGGTGATTGCAGTGCAAAAGTTGGAAACAAAGAAGAGTCACTGGCAGTTGGAAAACATGGCCTCGGTGATAGTAACGATGCTGGAGATCGCATAATAGAATTTTGCAAGACCAATGACATATTCATTGCAGATACCTTTTTTCAGCAACATAAATAGCACACGTGGACTTCGCCAGATGGAATACACAGGAATCAGATCGCCTACATTTGTGGAAAGAGGTGATGGAGAAGCTCAATATCTTCAGCCAAAACAAAGCCAGGAACTGAGTATGAAACAGACCATTAACGGCTCATATGCAAGCTCAAGTTGAAGCTGAAGACAATTAAAACATGACCACAAGAGCCAAAATAACAACCTCGATTATATCCCTCCTGAATTCAGAGACCATCTAAAGAAAAGATTTGATTCATTGAACACCAGTGACTGAAAACCAGATGAATTGTGGGATGCCATCCAGAACATCCATGAAGAAAGCAAAATAGATATCAGAAGAAACTCTGTAATGTGCTCTTGAATGGAGAGTGAACCAAAAAACCAAACTCACTGCCATTGAGTTGGTTCCAACTCATAGCGACCCCTCCTTATGTTTCTGAAGCTGTATCTCTAGGGAAGTAGATTGCCCAGTCTTCCTTCCAAGGAGTGGCTGGTGAGTTTGAAATGCTAGCCTTCTGGTTAGCAGTCAAATGCCTTAGGCACTACACCACCAAAGTTCCTAGATGGAGAGTAGCTAAAGCAAATGGAAGAAATGACAAGACAAAAGAGCTGTACAGAAGATTTCAAAGAGCAGCTTGAGAAAACAAAGTCAATTATTATAAGGAATTGTGCAAACACCTGGAGTTAGGAAACCAAAAGGGAAGAATATGCTTGGCATTTCTCCAGCTGAAAGGACTGAAGAAAAAATTCACGCCTCAAGTTGCAATACTGAAAGATTCTATGGGCAAAATATTGACTGATGTAGGAAACATCACAAGAAGGGGGAAGGAATACACAGACTCACTGTACCAAAAAGAATTGATCAATGTTCATCCATTTCAGGAGGTGGCATATGATCAAGAACTGATGATAATGAAGTTAGAAGTCGACCCTGCATTGAAAGAATTGCTGAAAAACAAGGCTTCAGGAATTGATGGAATACCCATTGAAATGTTTCAATAAATGGATGTTGCACTGGAAGCACTTACATGTCTATGCCAAGAGATTTGGAAGACAGCTACCTGGCCAAGTGACTGGAAAAGATCCCATTCCAAATAAATGTGATCCCACTGAATGTGGAAATTCTTGAACAATATCATTAATATCACACGCAAGTAAATTCTTGCTGAAGATAATTCAAAAATAGTTGCAGTAGTATATTGACAGAGATCTTCCAAAAATGCAAGCTGGATTCAGAAGAGGACATAGAAAGAGGGATTGCTGATGTGAGATGGATCTTGGCAGAAAGCAAAGAACATCAGAAAGATGTTTACTTGTGTTTTATTCACTATGCAAAAGCATTCGATTGTGTGGATGGATCATAACAAATTATGGATAACATTGAGAAGAATGGAATTCCAGAACACTTAATTGTGCGCATGAGAAACCTGTACGTAGTCCAGAAGGCTCTCATTAGGTCAGAACAAGGGAATACTGCATGTTTAAAATCTGGGAGGAGTATGTCAGGGTTGTATCCTTTCACCATACTTATTCAATCTGTATGCTGAGCAAATAATTTGAGAATTCTCGCTGGACTATGTAAAGAAGAATGTGGCATCAAGATTGGAGTAAGACTCATTAACAACCTGATATATGCAGATGACACAATTTTGCTTGCAGAGAGTGAGGATGACGTGAAATAATTACTGATGAATGTTGAAGACTACAGTCTGCAGTGTGGATTACATCTCAACATAAGGAAAACGAAAATCCTCACAGTTGGACCAATAAGCAGCATCATGATAAACAGGGAAAAGATAGAAGTTGTCAAAGATTTCATGTTACTTGTTTCCACAATCAACACCAATTGGAAAGAGCAGTCAAGAAATTAAATAACATATTGGACTGGGAAAATCTGCTGCAAAAGACCTCTGGAAAACTGCTGAAGAGCAAAGCTGTCTCCTTGAAGACTAAGGTGCACCTAACCCAATCCATGGTATTTTTCACTCAACTCACATGCATGTGAAAGCTGGACAAAGAATGAGGAAGACTGAAGAAGAGTTGATGCTTTTGACTTGTGGTGTTGGTAAAGAATACTGGAAGAATCATGGACTGCAAGAAAGCACTAACATATCTGTCCTGGAACAAGTGCAGCCAGAATGCTCCTTGGAAGCAAGAATGGCCAGACTTCATCTCACTTACTTTGGTCATGTTGTCAGAAAGGACCATTCCCTGGAGAAGAATATCATGCTTGATAAAGTGGAGGGTCAATGAAAAAGAGGAAGACCTTCAACAAGATGGATTGACACAGTGGCTGCAAAGATAGGCTCAGGTATGGCAAGGAGTATGAGGCTGATACAGGACCAGGCAGTATTTAATTCTCTTGTACGTGGGATTGCTATGAGTTGGAGCCTACTTGATGGCACCTAACAACAACAACATGCTCCCTGCAAGGAGCTCTGGTGGTAAATTGCCTAAGGCATGTGACTGCTAACCAGAAGGTCGGCGGTCCAAACCCACGAGAAGATGAGTCAATCTACTTCTGTAAAGATCTACCACCTCAGAAACACAAGGTTGCTTGTGAGTCAGAATGGACTAAATGGTAGTGAGTTTAGGTTTTTTGGATGCTCTTTGCAGCTAAAGGGACCATGTGATCCTGGCCAGTGAGACGAAAGTGCAGGTCTACTATGTATGTCTTCTTGGAAGGCTATTGTGGTGCAGTGAATTACTTGGTATGGCTCTTTCAGCCATAGTCTTGTGAGTCCCACCAGATCACTGGGTGGGTAACTATGCAAATGTAAGGGGCTTGTGGCCCACCAAGGGGATTGGATAGCTTGTAAGTAATGTAAATATGATACATGGCACCCTAGTGGGGGTACCAAAAAAAAAAAAACAAAAAAACCCAGTGTCATTGAATCAACTCTGACTCGTAGTGACTCCCATTGGGTTTCTGAGGTGGTAAATCTTTGCTGAAGTAGATTGCCCAATCTTCTTTCCACGGAGTGGCTGGTGGGTTTGAACCACCAGCCTTCTAGTTAGCAGTCAAATGCCTTAGGCAGTGCACCACCAGAGCTCCTTCTTGTGGGGGGTGAGACCATGCAAATAAGGTATATGGAACCCTATGGTAGTGGAACCAAGGCATAAGACAGAGTGATGGGCTTGCCAGCCCACAGAGCAAGAGAGCTGACTCAGTGCCTTTGGGCACGAGGCTTGCTGGTAGAGTGGGGTGCACCTAAGTGCACCTACTGGCAGAACTAAAAGAGCTTTGTAACACTTATCTGAGCAGGCCAGAGGCCAGGCCAAGAGACCAAAGGCTAGGGAGGCATGCCTGAGAGCATAGCAGAAGAGATAGTGTCCTGATTGAAGAAATGTATCATAAGAGTATTCATGGACCTGAATTATAGCCTGCTACTTCCCTTATAAATCCCATAATCGTGAATATTGTCTGTGAGTTCTGTGTGACCACTGACGAATTATCAAACCCAGCAGAGAAGTAATGAGTGCCATGGAAGTGACAGTTGGTGTCAGAATTGCTAAAAAGGCAGGAGGGTGGAGGCATGTCTGGCCTCAAAGGAATAAACCTTGGACTGTTGATGGTGATTCTGTTTCCTGCTCCTGAGGTTGGAGGAGGTCAGAGGATCCCATCTCCACATCTTTTCTGCAGCTATTGTTTTCCTTCTGAAAAGGCACTGGCTCATTTTGCAGACAACATTTATCCTTTGGAGTTCCTCGGTGATGAAAACAGTTAATGCACTGAACTGCTTGAGTGTGGATTAGAGGTTCAAGTCCATCCAGAAACACATTGGAAGTCAGTCCTGGTGATCTACTTCCAAAAAATCAGCCATTGAAATCCCTAGGGAGCAGAGTTCTACTCTTACACACATGGGTTGCTTTGACTCAAATTGACCTGACAGCAAATGATTATTTATCCTTTGCCATTTCTTCTTCCTCCCTTATTCCTCTTTGACAAGAGGATATAATTCCTATAGAAAGAACAGCCATTGGCACCATAATGACAAACCATACACTACTGCTGGCAGCTATTGCTGCCACAATCACCTTCACCCGAGTGTAAACTTAGTACCACAGTGTACCTCACCTTTTGCCCTTCTCTACAGCAAAGGCTTCTCTGATGTTCCACCAAGTGCCCAGAGAAAACCCACTCTGCCAATAAGCCTCTTGCACAATGGTACTCAACTTTTTTGCTCCTTGGGCTGGGAAGTCCACCTTGCTGTCTCATGCTGGTCTCTTGGTTCTGCTGCTGCCTTTTCTCTGCAGCTGCTTCTAAGGTGTTATAATACTGTGCCTCCTGGGTAAAGGATGTTCCTAGCCAAGGACCCTGGATTCAAAGGATGCACTATGCTTCCCTCTCTTCTTGTTGTTGACAGTCAGGTCTTTCCTTTACACCACTATAGAGGCTCATTTTAAACCTAGCAGGATTGCAAAACTGACCCAACCCCAGGTTAGGGTTCCGTGGTCCCATCCCCACAGGGATGCCATGCGCCTTATTTACATTAAACTATCTAATCCCCTTGGTAGGCCACAAGCA
This sequence comes from Orycteropus afer afer, assembly GCF_000298275.1. Taxonomy (NCBI): domain Eukaryota; kingdom Metazoa; phylum Chordata; class Mammalia; order Tubulidentata; family Orycteropodidae; genus Orycteropus; species Orycteropus afer. The sequence goes on from NW_006921896.1 coordinate 3,997,954, forward strand.
CCTCACATTTTCATCACTGTACCCTATCATTTGGTGGGAGTTACAAAAACTATGACTAGACAGGCCATATTAAGTAATTCACTGCACTGCAAATTGTAACACAGGAGCAAAATTATGAAAGGCCTTATAGTCTATGGTAAGGAGTTAAAATTTTATCCCAAGTGTTGTTGTTGTTGTTGTT
>NW_006921896.1:4003958-4005203 GCF_000298275.1 Orycteropus afer afer
TCTGATTTCTTGACTGCTGCTTTCATTGATGTTAAATGTGGAATCAAGTAATATGAAATCTTTGACAACTTCAATCTTTCCATTTATCATGATGTTGCTTATTGGTCCATTTGTCAGGATTTTTATTTTCTTTATGTTGAGGTGTAATCCATACTGTAGACGCTAGTCTTTAATTTTCATCAGTGAGTGCTTCAATGAAGTCATCTTTACTTTCAGCAAGCAAGGTTGTATCATCTGCATATTGCAGGTTATTAATGAGTCTTCCTCCAATCTTGATGCCACATTCTTCTTCATATAGTCCACCTTTGAAAGAAGTAAGGGGTCATCCACTTTTCTAAGAATTGGCCAGTGAAAACCTTATGAATAGCAGTGAAACACTCTGATATATTACTGGAAAACTTTATGTCTTCCATATTAGGTAAGATTTACAGGTTCCAGGAATTAGGGCCTGATATATTTGGGGGCCCTTTTTCAGCTTATTACAACACCTCAGAAATCTATTGGGGGTTGCTTTAAGTAGGAACCAACTCAATGGCAGTGAATTTGAGTTAGTTGTATAATCATAAACTAAAATCTGTAACCATGTATTTGTTCAATATATCTGCTATGTGCAAGCTAAAAACAAAATAAGTGAATGCTCAGAAAGAAGTGAGGAGAGCTATGGAGAAAATCTTTATTGTCTTAGAGAAGATACATGGCACCAGCAACAGAATGTTGCTAGAAATGTGGACCTTCAATGTGCTTATGGTGAGGCTTTAAAAGAAAATGATGAACATGTTATTAGACAATGGAGGAAGGGTGATGGTTTTATGCAATTGCAAAGAACTTGACTTAATTATGTTCAATTGTTTGGTGGAAGGTGTTGTTGTTGTTATGTGCCGTTGAGTCAGACCTGACTCATAGCGACCCCTCCTTGGGTTTCCGAGGCAATATCACTACAGAGTAGATTGCCCAACCTTCCTTCCAAGGAGTGGCTTGTGGGTTTGAACCGCCAGCCTTTTGGTTAGCAGTCAAGTGCCTTAGGCACTACGCTAGGTAGTACTTATAAATGATGAATGTGGATATTTAGCTGATGAGCTTTCAAAGCAAGATCTTAAAGGGGCCACATGATTTATCCTTGGCACTTACAGTAAAATGCAAGAGGGAAAAAATGGACTTAAAAATGAACTGGGAAGAATAAAAACAGAATATAAAGATTTGGAAAATTCTGCTGTACAAACTAAGGACATGTATCCTACAATGTTC
>NW_006921896.1:4005720-4008402 GCF_000298275.1 Orycteropus afer afer
TTGAACCGCCAGCCTTCTGGTTAGCAGTCAAGTGCTTTAGCCACTATGCTACCAGAGCTCCTCAAATGGGTAGGGCCACAGTATCCTGGATCTGAAAAGATGGGGCTACAGCCTCCTACCTTTCAAAGAGTCAGATCTTCATCAACTCTGTTCCAGAGTGTGGGGCTACCATTAAAGTGTGCCAGGGGGATGGGGCCACCACCCAAAGCTGAGGGAGTGGGCCTGCCATGCCCAAGGACAGAAGAATGGGGCTTGCTGGGGCCAGGGGAGTTTTTCCCTGGGATGGAATATGCCTAAAGTCTTACTCATATTTTGTTTAAATGATTTAGAAGAGAAGATTTTGGACTTGGAGTTGATTTAAGCCTTCTGGGATGAGTTGATGTGGGAATCTCTTTTGCATGTGGCAAGGACATGAATTTTGGGGGTGCAAAGAGTAGAATGTTTTTCATTGAATTATGTCCCAAAAAAAAATGTGTTGTAAATCCTAACCTTGATGTCTATGGCTATAATCACATTTGGAATTGGGTCGTCTTTATTATGTTATTGAGATAGGATTAGTGTACTTATGCCTTGAGTCAATTTCTTTTAAGATATAAGAGATTAAAACAAGCAAGCAGAGGAGAGATGGGTAACATAGATGCCGATACACATGGAGATCAACAAGGAACCAGAAAGCAGAAGTTGAAGAGACAAAGACAATCGACCAGATCTGACAGAGTGAGAAATTCAGAGATGGTGCTCAGAGTTCAGATTTCTACCCTCCTAAACTGTGAGAAAATAAATTTCTATTTGTTAAAGCCATCTACTTGTAGTATTTCTGTTTTGGTAGCAATAGATAACTAAGACAACACTTTGGTTAACTAAGATGGTTGCAGCAGTACATAGACATGAAACTACCAGAAATTCAAGCTGGATTTAGAAGAGGATATAGGATGAGGGACATGGATTGCTGATGTCAAATGAATCTTGTCTGCAAGCAAAGAATACTAGAAAGCTGTTTACCTGTGTTTTATTGACTATGCAAATGCATTCAATTTTGTGGGTCATAACAAATTATGGATAACATTATGAAGAATGGGAATTCCAGAATACTTAATTGTACAACTCATGCAGAAGTTGTACATAGACCAAAAGGCAATCATTCAAACAGAACAAAGGAATACTATGTGGTTTAAAATCAGGAAAAGTGTGTGTCGGGATTGTATCCTTCCTCCATACTTATTCAACCTGTATACTGAGCAAATAACCCAAAAGCTGGACTATATGAAGAAGAACATCAACAATGGATGACACAACCTTGCTTGCTGCCTTGGTTCTTTAGTGCTAGTATAAAAGTACCACAAGTGGATGGGTTTAACAAACAAGAATTTATTCTTTTACAGTTTAGGAGGTCAAAAGCCTGAATCCAGAGTGCTTATTCTAGGGGCTGGATGAAGGCCTCTCAACATTGGGCTTCAGCTCTGCCTCTTGTTCCAGGCCCACTGGAGCTGGAGACATCTCCTAACTCACACAGCTTCTGGCTGCTGAGGCTGATGAACCCAAGATCAACAGGTTAAATGGCACAATTCCAAGATCAGCAGGCAACAGAGCAGATGACTGGTTCAACAGACAACATGGCAGCCACTGGTTCAAGTCCAGGAACTGAAGATGAAGACTCAGCAGGATCCAAATGTGCCAAAAGCTAGAGACCTTCCTCAAAGTTTCTTCGTATACACTAGAAACAGGCCACATCTCAAAGGCAACTATTTAGCTGCTCATGGCAGATTCCACTGTGGAGGTGATTACAGTCTCATCATGGGGAATAACTACATCCAGCTACCAAGCCACTCAAAACCATGGCCCAGCCAAGGTGACGCACGACCTTAACTAGCATATTTGCTGAAAGTGAAAAGGACTTGAATCAGTTTTTGATAAAGATCAAAACTACAGCCTTCACTATGGATTACACTTCAACATAAAGAGAACCAAAATCCTCACAACTGGACCAATAAGTAATGTCATGATAAACAGAGAAAATATTGAACTTATTGATGGTTTCATTTTACTTGGTCCACAATCAACAACCATGGAAGCAGCAGTCAAGAAATCAAACAAGAGGCTTCTGGTAAGATGGTGGAATCAGCAGACAAGCTACACAAATACTGTTCAACAAAGAAAAGAGAAACCAGTTGACATAGATAACAGAAGATAATCCTGGAGCCCTGAGCTTTGAAACGAAGGATACAGAAATGGATTAAACACCAACTAGTAGAAGAATCTTTGGTGGCATAGTACCTAAGGCACTTGACTGCTAACCAGAAGGTTCAAACCCACCAGCCACTCCACAGAGGGAAGACTGGGCAATCTACTTCCAAAAAAGATAAACCACCTCAGAAACCCAAAGGGGGTCGCTATGAGTTGAAATGGACTTGATGACATTGAGTTGGGTTTTTGGTTGGAGTAGAAGAAACTGAAAACAGTGAGTTTTCAGGAAACAAATAGAGCTGCGGACTGTCTGCTATCCTGACAGCATAGACAGCTTGAATATTTCCAACTGGTGTTAGGACCTGAAAATTAACTTAAAAATCAGCCCTGTCAGGGGACATCAAACTCAATTGGCATACTATACAAAACATTGTTCCACCTCCTACTTTTGTGAGTAGCGACTGGGATCTTAAAAGCTAGCAAGCTGCCATCTAGATG
>NW_006921896.1:4008959-4009454 GCF_000298275.1 Orycteropus afer afer
CCCAAATCCTAAAAAAAAAAAAAAAAAAAAAATCAGCCCTGCTCATCAAGGGCTACATGGACAACTGTGTTGGTGGCTGATGACTAAAAAGGGAAACAGCAAAGAAGGAGACAAACTGAGTTGTGGACTTTCAGCTGTCTGGAGGGTGCTGCCATTTTGAATGTTTACAAACGGTGGCCATTTTGGATATTTAAAGTGACATCATTCTCATTCAGATTCCAGGGACCTGAGAAATGCCAAGGACAGCACAGACATATGGGAGGCTGACAACTGGAAGGGATACAGGTGGTGAGTGCATAAGTGCTGACAACCAATGAATAGAGGAGTACAGTACCCTGCTTACTCCAATAATATCCAAACAAAACAAAGACAAAAATCTTGGGTGAATCATTCCAACATACAATCACCGATTAAATATAAACATAAAAACATCGCAATCTCTTGGAAACAACAGAGCATCCCAGTATACACAAAGAAGCAAAATAAAGCAGTAGA
>NW_006921896.1:4010799-4017835 GCF_000298275.1 Orycteropus afer afer
ACTGATGACAGATGGTGACAAACTGACAGACAAGTTCATCTCTCTTAGCTGTTCCAAACCTCACTGTCTTCAAAATTTCTTGGCATAAACAAGTGAGCACCTCCAGTGCTGCATTATTTGTTGAAATATCTCAGTTGGTATTCTGTCAGTTCCTGGAGCCTTGTATTTTGCTAATGCCTTTGGTACAGCTTGGACTTCTTCCTATGATTCTTGATTATATGCTATCCCCTAAATTGACTGACCACTGACCAATTCTTTTTGGTACAGTAACTCTGTGCATTGGTTCCATCTTCTTTTGATGCTTCCTGCATCATTCAATATTTTGCCCATATTGTTGTTCTTGTTAGGTGCCATCGAGTCAGCCTTGACTCATAGTGACCGCATGCACAACAGAATGAAAAACTGCCCAGTCCTGTGCAACCCTCACCATCTTTGCTATACCTGAGCCCATTGTTGCAGCCACTGTGTCCATCCATCTTGTTGAAGGACTTCCCCTTTTTCATTGACCCTCCACTTTGCCCATAGAATCTTTCAATATTGCAACTTGAGGCTTGAATTTTTTTTTCTTCAGTTCTTTCAGCTTAAGAAATGCTGAGTGTTCTTCCCTTTTGGGTTTCTAACCCCAGGTCTTTGCACATATCATTGTAATACTTTACTTTGTCTTCTTAAGTTACCCTTTGATATCTTCCATTCAGCTCTTTTATTTCATCATTTCTTCCATTTGCTTTAGCTATTCTACATTCAAGAGCAAATTTCAGTCTCTTCTGACATCCATTTTAGTCTTTTTTTCTTTCCTGTCTTTTAATGACCTTTTGGTTTCTTCATGTATGATAATGTCCTTCATGCCATTCCACAAATCTTGTGTTCTTTGGTCATTAGAATTCAATGCATCAAATCTATTCTTGAGTTTGTGTCTAAATTAGGATGGGATGCACTCAAGGTTGTATGTGGTTTGCGTAGATGTGTTTTAATTTTCTTGAGTTTCAACTTGAACTTGTACACGAGCAACTGATGGTCTGTTCCACAGTCAGCCCCTGGCCTTGTTCTGACTGATGATAGTGAGCTTTTCCATCATCTCTTTTCACAGATGTAGTCAGTTTGATTACTGTGTATTCGATCCATTGAGGTCCACATGTATAGCTGCTGTTTATATTTTGAAAAAGGTATTTCCAATGAATAAGTTCTTGAACTTGCAGAATTCTATCAAGTGATCTCTGGCATCATTTCTATCACCAAGCCCATATTTTCCAACAACTGATCTTTCTTCTTTCTTTCCAACTTTCACATTCCAATCACCCGCAATTATCAATATATCTGGATTGCTTGTTTGAGCAATTTCAGACTGCAGAAATTGGTAAAAAAATAATAATAATAATAATAATTTCTTCATCTTTGGCATTAGTGGTTGAATTTGAATAATAGTTATTTTAACTGTTCTTCTCTGTAGCAATGTGGATATTGGACTATCACTGAGAACACTGTACTTCAGGATAGATCTTGAAATGTTCTTTTTGTTGGTGAACGCAATGACATTCCTCTACAATTTGCCATTCCCAGCATAATGGACCACAGGATTCAAAATGACAAATACCAGTCCAATTCAGCTTACTAATGTCTATGATATTAATCTTTCTGTGTTAAATTTCGGTTTTCACAACTTCCGATTTTCCTAGATCCATACCTTGTGCATTCCATGTTCTGATTATTAATAGATATTTGCAGCTATTTCTTCTTGTTTTGAGTTGTGCCATGTAAATGAAAGTCCTGAAAGCTTTACTCCATCTGTGGCATTACAGTTGATTCTACTTTGAGGAGGCAGGTCTTTCCCATTCATATTTTGAGTGTTTTCCAATATGAGGGGCTCATCATCATCTTGCACCATATCAGACAATGTTCTACTGCTATTCATAAGATTTTCAGTGGCCAATTTTTTAAGATGCAGATCACCAGGTCCTTTTTCCCAGTCTGTCTTAGTCCAGAAGCTCCATGAAACCTGTGCACCATGTGTAACCTTGCTGCTATTTGAAATAGCAGTGACGTAGCTTCCAGCTTCACATCAACACGCAAGCCATCACAGTATGACAAATGTATAGACAACTGGAGTATTTGGCTCAACTCACTGCTAACAAGATGATTTCAATTTGTAGAAACCCCCATTGGGTTTCCAAGGCTGTAAATCTTTACAGAAGCAGACTGCCCCATCTTTCTTCTGTGGAGCACTGGTGGGTTCAAACCACCAAACTTTTGGTTAGCCGCCAAATGCCTTAACCACTATAATACCAGAGCTAAAAACAAAAACAAAACAAAACAAAACAAAAAACCAAACTGCTGTCGAGTTGATTTTGACTCATAGCAACCCCTCCTTGGGTTTCCAAGGAGGTATCTCTATGGAAGTAGATTGCCCAATCTTCCTTCCAAGGAGTGGCTGATGGGTTTGAACCACCAGCCTTCTGGTTAGCAGTCAAATGCCTTAGGCACTACACCACCAGAGCTCCTAACACCAGAACTAGTAAATAGTAAATGCTTTATCATGCAAAATTCAGTGACTATGTGACCCAGGGAGTCTGCATTAACTCTATCATGTTCAAGTCTAGAACTGAACTCACTCCTGTGGCTTCCAGCCAAACAATAGACAGGCATATGGGGTGAACATTTACATCAGGTAGATACACTCCTTGGGGTGATCAATTGTGGGAGAACAGAAAGACAGTGTTTCCACAAGGAGACAGCTCAGGAGGTGTGAGTGCAAGGAAGGGAAGGACACAGGGAAGGGTAACTACAGGGAGGAAGTGGGAAGAGAGCTGTTACATTGTGGAGAATTTCAGTCAATGTCATGAAACAAAATATGTATGAATTGCTGTATGAAAAATGAATTTGCTCTCTAAACTTTCACCCAAATCACAATTAAAAAAAAAAAAAAGTGAAGTTCTTCAGAAGGCAGGAGAGGCAGGTAGGACAGGAAGGGATAAAACTCAGTGATCTGAATAAAATTCAGTCTTCTGAATTCTAGTGATCTAGGCAGGTGTTGCCCAGAGTTAGGAGCCAGAATAATTCAGCCACAGAAATGGAAGAGAAGGCAGAGACCCTGGGATCAGGTGCAGAGAGTTTGATCAATTTGGTGGTTGGCTGATAAAGGCATTCCTTTGTGGTTGCTTCTATTTTTATCAGTGAGACAAGATCATAAGTTTGTAGTAGGAAAGAAAGTATAGGCAGTTTGAGAAGAGAGAACAACATGAATTATGCCACTGATGGCATATGCAGTGTGAGAAAGCAACCATAATAGGAAATTTCCTCCCAGGGACTATTTAACACCTATTTGAAATTTGCCTACACAAAGTTAGTCAAATAGTTGAGTGTTTTTCTTCAGGAATGCTCAGTTTCTATTTGCAGGCACAGAGTAGAAGATTTAAAAAAAATAAAAATAAAAAAAAACTCACTGCCATCAAGTCTATTTGACTCATAGAGACCCTCCTTGGGTTTCCAAGGCAGTATCTCTACAGAAGTAGATTGCTCAATCTTCCTTCCAAGGAGTGGCTGGTAGGTTTGAACTGCCAGCCTTCTGGTTAGCAGTCAAACGCCTTAGGCATTACACCAGATAATGGGATTTAACTAGGGCTGGATCTTTATAAGGTGAGTCCAAAGGAGGGAGTGTCAAAGAAAACAATTTATAACAGAGATCTTACTTTGATTTTAAGAGTTGTCCTACCCATAAAATGAAAATTTTAGCATCCAGGCCAGAGACTATCTTGTGACCTGATATCAACTGATCTTGTTAAAGGGAGGAGGGAAGAGTTCAATCAATCATGTTAAGATTAGCCAATAGTTGATCTCCTATCCTTCTCCCTCCTTTTCTCTTCATAAAACTCATTGTAACTCTCCTACTTTAGCCATTTGCTTCTTTTTAGAATCAGAATGGTCTCCATGCTATAGAATAGGTTCTCAGAATAAACCTTGTTGTTGTTGTTGTTAAATGCTGTCGAGTTGGACCTGACTCATAGCGACCCCTCCTTTGGTTTCCGAGGCAGTATCACTCTGGAAGTAGATTGCTCATCTTCCTTCCGAGGAGTGGCTGGTGGGTTTGAACCGCCAGCCTTCTGGTTAGCAGTCAAGTGCCTTAGGCACTACGCTAAACCTTACTTCTCAATTTCTGTGAGTTTTGATTATTTTTAACAGGAGTGAACAGCAAGAGAATCAAAATAATTAAGAGCCACGGGATCTTAATAGATTAAGAAGTTGCTGTCTTGTGCCATCAAGTTGATTCTGACTCATGCTGACCCCATATTTTAGAGTTGAACTGTTCTATAGGGTTTTCTTGGCTGTAATCTTTACAGAAACAGATCACTGGGACTTTTATTCCACAGTGCTGCTGGGTGGGTTTGAAATGCCAACCTCTCAATTACCAAAAACCAAAAAGAACAAACCTAAGTCAGTTCTTACTCATAGTGACATTATATAATAGAATAGTACTGTCCCATAGGTTTTCGAAGACTGTAAATCTTTACAGAAGTAGACTGCCTAATTTTCCTCCTGCAGAGTGGCTGGTGGGTTTGAATTGCCAAACTTTTGGTTACTAGCAGCCCTCAAATCATTTGTGCCATCAGGGACATAGGTGGGCAGAGGGAGGAAATGAGACAAGTAGTTGATGGTTTCAAGGGGAAGATTCAGTGACTTAGAGGGCACCAGTTGAGCAATTGCTCTAGTATGAGCACCAGAGTGGATAAGCTGGAAGGCCAGTAGTTCAGAGTGAAAGGCTTCATGCTGAGATTTAGATGTGGTGCAGAAGCTGGGAATAGTTCATGAATACAACACAACCATGGAAGTGGGTGTAAAGAGAACTAAGTAAAGAAAAAGTCAATCTATCATTTCATGGCCTTATTCTGATCTCTCCACACAGGGATCGTGGAGTTGGCAGGACCAAGCAGTGTTTCATTCTGCTGTGCACAGTTACTATGAGTCGGAGATGACTCAGTGTAACCTAACAACAACACAACCTTTGCACATTGGTCTCCAATATATAAATGCTTTTACCATTGCACAATACAAGTAAATTTGGCAGTTCTCAGAGGACTTTGCTCCTGCTTTCAACAATTATGAAAGAGCAATGAACTCATAAAGGTTGTCACTCTCAGCTAGATACTTAAGGCATAGTAAATAAACCCACGATTCACATGGGATCACAAGACAAAGGGCTCTGGGAGCTTAATAAAGCTCCAGAGGAAATCAAGGGATAAAAACTCCTTTGAGTTTAGGAAGGCTGCAGACAATAAGAGTGACAAAATATATGCTTATGATGAGGTAAACTGCTAAATAGTACAAAAGAGGAATTGGATTAAGCAAATTCACTCAAACTAAGATGATAAACCAGAAGCAAATTAACCTCATATGCCCTTTTATTTACTTTCTTGTTTTCCCCATAAGGGGATATTTACATATGAATTAATTCAAACTATAATGCATATCCACAGTTCCCTTCAGGGACAACACATAAAACAAATGTGGAGAATATAGGGAAGGAGCCAAACCTCTCCCGTAGTACAAGGTCTACTCTAAATCACTGAATAACACAAATCAGTAAACAAATGAAATGACAACAGCATTAAGTTCTGGTGCAGGGAACAAAGGCCAATGCCTTTCAATCCTGTATTAAAATTGCTTAGATTGAACATTCTACTTAAAGTTCTTAGATAAGATGTACAGGTTCAAATCTACCCTTATTTATGAAGCAGGAAGAAACTTTACCTATATTATATCTAATCCAGTTCTTCTTTAACAACTTTATAATCCTTTTTATAAATTCACTGATAACTTTTCTCAGAGCACAAACTTAGACAATTTCCTTATAGAATGTTTTCTTACTGGTCATTGAATTTATAGATTACTGTTGTTGTTATTGTTGTTATGTGCCATCCAATTGTCTCCGACTCACAGCAACCCCTCCTTGGGTTTCACAGGCAGTATCACGATGGAAGTAGATTGCCCAGTCTTTTTCCTTCTGAGGAGTGGCTGGTGAGTTTGAACCATCAACCTACAGTTTTCTGAAAATTCCAACTACCGTAGCTAAATTATTTTTCAGAATTATTAACTTTTGTCCCTACACGAACTTCTTTCCTTTGATTCAATCAATAGTCTCACATTGCCTTTAGCATTTGATAAAATCCTACACCCATTCCTGATCAAAACTCTCAGCAAAACAGGAATAGAACGGAAATTCCTCAACATAATAAAGGGCATCTACGCCAAACCAAAAGCCAACATTATTCGCAATGGAGAGAGACTGAAATCATTCCTCTTGCAAACAGGAACCAGACAAGAATGCCCTCTATCACCACTTCTATTCAACATTGTGTTGGAAGTCCTAGCCAGGACAATAAGGCAAGAAAGGTAAATCAAAGGCATCCAGATTGGCAAGGAAAAAGTCAAACTATCCCTATTTGCTGATGATATGACCTGATACCTAGAAAACCCAAGAGATTAAGTTAAAAATCTACTGGAACTAATTGAGAGATTTACCATAGTGACAGGATACAAGATCAACATCCAAAAATCAATTGGATTCCTCTACACCAGCAAAGACATTGCTGAAAAAGAAATAAGGAAATCAATACCATTTACAATAGCTACCAAAAAAAAAAAAAAAAAACTTGGGAATAAATCTTACCAGGGACACAAAAGGCCTGTGTAAAGAAAACTATAAAAGACTACTTCAGGAGACCATAAGAGATCTACATAAATGGAAGAACATCCTATGCTCGTGGATAGGAAGATTGAGCATTGTGGAAATGTCCATCCTACCCAAAGCCATCTATACATTCAATGCAATCATAATCCAAATCCCATCAGTATTCTTTTATTATTATTATTTTATTGTGATTTGGGTGAAGATTTACAGAGCAAATTCACTTTCCATACAGCAGTTTACATATACTTTGTCTCATGACATTGACCACAGTTTACCACAATGCAGCAGCTCCCTTCCCACTTCCTCCCCATACTTACCTCTTCCCAGTGTCCATCCCTCCATACACTCCTGCCCCCT
>NW_006921896.1:4021440-4022282 GCF_000298275.1 Orycteropus afer afer
CACCACATAACATGGATGAACTTGGAGGACATTATGCTGAGTGAAAAAAGTCAATCACAGAAGGACAAATATTGTATTAGTCCATTATTGTAAAATGTCAAGGAAAGGTTAATGTATGTAAGGATATTTTCTTTGTTGGTTACCAGAGGTGGGAAGGGAGGGGAGGAAACACTGTTAGATAGGTAGAAACAAGTATTGATTTGGGTGAAGAGCAATATACCAAATGTTAGTGATCAACACAGTGGCACTGAAGAAGAGGAAGACATAGAGAAGTACATGGGAAGTACGGACAACAAGGATGAACCCTTTTGCAAATACAGTACTGCATTGTCAGTGAAGGCAAACATGGATATATGGGTGAATAGAAGGTGGACAGGCTGAACTATGTATGTCAATGCAGCAGAGAGTGTGCCCAAAACCATGTATAGGCTTGGTAGACAATGTTTCTACAAGTGTATTGCTATGCTCTGTAAGAATTCCTAGGTGTATAGTAGAGCTGACAAGGGACAAGGTTGTAGTCACTTCTTGGGCACAGCCAGCTTCCCAGAAGGATCAAGTAGTTGGACCTGTGGGCTTGGGACCATAGTCACAGGGGACATCAGGCGTAATTGGCATAACATACTACACAAAACATTGTTCTACCTCCTACTTTGGCGAGTAGAGACTGGGATCTTAAAAGCTTGCCAGCTGCCATCTAGATGCAACGATGCATCTGTCCTCATCCAGAGTTAAGAAGAATGAAGAAAACCCCCAAATCCATTAAGTGGGGAAGAGAATGTTTGTTTAATAAATGGTGCTGGCAAAACTGGAGATCCATTTGCAGAAAAATGAAACAAGATCTG
>NW_006921896.1:4023652-4026245 GCF_000298275.1 Orycteropus afer afer
AAATTTTGGTCAATGACATGAGACAAAGTGTATGTGAACTGCTGTATGAAAAGTGAATTTACTCTGTAAATCTTCACCCAAATCCTAAAAAAAAAAAAAAAGAATGAAGAAAACCAAAGATTCATGGAAAAAATTAGTCCAACTGACTGATACACTATGTGATCCTCAGCCTATACGACTATGAGACCAGAAGAACTAGATGGTACCTGGCTACCACTGTCAACCACTCGGAAGGGAATCTCTGAAGGAGATCCTTGATAGAATGGAAGAACAATGTGGAACAAAACTCAAAAACATTTGAAAAAAAAAGAAAAAGGGACCAAGTTGCTGGTCTGAAAGAGCCTGATGGAACCACTGAGACTATGGACCCTAGCTGCCCTTCAGGTCTGCAGTGGAACCCACACCTGTGGCTTCCAGCCACACAAAACACAGGCATATGAGGTGAACATTTACACTAGCTAGATACACTCTTGGAGAGAACAATCATGGGAGAATAGAAGGCCTGGGTACGCACAGGGACATAGCTCATGGGGCAGGAGTGCATGGAGGGAAGGACACAGGGAAGAGGTAACTATAGGAAGGAAGTGGGAGGGAGCTGTTGCATTGTGGTTAATTGTGGTCAATGTCATGTGACAACGTGCACGTGAACTGATGTATGGAAAGTGAATTTGCTCTGTAAACTTTCACCCAAATCACAATTAAAAAAAAAAACAAAAAACTCTCATATTGCCTTTAAAATACAAGGCAGTGAATTATATTTAATATTCCCATTCATTGAAAATCTACTGTATTTTTAAAGAATCTAGAAAATAAAATTTTGGTTGTCCTCCAAAATATTACTCAAATATTACACATTGCCCATTTATTAAGAAATAAATTTAAAATATCATCCCTTCATAATTCTTTTTACCCAAAAAACATTAATTAAAAAAGCTGAAGACTAAAGGTATAATCCTGTAGTACCCTTAGCATTACATATGAAGAGACTGGCTTTAATACTATGCTTAGTGAAAGAAGTCAGTCACAAAAGGGCAAATATTTAATGATCCTAGTTATATGAAATATCTCAAATAGGCAAATATATAGAGACCAAAATTCATTAGTGATTACCAGGGGTGAGAGGGAGGGGGAAAGGGGAAATCATTGCTTATTAGGCACTAAGAGTGATAGAAAATTTTGGAAACAAGATAGCAGTAATGGTCACACTATATGATGAACATAATTAATGTTACTGAATTGTACATGTAAAAAAAATGTTGAAATGGAAAACTTTTTGTTATATATATGCTTGTTGTTGTATGCCATTGAGTGAAGCCTGCAGAGCCCCTGGTAGGTTCAAACCATTTCAGTTAGCAGCCAGTGCTTAACCATTGCATCACCAGAACTCCATATATCTACATCTGTCAACCAAACCCACTGCCATCGAGTAGATTCCAACACATATACTTACCACAAGTTAAAGAGAGGCTTTTTTTTTTTTTTTAATTCTGATTTGGGTGAAAGTTTACCAAGTATACTGGTTTCCCACTTAACAATCCTTATGCATTCTGTTTTGAGACGTTTACTGCAATCTCTTCCCTGTAACAGTCTTCTTCCCACTTCCTCCCTGCACCCACCCCTTCCCTTCATTCTTCATTCCCATTCTCTTCCACCTTCCTAGCTCTATCCCTGGGCGAATGCTGTCCTTTTGATCACATATGCTTGATTGTTCTAATAAGTTCATGTTGTTGTTGTTGTTCTTATTTGCCATCAAGTCGGCCCCGACTCATAGAAACCCCTCCTTGGGTTTCCGAGGCAGTATCACTATGGAAGTAGGAATGCCCAGCCTTCCTTCCAAGGAGTGGCTGGTGGGTTTGAACCACCAGCCTTTTGGTTAGCAGTCAACTGCCTTAGGCACTATGCTACCAGACTCTCCTGATATTACTGTTTCCCTTATAGGCCTGTCTATTGTTTGGCTGCCAACTAAGTCATGGGGGTTAAGTTCAGTTCCTAGCTTGAAGGGTGTCTAAGGGCCATATTCTTGTGGGTTCTGCCAGTCTTCATCAGACCAGGAAGCATGGACTTTTTATGAGTTTCAGTTTTGTTCCCTATTTTCCTCAACTTAGCAGGAACCTCTCTCTTACTGCAGACTCTTTTAGAGGGGTCAGCAGTGGTAGCCAGGCACCACCTAATTCATTTGGTCTCAGGGTCATGGAAGCTGGGATTCAGGTGCTCCATTAGTCTTTTGGACTAATTATTTACTGCATCTTTGATTTTCTTCATTCTTCTTTGTTCCTAACAGGGAAAGAACAATAGAGAGAGGGACTGGTTTTAAACAAACTTGTTAGAAAGTATATGATTATTTCAAAGCAGTTACCTGGGGAAGAAGTACATTGACTATATTACAGGTACGCTGCTCATAAACGAATGAGAAAACTTACAAAGCCCAGTGAAGCTTGGATTAAGGATTCTCAATTGAGGGTCAATGTGGACCAGAAGCAGAAACATGGGCATCCCTAAGGGGGAAGGAAAAGATAACCAGGAATTCCAGGACAAAGTGTAATTTGAACAAAAGCATATTACACATCAATATACTTATTTATTATTAATATTA
>NW_006921896.1:4027645-4029875 GCF_000298275.1 Orycteropus afer afer
AAAAAAAAAAAAAACTGCCAACCAAGAATACTATACTATACCAAGAGAAACTGTCCTTCAAGAATGAGGGTGAAATTGAAAGAGTCCCAAACTGAGCTGAGAGAGTACATATCTAGATTGGTCCTGCAAAAAAATACTAATGAGAATTCTGTAGATGGAAGGGAAAACACATTAGAAAGTAATTGAAAAACATACATAAAAAGAAAGATCTGAATAAAGGAAATTGTATGGACAAGTATAAGGGCTAGTAATAAAGTATTCATGCTTGATAATTTCAATTGTTTTGTCCTTCATGTTTTTCAATGACAAATACGTAAAAACTAGGTATAAAATTATATTACAGGGCACATGAAATATAAAGCTGTAATTAGTGAAAACTAAAACAAAATGGAGGCGGGGCAGGAGGAAGGGTATAAATATAGAATTTCTTATATGCAATTGAATTTAAGTTGGTATCAACTTACCCTAGTGTGTTATAAAAGTTGTTGATGTTGTTGTTGGGTCCTGTCAAGTTTGCTCCAACTCAAAGTGACCTTATGTACAACAGAATGAAACACTGCTCAGTCTTGTACTATCTTCCCAATTATTGATATGCTTGAGCCCATTTTTACAGCTAATATGTCAATCCATATCATGAAGAGTCGTCTTCTTTTTCACTGACCCTGTACTTTATCAAGCACTAGGTCCTTTTCCAGACTGGTCTCTCCTGACAACATGACCAAAGTATGAGAAATGAAGACTTGCCATCCTCCCTTCTAAGGAGCCTTCTGGCGGTACTCCTTCTAAAATAGATTTGTTCGTTATTCTGGTAGTCCATGGTATAGCCAATATTCTTCACCAACTCCATAATTCACAGGCATCAATTCTTTTTTGGTCTTCCTTATTCATTGTTCATCCTTCTCATGCATATGTTGTTGTTGTTGTTGTTATGTGCCATCGAGTTGGACCCGACTCATAGCAACCCCTCCTTGGGTTTCCGAGGCAGTATCTCTATGGAAGTAGATTGCCCAACCTTCCTTCCAAGGAGTGGCTGGTGGGTTTGAACCACCAGCCTTCTGGTTAGCAGTTAAGTGCCTTAGGAACTACGCTACCAGAGCTCCTCTCATGCATATGAGGTGCCTGAAAATGCCAAAGTTTGGGTCAGGTGTACCCTAGTCCTCAAAGTGACATCTTTGCTTCTTAATATTTTAAAGAGGTCTTTTGCAGCAGATTTGCCCAATGCAATATGTCATTTGATTTTCTGACTGCTGCTTTCATAGGTGCTCATTGTGGGTCCAAGCAAAATTAAAGCCTTGACAACTACAATATTTTCTCCATTTATCAGTATCCTGCTTATTGTTGTGTTGTGAGAATTTTTGTTTTATGTTGAGATGTAATCCTATCTGAAGGGTATAGTCTTCAATCTTCATCAACAAATGCTTCAAGTCCTCTGTGCTTTCAGTAAGCAGGTTGTTCCATCTCCATATCACAGATTGAACAATCTTGATGCCACATTCCTCTGCATATCATCCAGCTTCTTGGATTATTTGCTCAGCATACAGAATGCTATAAATACAAGTTGCTAAATGTATTATTCACTGTAGCCATGAAAATTAACAAAATATCTAAAAATAATACAAAAAAGGAATGGAAAGTGGAACCAAATAGGCTCAATACAATAAACCTACAAAACACAAAAGTAAGCAGTACTGTAGGACAAAGGCAAAGAATTCTTAAGACACACACACACAAAAAAAACAAAAAATAGTGGAAGTAAGTCACTTTTTGTGGGTAAGTACAGTGAATGTAAATGGACTAAATGCTCCAACCAAAAGGTGGAGAGTGGCATGGAGAAGAAAAAAAAAAAAAATGATCCAAGTATGTTCTATCTGAAAGAGACATGCCTTAGACTGAAGGACTCAAACAGGTTGAAAGTAAAAGGATGAAATATATATATGTTGTTGTTGTTATGTGCCATTGAGTCGGACCCGACTCATAGCGACCGCTCCTTGGGTTGCCAAGGCAGTATCACTATGGAAGTAGATTGCTCAACCTTCCTTTCGAGGAGTGGCTTGTGTGTTTGAACCTCCAGCCTTCTGGTTAGCAGTCATGTGCCTTAGCCACTATGCTACCAGAGCTTCCATATAAATGTATATATATTATGTATATACTAATATATATGTGTGTGTGTGTGTGTGTTTATATATATATATATAAATGTATGTTGTTGTTGTTCTTATTATGTGCCATC
>NW_006921896.1:4034857-4042273 GCF_000298275.1 Orycteropus afer afer
ACTATGAGCCAAGTAGATTTAACAGACATTTATAGAACATTCTACCCAACAGCAGCATAATATACATTCTACACCAGTGTACAAGGATCATTCTCCAGGACAGATAACATGTTAGGTCACAAAGCAAGTCCTGATAAATTTTAAAAGATTGAAGTCAAAGAAAGTATTTTCTGTGATCACAGTGGAGTGAAGCTAGAAATAAATAATTGAAAAAATCTGGAGAATACACAAACACATGGAAATTAAACAACACACTATTAAATTACCAATGCATTAAGGAATAAATCACAAATTTCCTTGCATCAAATGAAAATGAAAGCACAAAGTATCAACACATATGAGATGCAACAAAGGGAGTACTCACAAGGAAACTTACAGCAATAAAACCTACAATGAAAAAAAAAAAAGAAGAAGAAAATCTCTTATCATCAGCCTAACTTGACAACTCCAGGAACTAGGAAGAGAAGAAGAAACTAAGCCTAAATATACCAAAAGAAAGAAATAACAATGATCAGAGCAGGAAAAAAATAACATTTAAAACAGAAAAACAATAGAATCAATAAAGCCAGAAGTAGGTTCTTTGAAAAGATCAATAAAATTGGCAAACCTTTAAATAGACTGACAGAGAAGGAAGACTAGGCAATCTATTTCCATAAAGATACTGCCTCGGAAACCCAAGGAGGGGTTGCTATGAGTCACAATTAACTGGAAGGTAGTGAGGTTTTTTAGAGAAAAGATTCAATAACAAAAATGAAAGTGGTAACATTACAACTAATCTGATAGAAATTAAGAGAATTATGACAGAATTATTACAACAGTTGTGCAGCCACAAATTGGATAACCTAGATGAAAGTAACAAATTCCTAGAAGCACACACCCTATCTACACTGACTCAAGTAGAAAGTCTCAACAGACCCATAACTAGTAAAAAAATGAATTAGTAATCAAAAACCTCCTAACAAATAGGAGTCCCGGACCTGATGCCTTCACTGAGGTATTCTACCAAATATTTAGTGAGGAATTGATATTAATGCAGCTTAAACGCTTTTGAAATGTACAGAAGGGAAAAATACGCCTTAATTTAATCTATGAAGCAAACATAATCCTGATACCAAAACCAGACAAAGATACCTCAAGAAAGTAACTTATAGACTAATATCTATTATGAATATAGATAAAAAATCCTTAACAAAATACTAGTAAATAGAACCCAACAGCTTATTAAAAGAATCATGCACTATGACCAAGTGGGATTTATTCCAAAATGCAAGGATGGTTCAATATTAGAAAAATCAACCTACATGATTTTGTTAGACTGCGCTCTCTAGAGAAGTAAAACAAGCAAAGCTTATGTATATACATAGAGAGTAAAATTTATCTCAAGATGATTCCTTGGCTAGCACCTCCCAGTCCAGTCAAGTGGTTTCTATCTTTTCAGGGGGATAGCCTGTTCCACAGCTTCTAGAGAATGAGAAGTAGAACAGTGGCTACAGAAGGAAAAGGAAGAATTATAACATCAGCTGGATGAGACAAAACTAGAACGACAGGCTTAGGAGAGACACCCATGCTGATGCAGTGAAGAAATTCAGGCACAGAAGCTTGAGTCCAGGAAGTGAGTCATCGCAGACTGGGACCTTAGTCACATCTTGCAGAAATGCACAAAGGGGTCACTATGAGTCAGATCTAACTCGATGGCAGTGAGTTTGGTTTTAGCGAATTTACAGAGAGTGGAAAGTCTCTGGAAAATGAAACACTCAATAAGGAGGAAGATTGTCACTCTCCAACTTCTAAGCCTCCCAAACCTGATCAGCCTCTAAAGGTAATGCCAGCCACTGTTACTCAAAAAATGCCAGGGTCAGGCCTTGGAGCAGCACAGCCAATAGGCCAAACCAGAGTTCAAGGGGAAGAAGAGAGCTTAATTTAATTAGGAGGTACACCAATGAGAGAGGGACAGATAGGGTCTTGGTGACATCAAAACCCCCCCCACTTTCCTCAACACTTACAATCCAGCGTTCTAATATAAGAAGGAAAAGAGACACAGCACATATTAAGATAAGTTAACAATTTTCCAAAAATTATATAGGACAATGGGCAATGAAGAAAGGAACGTTTCCTATGAGTTCCCTATCACCAATGTAGCCAGAGAGGATGTAGCTTTTAAAGAAAAAGATGTGTGTTTTACAGCACCATGAGGTTACCCATATTATTAGTTGCTAGGGGCTTCCCTTTAGCAGAAATGGTGATGACAATGATTCAATGTCTGGAAACTGGTTGAGCAGTAGGGCAGGCATATGAAAGAGTGTGAGAGTTCTACCTTTTAATTCTTACTATCCCTATTATGAGGAGCTCTGGTGGCACAGTGGTTAAAGCATTAAGCTGCTAACCAAAAGGTCAGTAGTATGAACCTAACAGCCTCTCCATAGGAGACAGATGGCCTTTGGACACCCTTCAAGCTTGGAACTGAACTTGGGCCCCATAGCTCATGGTCAGCCAAAAGACAGACAGACCTATAAGGTGAACAGTAATATCAGGAGGGTATGCACTAATCAAAACAACCGAGCATATGAGATCAAAAAACAAAACAACAAAAAAAAAAACTCTCATAGTGACCCTCATTGAGTTTCCAACACTGCAAATCTTTATGGAAGCAGACTGCCTCTTCTTTCTCCTGTGGAGCAACTGGTGGGTTTAAAGCACTGATCGTTTGGTTAGCAGCCAAATGCCTTAACCACTGCACCACCATATGAGATCAAAAGGATACCATTTGCCCAGGGATAGAGGTACGAAGGTGGGAGAGAATGGGGAAAGGGATGAAGGGAAGGAGTGGGAGCAAGGAGGAAGTAGGAAGAATGCTGTTAGAGTGTGGGGATTGCAGTAAATTTTATAAAACAGAATGTGCATGGATCGTTGAATGGAAAAGCAATTGCTCTGTAACTTTCACACAAATCACAATAATAACAATAAATCTCAGGCTGTTTTAGTCTCTAGGAGGCTGCTAGTCTCTGGATCCTGCTTAGGGGAATTCCTCCATTTTTACCCCACCCACCACCCACAGAGGGGTAGTAGGGACTGAATCTATAGGCCTCTGTGAAAGAATAGAAAGAATAGGACTGCTTATATATATACAGAAAGAGAGAGTGAAATTTATCTTAAGATGATTCCTTGGTGACCAAAATAAATGGGAAAATCAAGACGCTTTAGGAGGTATTTCTTTTGCAATTGGTATTAGGGAAATAGTATGACTTCCAAAAATACATGAATGTCTTTTTCCTAGAGCAAGAAGCACTTAGAGGTCATAGGAATTCCCAGGTCATTTATGTCTCCTGGTTTTACCTTTTCTAAACACCATCTGATCTGAAAGATCAGATGTATCCATATCTTTTGAAACCTTGAAACTTTGAAAGTTTAGACTTACCATTGGCTTAGCATTCCTCACACTCTTCTTTATTGTTACCTCTTAAAAATCAGCTTCTATTTAAATCACATACTGACTTCTGTTGTTAAGTGCTGCCATGTTGATACTGACTCATAGCGACTCGATGTACAATAGAAGGAAATACTTCCTGGTCCATCTCAGCTATTTCAGCCACTTTGTCATTGGTGTTAGGTGCCATTGAGTCAATTCTGACTCATAGTGATCATATGTACAACAGAATGAAAACTGTTTCTGTGCCATCCTCACAAGTCTTGCCATGCTTTAGCCCATTGTTACAATCACTGTGTCAATCCATCTTTTTGAGGATTTTTCACTGACACTCTACTTTGCCCAGCATGATATCCTTCTCCAGGCACTCATCCCTTCTGACAATTCGACCCAAGTTTGAGAGATGAAGTCTAGCCATTCTCACTTCTAAAGAATATTCTGGCTGTATTATCTCCAAGACAGATCTTTTTGTTCTTCTAGCAGTCCATGGCACCTTCAATATTCTTCACCAACACCACAATTCAAAAGCATCAATTCTTCCACAGTCTTTCTTATTTACTGTCCAGATCTCACATGTAGATGAAGTTATTGAAAATACTATGGCTTAAGTCAGGCACACCTTAGTCTTCAAAGTGAATTCTTTGCTCCTCAGTACTTTAAAGAGGTCTTTTGCAGCAAATTTGCCCAGTGCAATACAACATTTAATTTCTTGACTGCTACTTCCATGGATGGATGTATGCATGGATATGTGGATCCAAGTAAAATGAAATCCTTGATAACTTTCAATCTTTTTCCATTTATTGTGATGTTACTTAGTGGTGTAATTGTGAGGATTTTTTGTTTTCTCTATGTTGAGTTATAGGAGCTCTGGTAGCATAGTGCCTAAGGCACTTGACTGCTAACCAGAAGGCTGGCGGTTCAAGCCCACCAGCCACTCCTCAGAAGGAAGGTTGGGCAATCCTACTTCTGTAGTGATACCGCCTCGGAATCCCAAGGAGGGGTCGCTATGAGTCAGGGCCGACTTGACGGCACATAACAACAACAACAACAACATGTTGAGTTATGGTCCATATTGAAGGCTTCAATCTTCATCACTAAGTGCTTCAAGTCCTTTTCATTTTCTGCAAGCAAAGTTGTATCATCTGCATATTACAGGTTGTTAATGAGTCTTGCTCCAATCCTGACACCATGATCTTCCTGTAATCTGGTGAAATTAGGACATGTCAAGATAAACAGAAATTAACAGAATTTGTTAAAACCAGACCAACCTTACCAGAAGTGCTAAAGGGAGTCCATCAGATAGAGAACCAAACACAGCAAACAACAACTGATGATTAATTAACATACATGATGACATAACCCAGAAAGAGACCCAGGTGTAGAAGTATCAAAAGTAAAAAAAGCTTATAAAACTGTAAACAGGGAACCAGAGACATCAATTGGTAAATGAGGACAACTACAAACCAAAATGAGGGAATAAATAGTGTAGTTACTGAACTTCTAAATGGTGAGGAAGTCAAGACAATTGTGAGATAGAATAGACCGTTCAAATTTGGGAAGGAAATTATAAATCACAGGTAACTTCAAAGAAAGATAACAAATGTTCACACAAAAATGAAAAGGACAGGCAAAAATATTTAACAAATACTAAAACAATATCAAGGAAATGATAACATGATTCATAAACAAAATGAATTCAAGCACAGAAAACTGTATGAAAAAAGGAATCAGTAACACCACCAGAAAACAAAACAAAATTGCAGAAACGAATTCATACTTATCGATAATTAAACTGAATGCAAATGCATTACATACACCACTCAAGAGATGGGAGAATAATAGACTGGATAAAAAAAAACATGACCCATCAATATGCTGTCCAAAGAGACACACCTTAGAGACAAAGACAAAAATAGACTAAAAATGAAAAGTTAGAAAAAGATATATCAAGCAAATGGCAATCCAAAAAGAGCAGGAGTAGCAATATTAATTTCTGATAAAATAAATGTTAAGACAAAAACCACAATAAGAGACAAGGAAGGACATTATATGATGATTAAAGGATCAGTTGCCAAGAGTACATAACCACAATAAATATTTTCACACCCAATGAAAGAGCCCCAAAATACATAAATCAGACTTTAACAGAATTGAAAAGACAAATAGATGACCCCACAGTAATAGTAGGAGACTTTAATATACCACTTTCAATGAAATATAGAACAACTGGAAAGAAACTCAACAAAGACACAGAAGAACTAAACAATACAATCAGTCAACTTGATATTATAGACATCTACAGAGCACTTCAAACAACAACGGCAAATATACATTATTTTCCAGTGCACATAGAACATTTTCCAGATAGATCACATGTTAAGCCACAAAGTAAACCTCAATAAATTTAAAAACATTGAAATACTTCTAAGCATCTTCTCAGATCACACTGTTATAAAATTAGACATCAGCTAAAGAAAGACCAATGGAAAAAGAGCAAATACATGAAACTGAATAACACCTTCCTTAAAGACTACTGAATAATAGAAGAAATGAAAAATGAAATTAAAAAATTCCTTAAATCAAATGAGAATAAAAACGCAATATACCAAAATATTGGGGACACAGCAAAAGCACTGATCAGAGGGCAATTTATACAAATAAATGCATACATCAAAAAGGGAAAGAGAGCCAAAATCAACATCTTAACCCAGTATGTCCAACAATTAGACAAAGAGCAGCAAAAAAAAAAAAGGCCCTACAATCACCAGAAGAAAAGAAATAATAAAGATTTGAGCAGAAATAAATAAAACAGAAAATAGAAAAAATCAACAAGACTAGAAGTTGGTTCTTTGAAAAGATTAATTAAATCAACAAATCACTGGCAAACTTAATAAATGAAAAGAAGGAAAGGATACAAACAACATGAATAAGAAATGAAATGGGTGACATCACAACTGAATCAACCAAAATAAAAAGGATATCAGGATACTATGAAAAACTATACTCCAACAAATTTGAAAATCTAGAAGAAGTGAATAGATTTTTAGAAACATACGACTTACCTAAACTAACACAGACTGAGGTGGAAAATTTATACAAACCCAAAACAAAATAAGAAATTGAACAAGTCATAAAAAAAATTACCAACAAAAAAAAAGTCCTGCCCGATGGTTTCATTGGAGAAATCTACTAAATGTTCAGAGAAGAACTGATACCAATCCTACAAAAAAATTTCCAGAATATAGAAAATTATGGAATCCTCCCAAATTCATTTTATTAAGCAAGCATAACCTTGATACCAAAATCAGGCAAAGACATCACTAGAAAGGAAAACTACAGCCAATATCTGTCATGAATACAGATGCAAAAATCTTCAACAAAATCCTAGCTAATAGGCTCCAACAACATATTAAAAAAATTATACATCATGAGCAAGTGGGGTTCATACCAGGTATAAAAAAAATGGTTCAACAGAAAAACAACCAACATGATCCATTACATAAGTAAAATAAAGGATAAGAACCATATGATCATATCAATTGATGCAGAAAGGGCATTTGATAAAATCCAACACCCATTCCTGATAAAAACACTCAACAATATAGAAATAGAATGGAAATTCCTCAATATAATAAAGGGCATATATACACAACCAATAGACAATATTATTCTCAATGGAGAGAGACTGAAGCCATTCCCCTTGCCAATGGGAACCAGACAATGATGCACTCTATCACCACTTCTATTCAACATTGTATAGAAGTCCACACTCACTAAAAACTCACTGCCGTTGAGTCGAACTCGACACATAGTGAGCCCTCTTTGGGTTTCTGAGGAAGTATCACTATGGAAATAGATTGCCCAACCTTCCTTCTGAGGAGTGGCTGGTGGGTTGGAACCACCAGCCTTCTGGTTAGCAGTCAAATGCCTTAGGCACTATGCTACCAGAACTCGTATTGGAAGTCCTTGTTGTTGTTGTTGTTGTTGTTGTT
>NW_006921896.1:4042778-4043694 GCF_000298275.1 Orycteropus afer afer
GGTTACTATGAGTTGGATCCAACTCAACGGCCCAAGAGACCCAGAAAACTACTGGAACTAATTGAGAGATTTAGCACAGTGGCATGATACAAGATCAACATAGAAAAATCAATTGGATTCCTCTACACCGGCAAAGAGATTGCTGAAAAGGAAATCAATACCATTTATAATAAGTACCAAAATGATAAAATACTTGGGAATAAATCTTACCAGGGACACAAAAGACCTATACAAAGAAAATAACAAAACCCTACTTCAAGAAACTATGACATCTACATTGAGGGAAGAACATACCATGCTCATGGATAGGAAGATTGAACATTGTGAAAATGTCATTACTACCCAAAGCAATCTATACATTCAATGCAATCCCAATCCAGATTCCATCAGCATTCTTTAAGGATATGGAAAAACCAGTCACTAACTATGGATAGGATAGAGACCTTGGATAAGCAAAGCAGTATTGAAGAAGACCAAAGTAGGAGGTCTCATACTCCCAGATGTCAAAACCTACTATACAGCCATAGTAGTCAAACAGCCTGGTATTAGTACAACAGTAGACACATACACCAGTGGAACAGAATTGAGAATCCAGAAATAGATCCATTGACCCATGGTCAGCTCTCTTTCACAAAGGGCCAAAATCCATTAAATGGGGAATAAGATAGTCCCTTTAAGAAATGGTTCTGGCAAAACTGGATATCCATTTGCAGAAAAATGCAACAAGATCTGTACCTCACACCGTAAACAAAAACTAACTCCAGATGGACCAAAGACTTAAATGTGAAACCTAAAACTGTAAAGTTCATCAAAGAAAAACTAGGGCAATCTTGTTGTTGTTACGTGCTGTCGAGTCAAACCTGACTCATATTTATGGCATAAATAGACTATCAAACATAACTCAAAATGCACAAAC
>NW_006921896.1:4044079-4045950 GCF_000298275.1 Orycteropus afer afer
CATCTTCCTTCCAAGGAGTGGCTGGTGGGTTTGAACCGTCAGCCTTCTGGTTAGCAGTCAAGTGCCTTAGGCACTACGCTACCAGAGGTAGCATTATCCCTTAAAAAGATGCAAATCAAAACAACAGTGAGATACCATCTCACTCTAACACTAATAGCAAAGTTCAACATGACAGAAAATAACAAATCTGCCAAGGATGTGGGGAGATTAGGACTCTCATACACTGCTAGTGGGACTGTAAAATAATGCAACCACTGTGGAAAGAAGTATGGCATTTCCTTAAAAAGTTGGAAATGGAAATATCATTTGACCCAGCCATTCCATTACTGGGAGCTTTGGTAGCATAGTGCCTAAGGCATTTGACTGCTAACCAGAAGGCTGGCGGTTCAAACCCAAAAGCTACTCCTCAGAAGGAAGTTTGGGTGATCTATTCCCATAGTGATACCGCCTCAGAAACCCAAGGAGGGGTCACTATGAGTTGGGACCAACTCGACGGCAGTGCATACATTGCAATTCCATTACTAGGTATATATCCTGAAGAAGTGAGAGCCAGGACATGAGTAGATATATGCACACCCATGTTCATTGCAGCACTATTCACAATAGCAAAGATATGGAAACAACGTAAATGCCCATCCATGGAGGAATGGATAACCAAACTGTAGTACATACACACAGTGGAATACTATGGAGTACTAAAGAGTGATGTAAAATCTGTAAAACACCTCATAATGTGGATGAACTTGGAGGACATTGCTGAGTGAAATAAGTCAATGGCAGAAGGATAGATATTGTATTAGTTCACTACTGTAAAAGGTGAAGGAAAGGTTTATATATTGAAGGTAACTTTCTTCGTTGGTTACCCGGGATGGGAGCGGGGAGAGTAAATTGCTCAGTAGTTAAGAGACAAGTATTGATTTGGGCAAAGGGAAAGGCAATATACTAAATTGAGTAACTAACACAATAATATTAAGGAAAAGGAAGACAGAGAGGTGCACAAGAGGTAGAGACAACAAAGATACATACTTTTACATACGCAATGCTGCATTACCAGTGATTACAAACATTAATATACAGGTAAATAGATGGGTAAATAGGCTGAATGATCAGGTACGTCTAGGCAAAAAGGAATATACTCATGACCATATATAAGACTGGCAGACGATAGTTCTATATACGCACTTGTATGTGCTGTAAGAATGTCCAAATAGAACAGGGGGCAAAGTTATGATAACATTTTAAGCACATTCAACCACCCTGAGGGACCGAGTTGTTGGATCTGTAGGCTTGGGATCATGGTCATGGGGGACATCAAGCTCACTTGGCATAACATACTACACAAAAATACTGTTCTGCATCCTACATACTTTGGTGAGTAGCAACTGGATCTTAAAAGCTTGCAAGCAGCAATCTAGATGCAACAAATAGTCTCTCCTCATCCAGAGCAAAGAAGAATGAAGAAAACCAAAGACACATGGAAACAATTAGTCCAAAGGACCAGTGAACCATACAAACCTCAGCTTACATGACCATGAGACCAGAAGAACTAGATGGTTCCTGGCTACCACTGTCAACCACTCAGCAAGGGATCAGTGCAGGAGATCCTGGACAGAGAGGGAGAATAATGTTGAACAAAACTCAAAATCCTAAAAAAGACCAGGTTTACTGGTCTGATACACCTGGTGAGACTCACAAGACTATGGCTCCTAGTTATCCTTCAGGCATGGAATTGAACTCACTCCCATGGTTTCCAGCCAAATAATGTTGTTGTTGTTAGGTGCCGTCAAGTCATCTATGACTCATAGTGACCCTAGGCACAGAAGAACAAAACACCACCCAGTCCCACACCAGGTGCAAGATCCCTGCTATAC
>NW_006921896.1:4049961-4052113 GCF_000298275.1 Orycteropus afer afer
GTGTGTGTGTGTGTGTGTGTGTGTGTGGATGTGTGTTGTTTATTTGTTTATTTTTTAAGCTTCCCTCAAGAGAATAATTGATGATGGAAAGAACTAGTTAAAAATGTCCTGGTTTTCTTGCAACACAATAGCTTACCTTCTCTGCTTTTATGTGTGCTTTTGGAGGGATCAGCCTTGGTAGAGGATATCCTTACCCTGATGCCTACAGAGAAATGACACTTTGGTCTCTTGTTCACAAGTCTTTCTCCCATCAATCCTAAGTTAGGCCCTGTCTGGCCATACAAGGATGTTGGTTTGTTTGCTGCATCTACAAGCACAATAAATCATTTACCCAGTGGACATGAAAGTTTGACCAAGTGAATTAATTTTAAGTAATTGTGATGGAATGGCTTTAAGTAGGAAGTAGGCTTTTAGAGAGAGATACCCAAGCATGGAGCAGTGAATTACTTGGTATGACTCTTCTAGCCATGGTCTTTGTGACTTCCACCAGATGATTATGTGGGATTATGTAAATATGAGGTACTTGTGTGGTCCACCAAGGGGATTGGATAGGTTGTTAACAATATAAATAAGGTACATGAAACTTCTGTAGGTTGGGACTGTGCAAATGGAACTCTAATGTGAGGGATTGCAGTTTGCCATCTCATTAGGCTTACAATGAACCATCCCATGGGTGGAAAAGAAGGATCTCACTACCATAAAGAGAGAAGACCCTGGAGTAGGGTGCATCCTTGAACCAGAGATCCTTGCACTGAGATGACAGCAGAAAGATGACAGAGGCAGCAGAACCAAGAGACCAGTGCAAGACACAGTGGCAGGTTTGCTGATCCACGTAGTGAGAAATCTGAGTGCCTTTGGGTAAGAAGCTTGCTGGTGGAGAAGGTGCATCTATTGGCAGAGCTAAAAGGGCTTTGTAACACTTTGTAACACTTGCCCAAATAGGGCAAAAGCCAGGCTGAGGGCCAAAGAGAAGTGTGCCTATGAGCATGGTCTAGAGGAGGCTGTCCTGATCCAAGAATTGTATCCTGAGCATTCTTTAACCTGGATTGTAACCTGTTACTTCCCTAATAAACTTGTGAGTTTATTAATAATTGTGAGTATTATCTGTGAGCTCTGTGTAGCCACTGCAGTGAATTATCAAACCAAACAGACAAGTATAAAGTGCCATGGGAGGGACAGTTAGTGTCAAAATTGATAAAAAGTTTGGAGATGGCAGCATGTACGACCTCTGTTTCATAGGGATCAGCCATGGGCTGATGCTGCTAATGGTGATTCTGTCTACCTCTCATGAAGTTAGAGGATGTCAAATGAAAATGATACCCTCATGCCTTTTTTGCACCAAGGTTAAAAGTTTTGTTTGTTTGTTTAACTATTTCTTGTATATAATGAGAAGGTAGGGTTTTCCTCTTCATGTCCACACTCCTTCCAAATGAAACCACACCACCAAACCCCCTGCTATCGAGTTGATTCCAACTCATACTGACCCTGTAGGACAGAGTAGATCTATCCCATAGGGTTTCCAAGGCTATAAACATTTATGGAGGCAGATAAACTCATCTTGCCCCTGCAGAGCAGCTAGTAGGTTTGAACTGCCAGTCTTTCAGTTAGCAGGCAAATGCCTTAACCACTCAGACACCAGAGCGTCTTTCCTTCCAAATAGTTCAATCCAAAAGAGCTGTTCTTTCTCTTTCCCCTACACTGCCCTCCTGTTAAAGCAGAAACAGGAAACAATTTATGTTTAGATTATAAATACATGTAAAACTTGTACAAAAACAGATTCTATGAAAATAATTTATAATCTGTAGACAATACTTAGGAGGTATCTTGTGATGTAAAATTCCTATCCTTTGAGTTGTGAGTTTTTGTTTTCTCCAAGTCTCATTTTTAAAGTTCAAAAAAATCAGTTGGGTGACTATATATCAGCAATGAGAAATCTGAAAGGGAAATTAGAGAAACAATTCTATTTACAATAGCACCCAAGAGAATAAAATACCTAGGAATAAATTCAACCAGAGATGTGAAGGAGTTATACAATGAAAATTATAAAACACTGCTGAAAGGGATTAAAGAAGACTTAAATAAATGGAAAGATGTTCTGTGTTCTTGGGTTAGAAAACAGTATTATTAAGATGTCACTGCTGCTCAAAGTGAT
>NW_006921896.1:4052443-4053985 GCF_000298275.1 Orycteropus afer afer
AAAAACAAAGTAGGAGGACTCACACTTCCTGGTTTTAAAACATAACACAGCTACAGTAATAAAAACAGCCTGGTACTGGCATAACAATAGGGATATAGATGAAAGGGGTAGTGTGAGAAATAAACAAATCTACACATCTATGGTTAACTGGTTTTTGACAAGGGTGCTGTGGTGGTTATGTTTTTGTGTCAACTGGTTGAGTGGCTGGGCAGCTGGTGTAGTTATTCCCCATGATGAGACTGGCAATCGACTCCATGGTGGGATCTTCCACAAGCAGCTGAGTAGCTGTTTTGGGTATGTGGTCTGTTTCTCATATATAAGCAGCAGCTTTGGGAATGGTCTCTAGCTTATGGCACCTTGAACACTGCATGTAGCCGTGTCACCGTTTAACAGCCTACCATGCTCTGCCAACCTTGGGACTTACAATGGACTTGAATTAATGGCCTGCTGTATGATTTGGTGATATCGGGACTGTGCCTTGTTACTTGTCAACCTTGGGCTTGGCAGCCTCAGCAGCCAGCAGCTGTCTGAGGGAAGAAAAGCCTCTAGCTTCAGTGGGCTGGGAGTTGGAGGCAGAGCTGAAGCCCAAGGCTGTGGGGCTTTCACCCAAACCCTAGAGCTTGGCACTTTGAACCCGGACTTAAAGCCTCCAAATTGTAAGAATAAACTCCTGTTTGTTAAGGCCATCCCATTTGTGGTATATTTCTTATCAGAGTGGCACTACGTAACTAGAAAAGGTGCTAAGTCCATTCAATGAGGAAAGAAGAGTCTATTCAATAAATGGTGTTGGGAAAACTTTATTTACACATGCAGTAAAATGAAACAGGATCCATGCCTCTCACTATACACAAAAACAAATTCACAATGGATTAAAGACTTAAATGTGCAAACTAAAACCATAAAATCCTTATAAAACATGCAAGGACAATGTTTTCAGGCCTAGCTTTTAACAATGTATTATCTAATATAAAAACAAAAGCACAAGTAAAAAAAGACAGACCTCATAAAGATGGAAAATTTTCTTCATCATAAAACTTTACTGAAAAAGTAAAAAAGCAAGCTACTGACAAGGGTAATATCTTTGGAAACTGAATATTTGATAAAAGTCTAGTGACCAAAATATATATGAAACTTTGACAACTTAATAACAAAAACACAAATGATTCCATCATAAAATGGGCAAAGAACTTAAATAGACATTTCACCAAAGAAGATATTCAAATGGCCACCATACTCATGAAAAGATGCTCAATATCATTAGCCATCAGAGAGATCAAATCAAAATCACAGTGAGATACCATTTCACTCTCACTAGGAGAGCTAAGTTAAAAAAAAAAAAATACTGGTGAGGATGTGGGAAAATTGGAACTTTTAATCGTTGCTGGTGGGAATGAAAAATGGTATAGTTGTTGTGAAAAACAGTGTGGCAGTTCCTCAATAAAGTAAAGATAAAACTACTATTAAAAAAGGAGCTCTGGTAGCATAGTGCCTAAGGCACTTGACTGCTAACCAGAAGGCTGGCAGTTCAAACCCACCAGCCAC
>NW_006921896.1:4054395-4060480 GCF_000298275.1 Orycteropus afer afer
TTAGCAGTCAAATGCATTAGGCACTGCACTACCAGAGCTCTTAGACCTATATGACCTAGCAATTCCATTCCTAGATATATACCCAAAAGACTTGAAGCAGAGACTCAAAAAGAGACTTGTATAGCAACGTTCATTGCAGCACTGTTCACGTTAGCCAAAAAGTGGACAGGATACAGTTCTTTGACCAGGACATTGTCCCCTCTGCTGTATCCTTAGACATGCCTCTCTGGCCCTTGGTCTCTTGGCCTGGCCTCTGCCTCTGTGGGCCAGGTAAGCCTGCCACTCTGTCCCGTGCCTCTTGGTTCCACTGCCACCATCTCTCAACTGGGCATCTCTCTCAGCTGGTCACCTCTCTCAGCCAGCAATGAGATTTCTTTTTACCCCTCTGCCTCTAGGAGGGCTCTATTTAAGCCTGGCAGAGTGACAAAACTAGCCACTCCCACATCAGAGTTCTATCTATATACCTGAGAGAGAGTGAATTTTCCCAGAAGGTTACTTTGTACTGCTCCAACAGAAATACCCCAGGTTGATGACTTTAACAATCAGAAGTTTAAAAGCAGCTACCCAGTTGCTCACAGTAAATTCCAACATGGAGTTAATTGCCAGTCTCATTATAGGAAATAACTACCACCAGCTGTTGACACATATTTGTGTGGTCCCACCCAGTAATCCAGTGGGAGTTACAAAGACTATGGCTACAAAAGCCATACCATGTAACTCACTACACCACAAATATATTTTGTTAATATAGACACAAACATTCTCAACAAAATTATAGCAAATAAAATCCATGAACATTAAATATATATATATATATTATACAATTATGGCCAATTGGGATTTATCCCAAGAAGGCAGGTTGGCTTAGTACTTGAAAAATCAATGAATGTAAAACATCATATAAATAGAATAAAGGACTATATCCAAGTTATCTTCTTCATTGATGGAAAAAAAGCATTTGACCAAATTCAATACCCTGTCATGATTTAAAAAAAAAAAAAAAAAAAAAAAAAAACTCAACAAACTGTAAATGAAAGGGAATTTCCTCAACCTGGTAAATGGCATTTATGAAAAATCCATAGGTAACATCATACTCAATGCTGAAAGACTGAAAGCGTTCCCCCTAAGCTCAGGTACAAGATAAGAATGTCTGCTCTTCCTACTTCTATTTAATATTGTGCCTGAGGTTCTACTAGGACAAGTGGCAAAAAACAATAAACAAAGGGCATTCATAAAAGGAATGGAAAAAACTATCTCTATTTGCAGACATTACCTTGTATACAGAAAAATCCTAAGGGATCCACTAAAAATCTATTAGAAGTAAATGACCTCAGCAAGTTTTCAGGATACACATGTAAAATCAATTATATTTCTATGCACTATCAATGAACAATCTGAAAATGATATTAAGAAAAAATTCCATTCACAATAGCATCAAAAATAGTAAAATCCTTAGAATAAATTTAACAAAACAAGTAGAACACATATACTCTAAAGACTACAAATCATCGTTGAGACAAATTAAAGAAGACATAATAAATGCAAAGACTTCTTATTTTCATGACTCAGAAGAAATATTGTTCAGATGACACTATTCCCCAAATTGATATACAGATTTGACACAATCCTTATAGAAATACCATCTTCTTTTTTTGCAGAAATTGACAAACTTGATCCTAAAAGTTATATGGAAATGTAAATGATCTAGAATAGCTAAAACCATTTGAAAAAGAATACAAATGGGATGACTCACATTTTTCAGTTGCAAAGCTTACTTCATAGCTACAGTAATCAACACAGTGTATATACATAAAGATAGACATCTGAAAACAGAAAACAACAAATGCTGGTGAGGGTGTGGAGAGACTAGAATCCTCATACACTACTAGTAGGACTGTAAAATGGTGCAACCAATGTGGGAAATGATACGGCACTTCTTTAAAAAGCTGGAAATGGAAGTATCATATGATCCAGCAATCCCACTACTAGGAATATAAAACCAAATCCACTGCCATAGAGTCAATTCTGACTCACAGCAACCCCCATTGGGTTTTCAAGACTGTAAATATTTACGGAAGTAGATTGCTTCATCTTCCTCCCATGCGGAGCTGCAGACCTTCTGGTTAGCAGCCAAATGCCTTACTCACTATGCCACCAGAGCTCCATACTAGGTATATAGCCTAAGAAATAAGATACATGACAGAAACAAATATATGCACACCCATATTCATCACAGCACTATTTGCAATAGCAGAAAGATGGAAACAACCTAAATGTCCATGAATGGATAAACAAACTATGATACATACACACAATGGAATACTACACAACATTAAGGAACAATGATGACTATGTGAAACATCTCATAACAGAGATCTTATACCTAGAGGCCATTCTGCTAAGTGAAATTAGTCAATCAGAAAAGGACAAATATTGTATGAGGCCACTATTGAAAAAGTCAAGAAAAGGTATTCACATACACACACACAAATATTCTTTGATAGTTACCAGGGATGGGAGGGGAAGAGAAGTTAAACCACTAACTAAAATAAATAAATAAATAAAAGCCCACTGCCATCAAGTCGATAGCAGCCCTCATTGGGTTTCCAAGGCTATAAACCTTTACAGAAGCACATGGCTTCATCTTTCTTCAGTGAAGCAGCTGGTGGGTTCAAACCACTGACCTTTTGATGAGCAGCCAAATGCCTTAAATACTGCACCACCAGAGCTCCTTAAGTAGAGGGTTAGACACATACTAACTTAGGTGAAGGCAATATACAATTAGAAGGAAGTCAGCACTAAATGATGAAGGAAAGGAAGATGCTGGGAGGAGAACAAGAGTTAACAGTAACAGAGGTATATACTAATTCATACACTATCCTGCAATAACAGCAATGACAATAATCAACAATCTAAGAGTGGATACATGGATAGACACACAATCTGAACAGGCATGGGAAGGAGAATGAGATTATGTCTACTAACATATATAGATCTGACAAAGGATATTTCTACATATGTATTAACATATGCTAACAAATACAGCCATGAATATAGTAGATCAAACAGGGGGCAAAGTTATGAAAACTTCTTAGCAATAACCAAAAACCCTGAGAGAGTGAGTTGCTGGGCCTGAGGACGCAAGACCATAGTTTCAAGGGACATCAAGATCAATTGGAACAATATAGTCTACAATGTTCAATGGTGAGTAGTGGGGTCTTAAAAGCTTGTGAGTAGTAACTTAAGGTGCAACTACTGTTTTCTCCCCATCCTGAGCAAAGAAGAGTGAAGACAATAAAAAGACCCCTGGAAATAAGAAGTCGAAAGGATTAATGTAATCAATGACATGAAACAAATTGTATGATAATTGTTGAATGGAAAACTGATTTACTCTGTAAACTTTCACTCAAATCACAATAAAAAGTTTTTTAAAAAAATAAATGGAATAGAATTGAGAGTCCAGAAATAAACCCATAAATTTATGATCAATTGATTTTAAGCATAGGTACTAAAGCCATTCAATGGGGGAGTGGATAGTGTTTTTAAAAAATGCTACTGGGACAACTAGATACTTACACATATAAGAGTGAGGTTTGGGAGCCTATCTCACACCATATACAATAAATTAAATCAAAATGGATCAGCAACCTAAATGCAAGTACTAAAATTGCAAAACTCTTACGAGAAAATATAGGCATAAATTCTCATCACCTTGGATTAGGCAACTGTTTCTTTGATATGACCCCAAAAGCATATGCAAAAAAAGAAAGAAAGAAAGAAACTTAACTTCATAAAAAATGAAACGTTTTGTTTTAAAGGACACCATCATGAAAATGAAAAGACAACCTATAGAAGAGGAGAAAACATCTGTAGGTCATATATCTAATAAGATAATTTTATCAAAAATATATAAAGAACACTTACAATTCAATGACAAAAAAAGACAACCTAATTAAAAAATGGGCAGAGGATATAAATAGATATTTCTACAAATGATATATAGTCAATAAACACATGGAAAGAGGTTAACATCATTAGCTATCAGGGAAATGCAAATCAAAATCATAATAAGACAACACTCCATAAGTGCTGCTGTAGTTAAAAAAAAAAAAATTCACTGCCATCGAGTTGGTTCTGACTCATGGCAGCCCCCTTTGGGTTTCTGAGGTGGTAATTCTTTACAAAAGTAGATTGCCCAGTCTTCCTTCCGTGCAGTAGCTGGTGAGTTTGAACCACCAACCTTCTGGTTAGCAGTCAAATGCCTTAGGCACTACACCACCAGTTGTTAGGTGGCCTCAAGTTGGCTCCTACTTCCAGTGACCCTATGTATAACATCACAAAACAATGCCTGGTCCTGCACCATCCTCACAGTCTTCGCTATGCTTGAGCCCATCATCACAGCCACTGTGTCAATCCATCTCATTGAGGGTCTTCCCTTTTTTTGCTGACCCTCTACTTTATGAAGCATGATATCTTTCTCCAGAGACTGATTCCTTCTGGCATCATGAGCAAAGTACGTGAGATAAAGCCTGGCCAGTCTCTCTTCTAAGAAGTATTCCAGCTACACTGGATTTATTCCTTCTTCTAACAACACATGGTATTTCAATATTCTTCACCAACACCCCAATTCAAATCCATCAATTCTTTTTCCGTCTTTCTTATTCATGTCCAGCTTTCACATGCATATGAGGCTATTAAAAATATCAGACCTTGGGGTAGGGGCAGGTTAGTCTTCAAAGTGACACCTTACTCTTAAACACTTTGAAGAGACCTTTTGCAGCAGATTTGCCTAGCATTCTCTTAACTGCTGCTTCCATGGGCATTGATTGGGGATCCAAGTAAAATGAAATCCCTGACAACTCCTATCTTTTCTCCATTTGTCATGATGTTGCTTATGGGTCTAGTTGTGAGGATTTTTGTTTTCTCTATTTTGAGGTGTAACCCATACTGAAGACTAGTATTTGATCTTTGTAAGTAAGTGCTTCGAGTCATTTTCACTTTCAGCAAGCAAGGTTGTGTCATCTGCATATCACAGATTGTTAATGAGTCTTCCTCCAATCCTCATGTGTGTTCTCCTCCATACAGTCTTGCTTCCCCAATTATCTGCTTAGCATACAGATTGAATAAGTATGGTGAAAAGATACAATCCTGATGCACACCTCTCCTTATTGTTAACTGCAGTATCCCCTTGTTCTGTTCCAGCAAATGGCTCTTGATCTATGTACAGATTTCTCATGAGCACAATTAAATGTTTTGGAATTCACATTCTTTGCAATATTTCCCATAATTTGTTATTATCTACATAGTTGAATGTCTTTGCATACTCAATAAAACACAGGTAAACATCTTTCTGGTACTCTTCGTTTTCAGCCAATATCCATCTGACATCAGCAGTGATATCCCTTATTCCACACCCTCTTCTGAATCAGGCTTGAATTTCTAGCAATTTACTGTCAATATACTGTGGCAACCATTTTTGAATTATCTTCAGCAAAATTTTACTTGTGTGTGAAATTAATGACAGTGTTCAATAATTCCTACATTCTGTTGGAACATCTTTCTTCAAAATATGGACCTCTTCTAGTTGGTTGGCCAGGTAGCTGTTTCACTGCTATTCATAAGATTTTCAGTGGCCAAACTTTTCAGAAGTAGATGGCCCCATCCTTCTTCATAGTGTGTCTTAGTCTGGAAGCTCTGCTGAAACCTTCCCACCATTGGTGATCCTGCTGGTATTTGAAATACTGGTGGTATAGCTTCCAGCCTCATAGCAACACACAAGCCACCACAGTATGACAAAGTGACAGATGAGTGGTGGGAAAACCATACCTACTAGGAAGCCTATAATCAAAAGGATAGATAATAACAAATGTTGGTGGGGATGTGGAGAAATTGGAACCCTCATACATTGTTGATGGGAATGCAAAATGGTATAGCTCCTTTGGAAAACAAACTGGCAGATCCTCAAAAGATTAAAAATAGGGTTGCCATGTTGTTGTTGTTGTTATGTGCCGTCGAGTCGGCCCCGACTCATAGCGACCCCTCCTTGGGTTTCCGAGGCAGTATCACTATGGAAGTAGGATTGCCC
>NW_006921896.1:4063485-4064500 GCF_000298275.1 Orycteropus afer afer
TATATATATAAGCTTTACTGGTTTTGCTTCTCTAGACAACCCAGCCTAACACACATTGTCCAATTTTCACATGCATATGAGGCAACTGAAAATACCATATTTTGGGTCAGGTGCCCCTCAGTTCTCAAAGAGACATCTTTGCTCTTCAATGCTTCTAAGAGATTTTTTGCAGCTGATTTGCCCAATGTTATACATTGTTTCATTTCATGAGTGCTGCTTCCATGGGCATTGATTGTGGATTAAAGTAGAATGAAATCCTTCACAACTCAGTATTTTCTCTATTTATCATGATGATGCTTATTGGTTCAGTTGTAAGGATTTTAGTTTTCTTTATGTTGCAGTGTAATGCATACTGAAGGCTTTAATCTTTGATCCTCATCAGTAAGTGCTTCAAGTTCTCTTCACTTTCAGCAAGCAAGGTTGTGTCATCTGCATATTACAGGTTGTTAATGAGTCTTCCTCCATTCCTGATGCTGAATTCTTCTTCATATAGTCCAGCTTCTTGTATTATTTGCTCAGCATACAAATTAAATAGTATACCCTTGTTCTAGTCCAACAACTACTTCTTGCTCTATGTACAAGTTCTGCATGAGCACAATTAAGTGTTCCAGAATTTCCATTCTTAGTAATGTCATCCATAATTTGTCATGATCCACACAGCTGAATGCCTTTGCATGGTCAACAAAAGGTAAACAACTTTCTGTTATTCTCTACTTTCAGCCAAGATCCACCTGGCATCAGTATGATATCCCTTTGTGGCAGTTATGTTTGTGTGTCACCTTGGCTGGGCCTGGTTGAGTGGCAGGGCAGCTGGTGGTAGTTATTTCCCATGATGAGACTGGCAATCAACTCCATGGTGGGATCTACCACAAGCAGCTCAGTAGCTACCTTTTGGATGTGATTTGCTTCCTGTATATAAGGAGAATCTTTGGGAATGGTCTCTAGCCTATGGCATGCTTAGACCCTGCATGTAGTCGTGTCATTGCTCAGCAGCCTGCTATGCTCTGCTGACCTT
>NW_006921896.1:4064960-4068339 GCF_000298275.1 Orycteropus afer afer
CCCAAGCCATGGTATTTTCAGTCACTTCATGCGCATGTGAGAGCTAGAAAATGATTAAGGAAGACTGAAGAAGAGTTGATGCCCTTGAGTTGTGGTGTTGGCAAAGAATCGTGAGAGTACTAAGGACTATTAAAAGAACTAACAGATCTGTCCTGGAAGAAGTACAGCCAGAATGTTCCTTGGATGGAAGAATAGCCAGACTTGCTCTCAACTGTTCTGGTCATGTTGTCAGAAGGGACCATTCTCTGGAGAAGTATATCATGCTTGGTAAAGTGGAAGGTCAATGAAAAAGGGGAAGGCCCTCAATGAGATGGATTGACACAGTGGCTGCAATGATGGGCTCAGGTATAGCAAGGATCATGAGGCTGGCACAGGACCAGGTAGTGTTTCATTCTGTTGTACATAAGTCACTGTGAGTCCAAGATGACTTGACAACACTAGCAACAACAACAACTCCAGACATTCTTTCAAATCTATTCAGCTCTTTTATTTCACCATTTCTTCCATTCATTTTAGCTACACTACATTCAAAAGCAAATTTCAGAGTCTCTTCTGACATTCATTTTAGTCTTCTCTTTCTTTCCTATCTTTTTAATGATCTTTTGCTTTCTGCATGTATGATGTCCTTGATGCCATCCCATAACTCGTCTGGACTTTTGTCTTTAGTGTTCAATGCATCAAAACTATTCTTGAGATGGTCTCTAAACTCAGGTAAGATATGCTCAAGCTCTTACTTCGACTCATATGGACTTGTGTTAAGTTTCTTGAGCTTCAACTTGAACTTTCACATGAACAATTGATGGTCTGTTCCACAGTGAGCACCTGGCCTCATTCTGACTGATGATATTGAGCTTCTCCATTGTTTCCTTCCACAAATGTAGTTGATTTGATTCCTGTATATTCCATCTGGTGAGGTCTATGTGTATTCTGTTTTAGTTGTTATGTGCTGTCCAGTCGGTCTTACAAAATTATATCATGCAATCTCTAATCTCCAGTGTTGTTTCTCTCAGCAAGAGCATGTTTTCCAACTACTGATACTTCTTTGTTTCCAACTTTTGCATTCTAATCACCAGCATTATCATTGCACCTTCATTGCTTGTTTGATCAATTTGAAACTACAGAGATTGGTAAAAATTCTCAAAGTTTTAATCTTTGGTATTAGTGGTTGGTATGTAAATTTGAATAGCAGTGGTGATAATTATTTTTCCTTGTAAGCATATGGATATTATCCTATCACTAATATCATTGTACTTCAGGTTAGATCTTGAAATATTCTTTTTGATGGTTAACAAAACACCATTCTTCTTCAATTTGTCATTCCTGGCACAGTAGCCCCTATGATTTGTCATGGGTCACTACATGTCCAAATCATGATTTGCCATGATTCCAAATGTCCACTGTATGTCTGTTTCAGCTCACTAATACCTAGGATGTTGATCTTTATACATTGTATTTCATTTTTTATGACCTCCAATTTTCATAGATTCATACTTTGTACATTCCATGATCCAATTACTAATGGATATTTGCAGCTGATGTTTTTTTCATTTTGAGTCATGCCATATCAGGTCCTGAAAATTTACTCCATCCATGACATTAAGCTCTACTCTACTTTGAGGAGGCAGCTCTTCCCCAGTTGTATTTTGAATATCTTCCAACTTGAGGGGCTCATCTTCTGGCACTCAATCAGACATTGTTGTGGTATTATTTATAAGGTTTTCAGTCACTAGTTTTTTAAAAGTAGATTGCCAGGGGTTTCTTCTTATTTTTTCTTAGTTTGGAAGCTCCTCTTAAACCTGTCCATCATGGGTGACCCTATTGGTACTTGAAATCCCAGTGGCACAGCTTCCAGCATCACAGCAATACTCAACCCACTATAGCAAGGCAAATGGACAGATGAACGGTTATCACTAGCCCTTGTTGTTGTTAGGTGCCATGGAGTTGGTTCCAACACATAATGACATAATGGAGAAAAGAATGAAGTTGTCAAAGACTTCACATTGCTTGGTTCTACAATTGACGCCAATGCAAGCAGCAGTCAGGACATTAGACCACGTATAGCACTGGGCAAGTTGGCTGCAAGGGAATTCTTTCAAGTGCTGAGGAGCAAGGACATCTCCTTGAAGACTAAGGTGCACCTGACACAAACCATGATATTTTCAACTGCCTCCTATGCATGTGAGAGCTGGACAATGAATAAGGAAGAAAGAAGAAGAACTGATGCTTTTGAGCTGCGGTGCTGGTGAAGAATGCTGAAAGAAAGTACCATGGACTGCTAAAAGAATTAACAAATCTGTCCTGGAGAAAGTGCAGCCAGAATGCTCCTTGGAAGTGAGAATGGCCAGACTTCGTCTCACGTACTTTGGTCATGTTGTCAGAAGGGACCATTCCCTGGAGAAGGCTGTCATGCTTGGTAAGGTGGAGGGTCAACGAAAGAGGGGAAGACCCTCAACAACATGGATTGACACAATGGCTGCGACGATGGGCTCAAGTATAGCAAGGATCATGGAGCTGGTGCAGGACCGGGCAGTGTTCTGTTCTGCTGTGCATGGGGTTGCTATGAGTCAGAGACGACTCAACAGCACCTAACACCAACAATAACAAACTTTTTTAAAAGTTTTTTTTCTGGTCACCAGAAATCATAATTGTCAGTTGTGGGTATTTTGATAGCTTGATGATCAGACTTGTATGTAGTATCATCTTTTAACCATCATATCTATTTTTGTTAAGTTTAAATGTATGACTTGAACAGAAACTTTAAGATCAGCCATTCCTTGTTTGACTTGCATTGTTTCAGAAAAGCTTCTGCACTATAAACTCAAACTTTCAGAATGGTAAGAAATTTGACTACAGAAACATAATGAATTTGTTTTCTGATTATTCTAACTCTTTTTTTATTATCATAGGACTTCAGTTGTGGAGTATTATTCCACATCTTGATATATTGTTCTCAAGGGAGCCCAGACTTTTTTATATGAACACCACTGTTAAGAATTGGTTATATTCTTTATCATCTGTATAGGATTAGAATCCATATTGGATCTTTATTATATTCTTTACAATTACTTCCACTTTTATATTCCATTGTTGTTATGGTTAGTGCCATCAAGTCGTTTCCAACTCATAGTGACCGCATGCACAGCAGAACTAACCTCGGCCCGATCCCATGCCACCTCCATGATCCTTGCTATACTTGAGCCCATTGTGGCAGCCACTGTGTCAATCCATCTCATTGAAGGTCTTCCCCTCCTTCATCTACCCTCCACCTTACCAAGCATGATATTCTTCTCCAGGGAATGGTCCCCTCTGACAACATGACCAAAGTAGGTGAGACGAAGTCTGGCCATCCTCGCTTCCAAGGAGCATCTCAGCTGCACTT
>NW_006921896.1:4071317-4072695 GCF_000298275.1 Orycteropus afer afer
AAAAAAAAGCTGAAAAAGGTCAAAAGTATTAATAATAGTAGTAGTTTTAAAACAGACAAAAGCAAGCAAACTAAAAACCAGAAAAAAGAAAGAGAAAAAAAAAAAAAAACTTGGGGAGGGCAGGTCACCCAGGTTTTGTCCAAGCACATAGAGTGGGATGGAGGCCCAGAAGATGGGTGGAAGTGGGGGATGGCTGAACCTCCGTTCACCAAGTGGGTGTGGGGTATAAGAGTAACAAGGGAAATGTCACGCCTTTTCAGTCTTCCAGGTCTGGAGTGTCCTTGCGGCTACTCGGATATCTCCTGGAGCCTAGAAGTCTGAATTCCAGGCACTGGCTCTCGGGGAGGTTTCTCTCTCCACTGTATATTCCATTAGCCCCTTATTATTATGGCTAATCAATGATTAATTTACTATAACATACAAATTTTGAAATAACTTTATCTTTTTATCATTACCGTTGTAATTACATACACCCTTTATTGATCGGTAGTTTTTTATCCTCTTTTACGTCTGTCACTGCTGAAGTTTATTTCGTAATTGCTATTTGTATGCTAATAGCCCTTGTTTATTTCTTTTGGACTGTGTTCCTCTATTATGAAGCTCTTCTTATACTTTCTGCCCACACTGCTGATCATCGCAGCCCTCATTAACTCATGGCATGAAAATACTTTTGTTAAACTATCTTAGGCAGTTGTATGACCCACAAATCTTATTGAATGCTGGGTCTGTCATATTTTGCCCTGAATAAACCAAAAACCAAAACCAAACTCATTGCCATTGAGTTGATTCCAACTAACAGCGCCTCCCAGTGGGTTTCTGAGGGAGTACATAGATGCCCCATGTTCCTTCCATGAAAATTCAGACACATTAGCCTTCCCCATCTTACACTATAGCCTTGTACCCAATGCCACCCTCAACTTTAGCAGTACTTTCAAATGAGCTACACAAGTCAAGTTATGGAATCCATCTATACAGTGCCAATCTCAAGTACCATATTTTAATCTAACCTCAATCAAGCATGGCAATTATGCAGCTTTCAATCAGCTTCCTCTTCCCCTGACGATTCCCAATTTTATGCCTCCATATACAAATGATTAGCCACCCACAATAACTCAAAGCAGATAGGAATTAGTTATCCTCAGTTTTATTCAAGCTCCTTTAAACTCTTTACCACTTTCAGACCAACCATGAGAATGAGAAGGTTATCTGTTTGTAATAATACTCTGAAAGGAGATTGACTTGAATGAATTAATCAACCCATTCCTTTCCCAGCTAAGGGAGACAAACTCATCTGTCAGTTTGTTCTACTGTGGTGATATGTTGCTGTGAGTCTTAAGGCTGTGCCACTGGTGTTTCAAACCCAGTGGGGTGCACCTGT
>NW_006921896.1:4073795-4078281 GCF_000298275.1 Orycteropus afer afer
ATTTAGAGACCATCTAAAGAATAGATTTGATGCATTGAACACCAATGACCGGAAACCAGATAAGTTGTGGGATGACATCAACAGCATCATCCATGAAGAAAGCAAGAGGTCACTAAAAAGACAACAAAAGAAGAGAAGACCAAAATGGATGACGGAAGAGACTCTGAAACTTGCCCTTGAGCGGAAAGTAGGTAAAACAAATGAAAGAAATGACAAGATAAAAGAACTGAACCAAAGATTTCAAAGAGCAGCTCAAGCAGACAAAACCAATTACTATAATGAAATGTGCAAAGACCTAGAGTTAGAAAGCCAAAAGGGAAGAACACGCTTGGCATTTCTCAAGCTGAAAGAATTGAAAAAAAAATTTAAGCCTTGAGTTGCAATATTGAAAGATTCTAAGGACAAAACATTGAATCATACAGGGAACATCAAAAGAAGATGTTATAATTGGCACTATTAAATGTTGCATGAAAGTAACCAATAATATTTTGGCTCAGAAGAGCACACACAGATTATATATATATATGTATGTATATAGAGGCAACAACTGTCTCTAAATAAATTAAGAGAACCTGAGTTTAATTCAACCATTCAGAAAGTCACTAGGATTTTTAAACCATTAAATATCCTCCTAACCACCTTCAGAGTTTTCCAATAGCATGGTGAAAAAGGGAAATCAAGTTGCAAATATCCAGAAACACCTTGCAGAAGATGAGTTACTCTCTTGTGGGTGACATGAGACCAGCTTGCCCTGAAGATAAGAACTCCCCTACAGCAAGATGGAAGGAAAATGCCGCTAACCTGAAAAGCATAATCAACAACAATCTAAACAAAGTCCATCCAGAAGAACAATTTCTTAAATTGATAAAAGGATGTTTAATAAAATCCCTGATCAAGATGAGGGAATTGTAAAGGAGAAATTCATAAAGCTTTTTTGACCAAAGCCAAATGACTGAATTTCACTCAGTTCTTGCTGAATTAAACTGTTTTCTATGGATCTGCCAGCCTGAGAATCTGTTTGTTCAGCTGAAAAGTCAATTTCCTTCTACAAGCCCCTCCTAGCTGGCTGCGTTAATTACTGGAATCATAAAACTAAGAAGTAATCTCTCTATATAGTAAAAAAAGAAAAAAAAAAAAAAACAAACACTGCTGTCAAGTCAAATCCGACTCATAGCGACCCCTCCGAGATGGTATCTCTAGGGAAGTAGATCTCCCAGTATTCCTTCCATGGAGTGGCTGGTGAGTTTGAATCTCCCACCTTCTGGTTAGCAGTCAAATGCCTTAGGCACTACGCCATCAGAGCTCCCTATATAGTTAAATCAGGACATAAAGGAAATACACTCTAAGGAAGGGAATCTTGACACAAATGTCTTTTGCTTAGAGTAGGCCAAAGAGATACTCCTTTATGATAAAGATGTTTGAAAGAGAATTGCTTAAAGGGTTTAGAGCCAGCCTTATCTAAGGTTTCTGAGACCCGGTAAGAGGGTTGTTTAACAAATTGTGTCAGAGAAATGAGATCCTGACCCCAAGAAGGGTTTTCACCCACTCCTGATAGATATCCAGTTAAAGCTGTGTAAACTTCCATCAGTCACTTTTATGATTCCATCTGAAAGCTATTTGAGTGAGAATTAAAAGCTCTGTAATTAGTTCCTGAAATGAAACACTGTGATTTTCTAAATCCAATTATCCAAAAGAAGCATATTCCTCA
The DNA here is from genome assembly GCF_000298275.1 of Orycteropus afer afer. Lineage (NCBI taxonomy): Eukaryota > Metazoa > Chordata > Mammalia > Tubulidentata > Orycteropodidae > Orycteropus > Orycteropus afer. The sequence continues at coordinate 4,075,504 of NW_006921896.1, forward strand.
TTCCTAACCCATCCTTCTTGTGACCTCAACCAAAGACTGAAAAATACTTAACCACTGTACTATAATTTCTTTGTTCCATAGACTATATACGTGTTTAGCTACAAATTATTAGTGGAAGCCATCAGTTCTCATCTATATGGGCTGGTGCTTTCCCACATCTGATAAAATTTCTGAATAAATCCTCTTAATTTCATTTGCATGGGTGAGTGGGTTTTCTCTCTTGATGAAAAAAGTATTTGGGTTAATTCAGATTTAACTAGAACAGTGACTTTCAAAATCTCTTGCCTGAGACTCTTGTTCACATATACATATTTGAACATACCACATACTTACATGAGCATTTTATAATTAATATCTCATTTAATCTTCATAATAATGCCAATAAAGTAGATACTATAATTACCTTCCTGTTATAGATAAGAGAATTTTCCTTTCACAAATGTTGAAGCCACATAATGATGTAACTCATCCAAAGTCACAGATAGTAATTAGTTGAGCCAGAATTCAATGTCAGGCAATCTGGCTCCAAAGTCTATACTGCTCTTTGTCCTGTTGTTTCTTATGTACCCAGTAGGTACACACATTCCCCCAACAACACACACATTCCTCCACCCTTTCTACTTATGTTGTTGTTATGTGCCGGCGAGTCAGCCCCGAGTCATAGAGACCCCTCCTTGGGTTTCTGAGGTGGTATCACTACGAAGTAGATTGCCCAACCTTTCTTCCGAGGAGTGGCTGGTGGGTTTGAACCGCCAGCCTTTTGGTTAGCAGTCAAGTGCCTTAGGCACTAGGCTACCAGAGCTCCCTTTCTACCTATATAAAATGAAACAAAGTTTTACCAAAACACCCCAAGCAATATCCCATGATATATTCTATAAAAATTCTGTAAGTATATTCTTTTTTTTTTCAATGTTAGTTGTGACCATCTCAATTTTTCTCAGTGCCTTCAGTGAAGCTTAAACTTCTTACTGGAAGTTTCACTTGTCGTAGAGCAAAATGGCAGAGTCTGGTTGAAATTAAAAGTAAAGAGCTTTTACTGAGAGGCAAGACAATTTGCAAATTGAGAATCACAAGGTCAAGAGGATTCTGAACTATGTGATCCAAGCTGGTGACAGTTCAGAAAATATTAAGAAAAGACAAGGAAATTCAATAAAAAATCAAAAATCAGTAATTGGTTGACATTTAAGTAATAGTTAAAAATTGAGTGATGGCACATCTGATCAGTAGGAGATTACTTAGGTTTCTAAAGTTGTTTTTTTTTTTAATTGTGATTTGGGTGAAGATTTACAGAGCAAATTCACTTTCCATACAGCAGTTCACATATAAAAAGTTGCTTTTTTTAAAAGTTAGGTAGTAATCATTTAACTGGGTGCATTTTGTCTGGGGACATGTAATTGTAAAGTTTATTTTGAGTAAGCATTTGTTCTGTAAATTGTTTTGGAACTGGCTTCCCCAGCAGCAAATAAAACCTTATATAAGTAAATTTACATTGGAGAAGTACAGGAATGACAGGCTACATTCTTGATGCAAAGTTTTCTTTTGATTCAAAATGGAGTTTTAGCCCCAGACCTTAGTACAGCCACCATCTCATGTTGGGAGTCCTAAGTTAATTTAGGGTGCTCTTACTCACACTGAAACCTGTCCACCATGGGTGACCCTGCTAGTATTTAAAATGCTGGTGGCACAGCTTCCAGGATCATAGCAACATGCCAGCCACAACAGTATGACAAACTGACACACAGGTAGTGGATAGCTACCATTACAATTTTTTGATAGGATGGAATATAAAATAGCAGATTCAGAGTCTCCATATACATGGAAGACAAAATTATTACAGCAAACACACGCATATACTAGGTTGTCATGAAATGTAATTTCATCTTGTAGATGTTGAGTAAAAACTTTTAACACTGACCATGTGTCTAACCCCAATTACCCGAGGAAACTTTAAAAAGTCAGTGTAACTGATTTATTCATTTATTAAATAGGTTACAAATATTTCCTTCCCTAGATGGGAGCTCTGGTAGCATAGTGGCTAAGACACTTGCCTGCTAACCAGACGGCTGGCGGTTCAAATCCACCAGCCACTCCTCGGAAGGAAGGTTGGGCAATCCTACTTCCGTAGTGATACTGCCTCGGAAACCCAAGAAGGGGTCGCTATGAGTCGGGGCTGACTCGACGGCACATAACAACAACAACAACAACAGTTCCTAAGAAGCTCTTGAAAATCAGATGAGGTGATACATGTGGAGAAAAAACTTTAGAAACTGCCAATTTTCGATACCAATATTTGTCCTGTTGTAAACTGGATTTGGAGGCTGTTGCGGATATATAATTAAAACAAAATCTGCTTCTAATCAAGAAAATCTCTCCAAAAAGCAAAAAAGAAAGAAGTTTTATTATTGAATAAGCACTAAACAAGAATGTGATGCATCACAGGAAATCCCCTAAAGAGATTGCAAAAACAGAAAGGAATATTACTCTTTTATATAACTAAGTGAATACAGTGAATTGCATTCATGTTTTCAAGATAAAATTGCTAATTGTGTCATATCTTTATGGATTAGGTAGATTTGCTATTTGGAGTCCTGGGCCACCGAAGTTATATTCATCTCCTCCCACAAAACAAGTAGGTAAGGACAAGATTTTCCTTGATGATTATATTTCAAAAGAGAGGGGTCCAGGTCCTAGAGGTATCATTCTGATTTACATACTTTTCAGAGAGACAAAAAGGATTTACAAGTTTTTTTTAAAAGTGCATGCTGAGGGGCAAGATGG
>NW_006921896.1:4083144-4093307 GCF_000298275.1 Orycteropus afer afer
CTATGGAAGTAGATGGCCCAATCTTCCTTCCAGGAGTGGCTGGTGGGTTTGAACCGCCCGCCCTCTGGTTAGCAGTCCAGTGCCTTAGGCACTATGCAACCAGAGCTGTTTTTTGTACTGATACATAAATCATAATTCCTGTATGTCACTGAATGTAACAGCAATAGTAGTGACATAAACAACTAGAAAAATTAAAATGACACCTTTAAATTACAACAGCGTTTACAGACAAAACCACATGATTCAAACCCGCATTGCAATTGGGTAACAATGACCGCTCTGATTGGAAGAGCATTAAAGGTTCAAAAAGTAAAGTAGCATAGGGTTTTTGCCTTGTAGGTATACTGATACATACAAGTTACAAGTTGAGCTTATGAAAAATACTTTTGTTATTATAACTAACTACTAGTGTAGTGCCTAGGCATTTGTCTGCTAACCAGAAGGTTCAAACCCATCAGCCACTCCTCAGGAGGAAGATAGGGCAATCTTCTTCCGTGGAGATACCACCTCGGAAATCAAAGGAGGGGTGGCTATGAGTCGGATCAGACTCCATGGCAGTGAGTTTGGATTTGGTTTGACAGGGCTATTTTTATTTAAAATATACATTTCTGCTGAAACACTGCACAAAAATTTTACAGAATTTCTGGTGTCACCTTTCTGACCACGTCACCATGTGTGGTCCGCGCACACACACACTTGCACCCCCTAGCGAGGCCACTGTTGTGAACTTCAGTTTTTGTGGTCTTCCTGACTCTTAAGTATAAAGGTTGACCATGACAAGTATTTCTTCCTAAGCGCTGGATAGTGTGCATGTAGCCTGAATTCAGTTAACTGTTGTTTGGGGATATCAAAAGAAAATCAACTTCTAACCCAGAAAATCTCTCCACAGAAAATAGAAAGTTTTACTACCTGGTGGCGTGGTGCCTAAGGCATTTAACTGCTAACCAGAAGTTTGGCGTTTCAAACCCACCAGCCACTCCGCGGAAGGAAGACTGGGCAATCTGCTTCAGTAAAGATTTACTGCCTTGGAAACCCAGTGGGGGTCGCTATGAGTCAGAAACGACTCAGTGTCAGTGGGATTAGTTTTTGGCTTGTTAAGCATCAACCACAATGTGATGCACCACAGATAACACTCTTAAAGAGATTGCCAAAGACAGAAAGTTTGCTCTTTGTTTGGCTGAGTGGATACGAGCCATTACATTTATGTATTCCAGATAAAATCGTCGATTCTTTTACTATCTTTGTGGCCCAAGGTAGATTTGCAATTTGGGGCCCAGGCCACTTTAAGTTGTGTTTTGTTGTTGTTGTTTTGTGCCGTCCAGTCGCCCCGACTCAGCGACCCCAACTTGGGTTTCCGAGGCAGTATCACTATGAAGGTAGGATTGCCCAACCTTCCTTCCGAGTTGTGTTAAGCTCCTTCTAAGAAATAGGAAGGTAAGGGAGGATTTGCCTGGAGTTACTTTTCAAAAAGGTGTCTGCCAGGTCCTTGATTTATATAGTTTCCAAATATATAAATTCACTCACTGCCGATGAGTCAATCCTGACTCATAGCGACCCCTCCTTGGGTTTCCGAGGCGGCATCACTACGGTAGATTGCTCAATCTTTGTTCCCAGGGGTGGCTGGTGGGTTTGAACTGCCAGCCCTCTGTTTAGCAGTGAAATGCCCTAGTCACTACACCACCAGAAAATGATTTATTAACTCTCACAAGTGGCTAGGAGTTCACATGGATAAAGATACATTACTAAAAAACAAACGAACAAACAAAACCACTAAACTGTAATCCATCTCTCTCTACAAATTCTAATAAGTTTTTGCTTTTTTGTTTTTAATGAGTGAAAAATGTTTTTCCAAATATACTGCTCTTCCTTTTCTGGAAGCAAAGCTCTTTAATATGATCAGATATTTCCAGTGGCTTGGTTACAGTTCTCCTAGAGAGGAGAAAATTTGCTCTTCCTCCAGAAACCGTTTAATTAGAACTTAAAATGTGCGTCGTTCTCAGCGGGGAGCAGAACAATTGGCCTCCTGAGGATCCCTCAAGGCAGGAAAACAGCATTTGCATCTCCTATCTAGAAATACGCAACTGTCAAGTTTCAAAAAGCATCTGGACTGAGGAAATTCTATTATCCTTGTAAGAGAGAGGAATTTATCAAATTGAGGTAAAGAAGTGTGCAACTAACCTTCTAGATCGATTGACAAGACCGGGAGAAAGTAGGTTGAAGGTTATCTTGGTCTGAAACGTCATGGGGGCTCAGTAAAAAAGACCTAGGAAGCTCTGCTCAGATCTGGATTTTGTCCCTCCCAGATTTCTGAGCTGGCGAGCGATCGCTCTGCTCTGCAGTCCGGACCAATTGCAGAGGCTCTAACAAAGCCCAGCCCAGCGGAAGGAACGGTTTCTGAGTTGTTGGTTTCTCTTTAATAAAGAGCTGTTCCTTGCTCTTGGGTTTACTCGGATTTTTTTAACTGAACCACCCTGAAAGCAATTTAGAGTGAAAGGTAAAAGGTAATATACCAAAAGCTCGCAGCAACGAAGATGATCAGAATCTGGCTAGAGGGCATTTTGCTTCTACCCTTACTCATCATCTTCACCTTAGAATCTTTTGTGAAGCTTTTTATACCTAAAAGGAGGAAATCAGTCGCCGGAGAAATCGTCCTGATTACTGGAGCTGGACATGGAATTGGAAGACTAACTGCCTATGAATTTGCCAAACTTAAAAGCAAACTTGTTCTGTGGGATATAAATAAGGTAATAGCGCTTCCTTTTATTTCTAGTACCTTTAATCTGTGTAAACGTGCACATTTTGCAAGAAATAACCTTTTATAGCATCTTTGTAAAGTGGTAGAAAAAATTCCTGTTACCATTTTACAGATGGGGTGGGGGCGGAAGGATGTGACTTAGTTAACGTTTACCATCCACATGTTGAACTGACCGAAAGGAAGTTTCCTAGTTTGTTATTTGACATTGTAAATTTATCTTCAGTTTTGCATTGAAAATAATTTGTAATCTCCTCCAGAAATTGATTTCCTAGTCCCTCTATCTTAATCATTCGGTAAAAGTAATTGTTTTAGTGGCTATAGTAATAGGATAAAAGGCTTGTACCTATTTAAAAATCCTGCAGTTATTGCTGTAAATGGGTTTAAAATATTATGCCCAACAAAAAGCCACATTATTCTGTCATAGGACCTGCCAAGAGTAATTTTTAAAAATCATCTTTTAGTAAAAACAATAAAAGAAAAAGAAATCTCCAATGTAACTTTTTACCCAGGACAGGTGTAGGCTCTGGGAAGGAGCCGGGTTTTCTTATCATGTACATATCCAATTGTAGATGAACCAAGGATTTCTGAAAAGTACAGGGCAGCAGGGCAGCCTGAAGCACCACCTCATTACATTCTAGTTGACATCCAATGTTGTAAACAAGAGTTCAATTAGAGGGTGTGAAGCTAGATGAGAGTGTATTAGTGCATAACTGAGACAGCAATGAACAATACTCAATGATTATCTATTGCATAGGTGTGGAGGACAAGTGGCAAACCGGATAAACGGGGTGCCTGCCCTCCATCTAGTAAAGAAAATAGACATAAAATAATTACATGTGCAAACAAAAGGCATAGGGGGCTGCATGGTGGTGGACTCAGGTAAATCTGTGCCCTCCCTTTCTTCATTGGACAGCTCAACCACCCAGAGCTTCAGGTTCCTTTTTTGCAAAATGGGTAAAAAACAACAGTATTAAGTACGCTTAAATGACCAGACACCTGTTTGACATAGTTTCTGATCTAGACTTTAAACTGCTCCCATTGGAAAACGTAGTTCTTGAAGCTTCCAACTTTATACTAGTGTAGTATAAAGTAAAAGAAATGGAATGTTTAACTTGGTTAACCAGTAGTTGAACATTGTTACCAAACAAAACCAAACCCACTGCCATCGAGTTGATCCTGACTCATAACTACAGAGTAGAGCTGCACCATAGGGTGGTCAAGGCTGTAAATCTTTATGGAAACAGACTGCTTCATCCGTCTCCCACAGAGCATTTGGTGGGTTCATACTGCCGACCTTTTGGTTGGCAGCCCAATGCTTTAACCACAGCACCACCAGAGCTCCTGGAACATAGATAGGACTTTGGTATTATAAAGCACATTTCACTCTTTGGAATGTTTTGTATTTGCAACTTAATGAAACTTAAAACTCAAAACTCACTGCTGTCAAATTGGTCCCAACTCATAGCAACCCCTCCTTGGGTTTCCGAGGTGGTATCACTATAGAAGTAGATTGCCCAACCTTCCTTCCGAGGAGTGGCTGGTGGGTTTGAACCACCAGCCTTCTGGTTAGCAGTCAAATGCCTTAGGCACTACGCCACCAGAGCTCCTAATAAAACTTAATATGCAATATGCAACAATAATAATAATAACAACAACAACTTCAGAGAGCTAGGAGATTTATACATGATAATGCACATAAAGATTTAGTGTGTTGTCTGGCACTTAGTAGACACAAGAGTATGTTAGTTATTATTCCATAACAAAGTAGTTTAAACTAAAATTTGAAGACGGGTAAAAGTTTGGTACATTGATGACTCAAAATGCCCAGTGCTGGTTTTCACAAATTTTCTCTGATCTGGAGTGAAATGAATTTATCCAACAAATATCGGGGTATCTGCTATTCTGATGCAGAACTGAGGATACAGCATAGGAAAACATGAACAAGGGATGTGTGGTAGTTAAGTTTGTGTGTCAACTTGGCTGGGCCTGGTTGAGTGGCTGGGCAGCTGGATATAGTATTCCCCATAATGAGACTGGTAATCAACTCCATGGTGGAATCTACTGTGAGCAGCTGAGTAGCTGCCTTAGGAATGTGGTCTGCTTCCTATGTAATAAGGAGAAGCCTTGGGGAATGGTTTCTAGCTTATGGCATGCTTGAACCCTGTATGTAGCCAAGTCATTGTTCAGCAGCCTGCCATGTTCTGCCAACCTTGGGACTTTGAATGGACTTGAATTAATGGCCTGCCCTGTGGTTTGGTAACATGGGGACTGTGCCTTTTTACTTGTCAACCTTGGGCTTGTCAGCCTCAGCAGCCAGCAGCTGAGTGAGGAAAAGCCTCTAGCTCCAGTGGGCCTGGAGCAGGAGGTAGAGCTGAATGAAGCCCAAGGTTGAGGGGCTTTCACCCAGCCCCTAGAGCCTAGCACTTTGAACTCAGAGTTCAAACCTCCAAAATGTTAAGAGAATAAACTCCTGTTTGTTCAAGCATCCCATTTGTGGTATATTTTCTGTTAGAGTAGCACAGAGGTAACTGGTACAGGATGATAAACAGATAAGGTATACTGTATTAACTGCATAAGTAAAATATGTCTTTATTGGATAGTGTTATATATAGGGGGAAAAAATAAAACATGAAAGGATATATGGACTTTGTGTGAAGGAAAAAAAATCATGAAAGGAGATAGGGACTTGGTATGAGGTAGAGAGTTGATGGCAGGTGTTGATCTTATGCAAGGGGCCAGGGAAGGCCTCACTGAGACAGCAGTCAACAAATAGTATCTATTGCATAGGTGTGACAGACACAATAACAAACAGAATAGACAGGGTCTCCGCCTTCAGTCCAGTAGTCAGGATCAGAAAATGCTGAAGGCATCATGACCTCTGTGGATATCTCTCTGGACAGACATCAGCACACATAGAGCTCTGAGACAGAGAAGGCCTGGCACAGAGTAAGGGAAGGGAGAGAAGTACACTAAAACCTGGCAAAGCCATAACCTGTATAAGGTAGAAACCTGTCAGAGATGGAAAATTAAAATATTATCCACTAATAGAAAGCAAGAGAAAACTGGTAAGACTGAATCCTGTCAGAGATGGAAAATTTGCGAGACCCAGAAAAACAAGGCAGTCCTGTCAAGTTCTTGTTCCCACAAATTTCACTGTATTAGAAAGATCTGGATCAGTTCTGTCCGGGCCAGTAGTAGGTTGTAGCCACTAGCCACATGGAACATTTTTATACTGATTACATGTTGAGATGACAATATTTTGGATATATTGAGTCTGGTAGCATAATGCCTAAGGCACTTGACTGCTAACCAGAAGGCTGGCGGTTCAAACCCGCTAGCCACTCCTCGGAAGGAAGGTTGGGCAATCTACTTCCATAGTGATAACCACCACAGAAACCCAAGGAGGGGTCACTATGAGTCAGGTCCAACTCGATGGCATATAACAACAACAGTTAAGGTTATGTGTCAACTTGGCTAGGCTTTGTTTTGACTGGCTGGGCAGCTAGATGTAGTTATTCCCCATGATGTGACTAGTATTCAACTCCATGGTGGAATCTACTGTGAGCAGCTGAACAGCTGCCTTAGGGATGTGGTCTGCTTCCAGTGTAGAAGCAGCAGCTTTGAGAAAGGTCTTGGAGCTTCTTGGCACATCTGGATCCTGCATTTGGCTGAGTTTTCATCTCAGTACCCTGCCATGTTGTCTAACTATCTTGAGACTGTCTCTGGACTTGAACTAGTGCCCTGCCATGTTGCATGGTATCTTGGAACTGTGCCATTTTATTTGTCGACCTTGGGTCTGTCAGCCTCAGCAGTCAGCAGCTGCCTGAGTTAAGAGATGCCTCCAGCTGCAGTGGACCGGGAGCAAGAGGCAGAGCTGAAGCCCAAGGTCAAGGGGCCTTTATTTAGCCTCTAGAGCAGGCACTTTGGACTCAGACGTCTAGCCTCCTAAACCATAAGAGAATAAATCCCTGTTTGTGTAAAGCCATACATTTGTGGTATGTCTGTTATAGCAGCACTAGAGGGCCAAAACAGTGCATTAAATAAAACATATAAATTTTATTTTTTAAAATATAGCTACTAGAAAAATTAAAAATTCATACATAGCTCCCATTATATTTCAGTGGGAGAACACTGTTCTAGAGAGGTAAGGGCCCATATCGGAGAGATTCCTGTAAGCCATTGTAAATGTAAGCTTTTACCAAAGAAGCCCATAAAGGGATTAGAGAAAATTTCTTTCTTTTTTTCTTTTTTTTATTGTGATTTGGGTGAAAGTTTACAGAGCAAATTCATTTCCATACAGCAGCTCACATACACTTTGTCTTATGACATTGACTGCAGTTTCCCACAATCAACAGCTCCCTTCCGACTTCCTCCCCCTAGTTACCTCTTCCCTGTGTCCTTCCCTCCCATGCAATCTTCCCCCTGCCCCAGCTGTCTCCCTGTGCGTACACAGCCCTTCTATTCTCCCATGATTGTTCTTTCCAAGGAGTTTATCTACCTAATGTTCAGCTCATATGCTTCTTTTGTTTGGCTGGCAGCCACAAAAGTAGGTTCAATTCCAGACCTGAAGGACAGGTAAGGGCCATAGTCTCAGGGGTTCCACCAGGCTCTATCAGACCAGCAAACTTGATCCTTTTTTTTTTTTTTTTAATGATTTTGAGTTTTGTTCCACATTGTTCTCCCATTCTATCAAGGATCTCCTATGTAGATCCCCTTCCGAGAGGTTGACGGTGGTAGCCAGGCACCATCTATTTCTTCTGGTCTCATAGTCATATAGGCTGAGGATCACATGGTATACCAGTCACTTGGGACTGCGTCTTTGGTTTTCTTCATTCTTCTTTGCTCTGGACCAAGAGACACCTATCCTTCCATCTAGATGGCTGCTTGCAAGCTTTTAAGATCCCAGTTGCTACTCACCAAAGTAGGATATAGAACAATGTTTTTCTGTAGTATGTTATGCCAATTGAGCTGGATGGCTTAGAGCAAATTTCTGTTAAAGTGGACCCTCGGGCTGCTGTTTGGAAACAGTTTGAAGTGGTGAGGACCAAGGGCAGAAACAGGGAGGGCAGTTAGGAGACTGATATGATAATCTAAGTAAAAGACGATGGTGGCTTGGCTGCCCATGATATAGTTGTGGAAGAGGTGAGAAGTAGTCAGAAAACAAATCAAGTGAAGTTAAATTAGCTAACGAGTTGGGATTGGCTCAATAGCACACAACAATAAATTAGCTTAAACAATCCGTCTTTTCTATTGAGATATGTGCTTCCTACTTTTTTGTTGTTGATAATATACATATTTTTAAAAAATGAAATTGCAGTGAAAATACCTGAGAGTTGCTTTGTTAGCTTTTAATGTCCTTACTTGGCAAAATGAAAGGTTGGCAGTACTAGTTCTGTTTACACATCCCATTCTATTTTTCTTGACATTTTACAGATTGTAAATGTCAAAGTCTGGGAACCACTAAATCTAGCCAGAGGAAGGGGTAGTGGGGGTTTCGAGCAGTCCAGGTAGGAGGAAATAGAGATGTAAAACTCGGGGGGTGGTGAATACATGGAGAAAAGGGAGAAAGTGGAGAGGACTTTTAAGATTGTTGTAGGATCAATTTGGAGTGGTAGGAAGGGGCCATTGTATGTATGTTTATTTGTTCACCTGTTAATAGGCGTTTAGGTTGTTTCTACCTTTGGGTGTTGTGAATAGTGCTGCAGTGAACACTGGTGTACAAGTCTCTGAGTCTCTGCTTTCAAGTTTTGTGGGTATGTACCTACGAGTAGAGTTGCTGGGTCATATAGTAGTTCTATTTTTAGTTTATTGTGGAGTTGTCACACTGTTTTCCACAAAGGCTGTATGTACCATTTTGCATTGCCACCAGCAATAGATAAAAGGTTCTAGTTTCTCTACATTCTCACCAACATTAGTTATTTTCTTTTTTAAAAAATATTAGTCATCTTAACAACAACAATAAAAAAACATATTGACTGGCAATGAGTCATTTCCAACTCTGTGACCCTCATTGGCTTTCCTAGGCTATAAATCTTTACAGATGTAGATTTATTGCCCCATTTTCCTTTTGCAGAGCAGCTGGTGGGTTTCAACTTCCAGCCTTCTGGTTAGCAGTCAAATGCCTTAAGCACTGTGCCACCAAAGCTTCTTAGTCATCTTAACCAACCAAACCAAATTCACTGCCGTCGAGTTGGATCCAACTCTTAGCAACCCCTCCTTGGGTTTCCAAGGTAGTATCACTATGGAAATAAATTTGTCATCTTAGTAGGAGTGAAATGGTATCTCACTGTGATTTTGATTTGCATGTCTCCAATAGCTAATGATGAGATTGATCATATTTTCATAGGTTTGGTGACCATTTGAATGTTCTCTTTGGAAAAGCAAGTCATTTGCCTATTGTATGATTGTTGTTGTTGTTATGTGTCGAAAACTGAATATGACATTGTTGTTGACTCCGTGGAGTCAATTTCAAAAACTCATAATGACCCCATATGACAGACTAGAACTGCCTTTAGGGTTTTCTTGGTTGTCATCTTTAGGAAAGTAGATCACTAGGTCTTTGTCCCATGAAGTTGCCAAGTGGGTTCAAAGCACTAACCTTTCAATTAGCAGCAGAGTGCTTAACTGTGGCACCATGAATGTATAGTGTCTGGATTCTTGCTTCCTTTGAGCTTTATGATTCAGCAACATTGACTACTAGGGTTCCTTGCAGAACCATTCTCTTATTCATACCTTTGCTTACACTCTGCCTGGCATGCTGTTTCCCCCTCTACTTTGCTGTTTTACTTATCCTTAAGACCTAACTCATGTATTGCATGCCAGTCTTCTGTTGTTGTTGTTGTTAGGTGCTGTCGAGTCGTTTCCAACTCATAGCGACCCCATGCACAGCAGAACGAAACACCGCCCGATCCCACGCAGGCTCCACGATCCCTGCTATACTTGAGCCCATCATCTCAGCCATCATGTCAATCCATCTTGTTGAAGGCCTCCCCCTCTTTCGTCAACCCTCCACCCTACCAAGCATGACATTCTTCTCCAAGGAATGGTCCCTTCTAACAACATGACCAAAATAGATGAGACGAAGTCTGGCCATTCTCGCTTCCAAGGAGCATTTTGGGTGTACTTCCTCCAGGACAGATCTGTTAGTTCTTTTAGCAGTCCGTGCTACCTTCAGCATTCTTCGCCAGCACCACAACTCAAAAGCATCAACTCTTCTTCGGTCTTCCTTATTCATTGTCCAGCTCTCACATACCAGGCGATTGGAAATATCATGGCTTGTGTCAGGCGCACCTTCGTCCTCAAGGAGACATCCTTGCTCCTCAGCACTTGAAACAGTTCCTTTGCAGTTGACTTTCCCAATGCTACACATCATCTAATGTCCTGACTGCTGCTTCCATTGGCATCGATT
>NW_006921896.1:4095760-4097562 GCF_000298275.1 Orycteropus afer afer
GAACTCCTCCTTCTTCCTAGTCTGTTTCAGTTTGTAAGCTGGGATGATACCTGTGCACCATGTGCATCTCGCTGGGTTTGAAACACCAGTGGCTCAGCCTCAAAACTCACTTCAACACGTCACCACAGTAGGACAAACCCACAGACAAGTTTGTCTCTCTATTGGAAACCTCTTGTACCACCCTTACCTGGGTCCCTGCGGCTGACTCCTCCTCTGTCCAGATTCCTAGGCCTTTTAATCCCCTTTCTCCTGTTCTTCTATGTCCCCATAACTATCTGTTTATAACTCTATTATTACACTTACCATAATATATTGAGATGAACTGTATGAAACTATAAATATTTAATCTTTTATTACCTACAACAATAAAAATTTAATATGGTCCAACCTAAATATTAAACTTGATTTATGTTTCTTTCTCCAGTCTGTGAGATCATTGAGGTCAAGACTTTGTCTCATTCATATTTGTGTCTGTAATGTCTTCTAAGCACAAAGATTATGACCTACACATAACCTGTGCTTTAAAATGTTGAAGAAATGAATGAATGAATAAACTTAACTCAGTACTTATTTTGCAGCCAGTCTGTTGATGCCCATGAATAGTTTTTCATGACATGGGAAAACAATTTAATATCATTTGAAAAAAAGCCTGATGTGGAATGTACACAAAATGTATAAAACTTGTAAAACTAGTATTTTAAGATTTTCTGGAACCTGCTTTGTATTCAGGATCAGATTAAAGAAGCTAGTCAAAGCACTGTGAGAAAAGTGCCTATGAAGTTTTGATCAGTTAAATTCTTGCCCAACTCATCAAGTTATAAGAACAGGATTATCTCTAATTATTTTTAGCTGTCTGATATAACATGCAAATGTCACTTACCTTGTTTTCTTGCCCACTTTACTTTTCCTAGCTTGGAGTTGAGGAAACAGCTGCAGAATGCAAGAGACTGGGTGCTAGAGCACATGCCTTTGTAGTAGACTGCAGTAACCGAGAAGATATTTATAGTGCTGCTAAAAAGGTAAAATTTATATTTGGTTAGAATCATATCGTGCTAGCTGGGAGGGATTTTAGAGATGACCTAGTCCTTTCATGTTGCAGATGAGGTAACTGAGAAGGTTTATGATTTGCCCAAGGTCAAGGTCATTCAGCCAACTGTTGGGAAATCCAGCTAGAGCCTAGAATTATGTGTTACGGAGTCTCTTAGGGAGCTTGTTAAAAATATACATTCTTGAGCTCCACCCCCAGAAGTTTTCTTCTAGGAGGTCATGGGTGGGGCTCAGGAATCTGCATGTTTTGCATCCAAGCACTTCTAGCTTGCCTGTCTGGTTCTGATGCAAGTACTCCTTGGATGATAACTTGCAGAATCACTGACAAGTTCTTTCACATGAACAGTGAATCTATTGGGAAGGAAACTATTTATAAGAGTTGGGTTAGAAAGTTAGAATAAACTTATTCTTTATCAGGCTTTTATAGTAGCTGGGTCCATTTCCATAAAGCATTGTTTGCCTCTTCCACGTACGATTGAGAAGTGCTATATATAATAGGAAGGAGCTCTGGTGGTGTAGTACCTAAAGTATTTGACTGCTAAACAAAAGGCTGATGGTTCAAACCCACCAGCCACTCTACGGAAGGAAGACTGGACAATCTACTTCCATAAAGATTTACCACTTTGAAATCCCAAAGGGGGTCACTATGAGTCAGAATCGACTTGATGGCAGTGAGTTTGATTTTAAATATGTATATATATATATTTGTATATGTGTATATATATATATATATGTATATGTGTGTGTGTGTGTGT
>NW_006921896.1:4097662-4101846 GCF_000298275.1 Orycteropus afer afer
TTTGTATATGTGTATATATATATATATATGTATATGTGTGTGTGTGTGTGTGTGTGTGTGTGTGTATATATATATATAATAGGGCTTCTCTCTGACATCCTGCTGGGTCATTTATGGACTTTGGTGCACCAGGTTTCTTTTTCCTTGATGTCATATATACCTGGGAGAATCCCAGCTCCATCATTTACTAGCCATGTGACCTTGGGCAAGAAGCTTAACCATTCTGTGCTTCATGTTTCTCATTTGTAAGTGGGCATACTATGCCATTTCGTTGAGTTGTTGTGAGAACCTGTGTTCTTCCAGTCTTATGAAAAGTCAAGCTTAAATGTCAAGATCTGTGAGCTTTCTTAGTTACAGATACTGCTACTAATTATGTTAGCATCCAAAAGGTAGAAAATTGTTTTTTAAAAAAACTATTACTTGCAGGTCTTCCTTGTTGAGTACAAATAGTCTTTACAATTCAGTGGATGACTTCTGTTACTCTTGGCAGCTAGCCTTGTTCCTTTGGTAATATTTTCTCAACTGAAATTATCTTATCTATGAGAGCTGCAATGACCTTTGAATCTGGCCTTCAAACTTATATAAACCCTTTCACAGAGCATTTTAATTTCTCAAATATTCTTTCTTCTGAATTAATACCAAAATAGATGTATTATCATAAGAGAAAACATGCATACACCACATATATATATTAGAAATGCACATAGATGTATTTTTATATTGTTTACCTCATATTTGTGTATCCATATCACAGAAGGTTGAAAAAAAACAAACAAACAAAAAAACCGACTCATAGTGACCTCTTCTTGGGTTTCTGAGGCAGTATCTCTACGGAAGTAGATTGCCTAGTCTTCCTTTGAGGAGTGGCTGGTGGATTTGAACCTCCAGCCTTCTTGTTAACAGTCACATGCCTTAGGCACTATGCCACCAGAGCTCCCACGCTAGTTGTAGCCATATGTAAATGGACATGTAATAATAGTATTTATTGCTTTATATATAATGTAGTTTACTATGTGTGGTAGTTAAAGTTGTATGTCACCTTGGCTGGGTCTGGTTGAGTGGCTGGGCAGCTGGTGGTAGTTATTCCCCATGATGAGACTGGCAGTCAACTCCACAGTGGAATCTACCACCATCAGCTGAAGAGTTGCTTTAGGGATGTGGTCTGCTTCCTGTATATAAGAAGCAGCTTTGAGAATGGTCTCCAGATTATGGCACGCTTGAACCTGGCATGTAGTTGTGGTGTTATTCAGCAGCCTGCCATGCTCTGCTGACCTTGGGACTTTCAATGAACTTAAATTAATGGCCTGCCGTGTGGTTTGGTAACATCGGGACTGTGCCTTTGTACTTGTCAGCATTGGGCTTGTCAGCCTCAGCAGCCAGCAGCTGTCTGAGTGAAGAAAACCCTCTAGCTCCAGTGGGCCAGGAGCAGGAGGCAGAACTGAAGCCCAAGGTTGAGGGGCTTTCACCCAGCCCCTAGAGCCTGGCACTTTGAACTCGGACTTAAAGCCTCCAGACTGTAAGAGAATAAACTGTCTGTTCAAGCCATCCCATTTGTGGTATATTCCTGTCAGAGTGGCACTAAGTAACCAATACACTATGTATGCCAGATACAGTGGTAGCCCCTTTACATGCATTATTTCATTTGTTCCCACAACAACTCATAAGGAAGCTGTGTTACTATTCTATTTATCAGAGGAAGAATTGAAGTTTTGAGAGGTTAAATAGCTTGTTCAAGGCCCAAAAGATAGTGAGTGGCAGAGCCAGGACTGAAGGTTGACAGCTCTTCACCTCTAAGCCTGCTGCCACCCAAAGGAAAAATATTGGTTAGCAATAGAATGGAGTGACCATGAAAATAAAAGAATAGAAATAAAGAAATAGATGTGGCCAAATTAATGATGTAATCAAATTTGCATAATTCCCCATACCAAAAGGAAAGAGAAACAATCCATTGCCCTCACATGGATTCTGACTTAGAGTGACCCTGTATGACAGAGTATAACCTCTCCATAGGGTTTTCAAGGCTGTAATCTTTATTGAAAAGGGCTCTGGTGGCATAGTGGGTAAGATATTTGGTTACTAACCATAAGGTCAGTGGTTCAAACCCACCAGCTGCTCCATGGGAGGAAGATGGGGCAATCTACTTCTATAAGATTTTTTGTTGTTGTTATGTGCCATCAAGTCGGACCCGACTCATAGCGACCCCTCCTTGGGTTTCTGAGGCAGTATTACTATAGAAGTAGATTGCCCACACTTCTATGAGTTGGAATCAACTCTATGGCAATGAGGTTTTTGTTTTGTTTTGTTTTTAATCTTTATGGAAGCAGACTGTACCATATCTTGTCTCCCATGGAGTGGCTGGTGGGTTTGAACCAGAGATTTTGGTTAGCAATTCTGAATTTGTTAACTTTTTTTTTTTTTGCTTACCTTTTGAAGTAGTATTTAAAAATAAATGCTGCTTATTTGTCACTGGTTATGTTTCCTTTAACTAAATGTCTCTTGGGCTGTAATCAATAGAGCAAGTCAAGACACTAAATTGCAACATCAAATTTCTGCTTAGTAGACTGATAGAATTGTTTTGCACATAACCCACTGCTGTCAAGTCAAATTCTGACTCATAATAGCCCTATGGAATAGAGGAGAACTGCCCCATAGGGTTTCCAAGGCTAGAATATTTATGGAAGCAGACTGCCTCATCTTTCTCTTGCAGTGCGGCTGGTGGGTTTGAACTGTTGATCTTTTGGTTAGCAGCCAAGTTCTTAACCACTGCACCACCAGGGCTCCTGTTTTGTACATAATTACCTAAAATTAAAAAAAAAAAAAAAAATCTGTACTGCCTCAGAAACCCAGGAGGGGTTGCTATGCATCAGGACTGACTCAATGGCAGTGAGTGTGGTTTGGTTTGACCTAAAATAAAAATTTTTTTTTCCTTTTTTTATGTGTGCAATAGATTTGTGAAACAACACATTTTCCACATCTAGTAGAGAAATCCATATTCCTTTAATAACTGTTGCATTCAAACCTACCTTCATACTTCTTGATGATGTATATATATTTCTCTTATTTTATATTTAAAGGTGAAGGCAGAAATTGGAGATGTGAGTATTTTAATAAATAATGCTGGTGTAGTGTTCACATCGGATTTGATGGCTACACAAGACCCTCAGATTGAAAAGACTTTTGAAGTTAATGTACTTGCCCATTTCTGGGTAAGTATGATTTCTATTACAAAAGCATTCCCTTTTGAATAACCTAAAGATTATGTTTAACGTCACGCTTCCAGCAGACATAAGGAAATATGGAATCAATAGTAAACTTTTCTCCAGTTGCTAGTGATAACATTAAAGTGATTACTTTTTGAGCCATGACCAGTCCCATCAATTAGTCCATTAATTCTTCCTCCTCCCATATATAACAGTAATGCTAGTAATGAACTTCAGCCTGTGTGTGTTTTAATTCTAAGCTAGGTTCTTATATCTCTGTATGATCCTGTTTGAAGATAAAGGAAATGAGTCATCTGCAATTCTATAAAAGGTGAACACAGTTTGCTTTCAGATTTTCATGAGAGCTCCACTCATGTTATTTCCTGGTCCCAAAATTGCAGACTTAGTTATGAACCTCACCATTCAAAGTCTTAAATTGTGTGTGTGTGTGTGTGTGTGTGTCTGAAGAGTCAAAATATGCTGAAAAAGCCAGTTCCTGAAAGAGTTTCTCACACGTTTTCTTAGATACAAGTTTAGGGTACACAATCTGAAAAGAATATGTGAGTTGGTGAAAATACATTTTTATTTTATGTTAACATTCCCAAGTCATTGACATCTGTCTTTGTACTTTTATGATGTGTTTCCCTTTCTTTATACCTCTGTTAAAAGATAGGATATTTGAGAACAGGAATTTTGTCTGATTTGGTTCTGCATTCGTAGCACATAAACACTTAAGTACATATTGTGCTCAGTGACCACTGGAATATAACTGGTTACTTCAGTGTTTTGATGATGTAACCACATAAGTGTTGAATAATTTCACATTATGTATAAATTCTTTTGTAATAATTCTAGATTATTATCCCCATTTAGTACATGAGATGATAAAAGGCATGATAGACAAGAGGTGAAGGATCGTGGGACTTGAGAAGTTTGTTGTTGTTGTTGTTAAGTGCCGTCGAGTCGTTTCCGACTCATAGCGAC
>NW_006921896.1:4102476-4114047 GCF_000298275.1 Orycteropus afer afer
TTGAGATGTAATCCATACTGCAGACTGTATTCTTCAACCTTCATCAGTAGGTGCCTTAAGTCATCCTCACTTTCAGCAAGCAAAGTTGTATCAGTTAGCTAAAGTTAAATGAGATGGTTTCTCAAGCCTTTCCATATTCTGTATTAGTTTTTCTAATCTGGGCATCCTATCCAATTGCCATATGTTGCCACATTTTGTCAGTTAACCCAGGTTTTTCATTTATACCATGAACAACATTACCAACATTACACCTTTGTTTCGAAATAGTCCCATTTGGTCAGTAAACCAGAAGTAACAGTGTTTTATTTTATTTTCTTATCTTTTGATAAAAATTATTTCTAGACTACAAAGGCATTTCTTCCAGCAATGATGAGTAATAATCATGGTCATATTGTCACCGTGGCTTCAGCAGCTGGGCATACTGTGGTCCCATTTTTAATGGCTTACTGGTATGTGAACACGTTTCCTTCATTGGTTGCTATGCTTAATTTGTTTGTGATTTCTTACTCTGTCTAATGAGGACTGCTTTAATGGAAGTGGATTTGAAGTTGCTGAAATGCACAGAAAGAGTTGTACAAAATCTCTTGTACATAGATTTATGCTTAATTTCATTATCAACTGTTGATTGCCTTCTGGTTTTTAACTGGAGGGTCATTCTAGAGGTGGCTGCAGGGAAGTTATCCAGTTACAAAGCCAACTACTTAAAGCATTTCTCATTTCCTTTGAGCAGCAAGAAATTACAAAATAAGAACAGTATTTTCACCATGAATAAAACTTAATAGTAATAATTTTTAATAAAGTAATGGGTGAGGTATGGTGGAAACAAAAGAGAAAGAATGAAAAGAGAGACAGAATGAGTATTATCTCAGATTCTAAATGCTAAAAACATCCAAACAATGGAATTGAAGGTAAAAGAAATTAAGACATGCATTGTAATAACTGAAATTTCTGTTGTTTCAAGTAGGGCACGGTAATGATATGCTCTACTGGGCTATAAAAGATTGGTCAGTGAAGCCACTGTAGCCAAGCCCATGCATAGTGATTGTGCTTTTGCATGCTCTCAGTTTTTGGCTGTTTTTATATGGTAGCAAGTAATATCTTTTAAAATGTTGAATTAGAAGTGCGCAAATACATGTTCATATATATGTATTGGCCGACTTTGTTTTCTATCATTGTGGTCTTTTGGAATTAAGTATTTAAATTCTAGAAACATGTATATATGTTGTATGGTACATAGTTATATGTAGCTATAGATACATAGAAGTAGCTCTGGTGGCATAGTAGAGTAGGCATTTGGCTGCTAACCAGAAGGTCAGCGGTTCAAACCCACCAGCCACTCCATGGGAGAAAGATGAGGCAATCAGCTTCCCTAAAGATGTATAGCCTTAGGAACCTTTTTTTGGGGTGGGCAGTTCTATTCTGTCCTATAAGGTCGCTATGAGTTTGAATCAACTCAGTGGCAGTGGGTTTGCTTACTATTGTTGTTTATTCTTAGATTTTTGTTCATCTACAGGGTTTTGTTTTTTTTTTTTTTGAACATATATTTGTTTTCCAATGTAAAGTTTTAGAAGTCAATATAGAGTTGGGTTGACTTTTCAAAGAAAGAAGAAATAACTAACAAAGCAGTCACAGAACAGACAATGGTTCCAGATTGTATAATATCTCTTTAAATTGCCCAGTTTAAATTAGGAAACTAGCTAGCACTCAGCTGGGTAGGGCTAATTCAATTTGGCATTTTTTCCATTTCCTTGATAAAGGCAGTTGCAAGTACAGCTACTGGGCTACTAGAAGACTCTCCACTCCTTTATCTTATCTCTTATCACAACCAGGCATTGAGGTAAACAAAAAGGTTGGGGGGAAAAAAAATCCTACAGGCCTTTTACTACAGGAGCCCTGGTGGTACATTGAGTAAACACCTGGCTGCTATCTGAAAGGTGAGTTGTTCAAACCCACCAGCAGCTCCACAGGAGAAAGATGTGGCAGTCTGCTTCCGCAAAGGTTTGTTGTTGTTGCTGTTGTTATATGCTGTCAAGTCGGACCAATTCCTCCTTGGGTTTCTGAGGCAGTATCACTAGGGAAGTGGATTGGCCAAACTTCCTTTTGAGGAGTGGCTGGTGTGTTTGAACCGCCAGCCTCTGGTTAGCAGTGAAGTGCCTTAGGCACTACGCTACAAAGGTTTACAGCCTTGGAAACCCTATGGGACCAGCTCTGCTCTGTCCTGTAGGGTCTCTATGAGTCACAGTCGACTCGATGGCAATGGGTTTTGGTTTGCTACAGTAAATACAGTAGTAGCTCCTTCAGTTCTGATTTGATTGTATTCCATTGAGCTTAGCAGTAAAAACCAAGAAAGAATAAAGTGTCCTAATCTGCTTTGTGTGAGAAACAAATTTATTTTGGTGACTAGGAATGGTGCTTTCAGCAAAAGTAAAGGTTTTCATCATGTATTGTCAAAGTAGGAATGACACATACAGTTGTGCAGGTTGTACACTACACAATTCTAGAGTGCATTGTTTGCATGCAAGTTCTCTTAGGTTTGAATGATTTTTCCAGCAGATGGTAATAAAGTAGCTTAAGAAGTTGAGAAGCTTGGAGTTGATTCTGACTTATGGTGACCTCATGTGTATACACTGGACTCCATAGGGTTTTCAAGGCTGTTACCTTTCAGAAGTAGATTGCCAGGCCTTTCTTCTGAGGTGCCACTGGGTGTCCACTTAGAATATTATTGCATTCCTTTTTTTTTCCATATGAAGGAGCAGACAATAACAAATTGCCTTACGTTATGATTCATTCATTTAACAAATACTTACTGAGGTAAGCACCATGCTAAGCCTTGGGGGTTCATTAGTAACCAAGATATTTATATAACTTATGTTCTACAAACAGATGTTAAATTAAAAAAAAAAAAAAGGTCTAGTTACAAATCTGAGATATGCTGTAATGGAAAAGTAAAGATTGCTATGTAATTGGGAAAATAACTATGGCTTCTTAGAAGAAATATGTCTTTGAAGACATAGAGCTTATACTTAAAGGAAGAATAAGACTTACCCAGAATTTTCTGTGAACATTTTATAGTAAGTATTGAACAGCTTATATTGACATGAAATTTTATGGAAACAACAGGAAAAATCAAGAACATACCAATTTCCCTGACATTCAACATACTGAGCTCTTTGTAATAAATTATCTTGCAGTGCATTAGATGGTCTTTGTCAGTGCTTCTTACACTTTAATATGTCTGCAGATTTACCCAAAGATCTTGTGAAATGCACATTCTGATTCAGTGGGTTTGGGCTGAGGCCCAAGATTCAGGGGATGCCCATTCTGCTTAACAGGACCATACTTACTTAAGTAAAACAGGTTTCTCAGTTAAATATAAGCATTAGCATTCTGGAGTTACTTTGTGACCTCTCCTCTTTATTTTTAGTTCAAGTAAGTTTGCTGCTGTTGGATTTCATAGATCTCTGACTGAAGAACTGGCTGCCTTAAAAATAACTGGAGTCAAAACAACATGTCTCTGCCCCAATTTCATTAACACTGGCTTCATCAAAAATCCACATACCAGGTAAGTTGAGACAGAATTTGAGATAAAAGATTGGTGGTTGCTATGACTATGAGCCATTTTGTGTTTCTTTAAATATTTTAATCCCTAAAGTAACTGGTATTCAATGCCTCCAGCATGTCTCAGTTTCAGGTTTTATAGATTGTGGGATAATAAGTGGAGAGAGAGAAGGGGAAATATGAATGAATATGAATATAATAAATACAAATGATAGAGGTGAACATGCAAGCCTTCCTATTTTTTTTCCCCTAAGCAGTGGTTCTCAGACCAATGTATAACATACATTTCACCAAGAGTGCTTACAAACCATGTAGATTCCCACACTCTACCCCCAGATATCCCAACTAAGTAGATTTATTTGGGGTAGTGCAGTGGTGGGAAACAGGGTCTAGAATTCTGTATGTTTAACAAGCATCCTAGGTAATTCTGACCAAGGTAACCCAGGACTGTAATTTGAGAAACACTTCCCTTTGGTAATCTAGAGATTATCCTTCAAAACATGTACCAGGGTATATTCTTTCTTTGATTAAAAAGTAAAATTTTAAAAAAACAAAAATATAAAGTTTTAATGTCCTTTAAAACCAGACCAACCTTACAAGAGATGCTAAAGGGAGTTCTTTGAACAGATAACCAACAAGAGCAAGTTCAACAAGACAAAATAACAAATGCCAGTGAGGATGTGGAGAGATTGGAACTCTCATAACCTGCTGGTAGGACTGTCAAATGATACAAACGCTGTGCAAACAGTATGGTGATTCCTTAAAAAGTTGAAATTAGAAATACCATTTGACCTAGCAATCCCATTACTAGGTATATATCCTAAAGAAGTGAGAGCCAGGACAAGAACAGATATATGCATATCCATGTTCATCACAGCACTATTTACAATAGCCAAAAGATGCCCTAGGTGCCCATCAACAGAAGAATGGATAACCAAACTATGATACATACACACAATGGTATACTACGAACATTAAAGAATAACGTAGAATCTGCAAAACACTGCATAACATGGATAAATTTGGAGGACATTATGGCTGAGTGAAATAAATCAATCACAGAAGGACAAATATAGTATTAGTTCATTATTGTAAAAAGTCAAGGAAAGGTTCATGTATGGAAGGAAACTTTCTTTGTTGGTTACCAGGGGTGGGAGGAGAGGGGAGAGGAGGGAACACTGCAAAAGAGAAAAAAAAATGTACTGACCCATGTCACTTTAGTTTTCTGTATTTCACTGTACATAAATTATATTTCAATAAAATGTATTAAAAAGTTTTAATGTCTTTGGAAATATAATGCATACTTATTTTTTAAGAATAATTTTACAGAAAAATACAAATGAAAGGGTTTTTTTTAAATTTCCTAAAACCCTCTGTCCAAGGAAAAACATTTTGATAAATATAATTCTAGATATCTATGTCCAGATAAATGTCTAAATTTGACATAACTTGTGTATATTATACTTGAAGTTCTATAAGCAGTAAAATAAACTGCTTACTTTTCTCAACATTTTACCACAGATAACTTTTTATGTCAGTAAACATATAACTTTATCATAAATTATATTGATTACTTACTCTGAACGATAGTGTTTCCTAGGAATAACTTTAAGGTTATTTTTAATTTTTCTGGATTTGAAATGTAGCAAAGCTGTAATGAACTTTCCTGTGCACACAGATTTTCACATTTGGGTATTTAATCCCTCTCTTATGATCTACCTAGAAGAGGGATTACTGGGTCAAAGGGTATACAACTTTTAAACATTCATGCATGTTACCAAACTCTACTCCAGAAACCTTTCACCAGTCTATATTCCTACCCACAGTGCCTCATCTTCACCAGTCTGACCTCTGCTAATGTGTTTAATCACTTACCAATTCAGTAAATGAAGAACCATCTTTGTTTTTATTCTGATGACTAGCTAGATTAGTATTTACATATAGTTTTTGGTCATTTGATTTCTTTTGTGAATTGCCTGCTTCTTGCCTTTGCTCATTTTTTCTTTTGAACTGTAGAGTTTTAAAGTGATATGTAAGACCTCTTTGTACATTCAAGAAAACCCTTTATATGCTATATATGTTGCATGTTTATCCTTAGTTTGTTATTTGCCTTTAAGCTTTATTTTCATTTAGTTTTGATTTTAATTTTTTTTCCTTTGTGGCATTTGAGTTTTGTGAGAATTTTCCTCATCTCAAGCGGATGAGTGGATCAGTCAGACACACTGAGTCATCCCTGTACAGCAAAGACCTGGAAAACCAAGTGAAATGGACATAGTCGACAATCTTAGAACCCTGATCATCAAATTAAAGGTTCAAGAATTAGATAAAACACAACTGGAAGAAGAAACTGATCAAAAACCGTAAACAGGGAGAGATATAGAGTGGAGGCGCCCTTCCAGGCAGCTCAACACAGTGTGATCATCTTCACACAAAGCCAGCAGTGATATCAGATGAGGCGAATAGGAAGGCAACATAATGGAATCCCAATAGGAGACAGAGAAACTGTGTGGACATACTTGGAGTAAAGCAAGGTGAAAAGGACATTAACCAGATGCAAGAAGGAAAAGTACGGGAAGGAGGGCAACAGTTCTAGGGATCCCAGCATCCACGAACCAGGGAAGGAGCCAGGGGCCAGGGACAGGCCAACTCACCAGCAGTGATCCCTGACTACAGGGGTAATAGGCCCATAGAGTGTCAGCAGGAGCTACCCACGAACATGCCTGAGACCACTCTGACCCAACAGTGGGGGGGGAGAGTTCCCATGTTCCTGGCTGCCTGCCTGCCCTTGCCTGAGCCTATCCTGATCCCTAAGTGGTGGGAGAGTATTCCCACATTTCCAAGTTCCTGGCTGCCTGCCCAATCCCTAAAGTGATGAGGAAGCAATCTCATGTGCTTGGCCACCTACCTTTCCCCCGATCCTGCACCAACCCCTTGAGAAGTGGGGGGAGTGTTCTTGTGCATTCAAATGCATGCCTTGACCCCTCACCCTCCATTCAAATGGTGCGAGAGTGTTCCTGAATTCCAGGCCACCTGCCACACTCTCTGCCTGCCACTCTGCCCAGCCGCATACAGAGAATGCTCCCTTGCCACTGGACCAATGACAAGTGATTGCCAGTGCCTGTCCAGCTCTCCTCAGCTGTTTTGCACACCTAGAAAACAGCAACAAGAGCTCACTATGCCTGCCACTGCCCTGCCCACCCACAGACAGGAGGTAAGGGCTCCTGTGCTGATCCTCCTGCTCTAATATATCAAAAAACAAAACAACCGAAAATCAGGATGAAGCAAAAAAACATACAATCAATCAATAAATAACACATAAATGCCTTGGAGATGGCAGACAATAAATATTAAGTTATATAAAGGAACAGGACAAGATAGCTCAAGCAAGTAAAATAAAGAGGCAGAAAACCTCCCAGAAGAAGAAATGGTACTAGAACTACCTGATAAGAAATTTTAAAAATCTCTATATAGGATCTTCTAAGAGATCAAGGAGGGAGATCTGGTGGTGTAGTGCCTAAGGCATTTGATTGCTAACCAGAAGCCTGGTGGTTCAAACCCACCAGCCACTCCTCGGAAGGAAGGTTGAGCAATCTGCTTCTGTAGTGATACAGCCTCAGAAACCCAAGGAGGGGTCACGATGCGTCAGATCCAACCTGACAGCAGTGAATTTGGCTTTTAGTTTAAGAGATGAAGGAAAATGCAGACAAAAACAGGGAAAACACAGACAAAACTCTAGTAGAATTCAGGAAAACAATACAATAATAAAATACTTAGACAATTAGAAACTATACAGAAGCAACAAGTAAAAATCCAGAAATTTTAAAATAAAATATCAGAAATAGATAACTCAATGGAAGAACATAGATGTAGAATTGAATCGATGGAAGAAAGAATCAGCAAAGTAAAGGAAAAATCCTTTAATACTAACTTGTTTGAGGAACAGTTAGAAGAAAGAATGACTAAGAGTTATGTGAAACACTATCAAGAGGAGTACTTTACATGTAACAGGAATCTAGAAGAGGAGGGAAAAGAAAAGTGCGGAGAGATTAGCTGGAAATTGCTCAAATATCATGAAAGAAGAAAAGATTACCAAGCTCAACACACTACATACAGTATAGACCACCCCTCCTAAAAAAAACCCACCAATACATATCATAATTAATCTTTCCAAAGCCAGATGCAAAGAAAAAAATCTGAGAGAAGCGTGTGAAAAACAAAATATCATTTACAAGAAGTATCAAGAAGACAAAGTACTGATTTCTCCTCAGAAACCATCCAGGAAAGAAGGCATTGAGATGCCATATATAAAATCCTGAAGGAAACCAACCAAGACTCATATATTCAGCAAATTGTCTTTCAGAAATAACGGCAAAACTAAGATGTTGCCAGACAAGCAGAAGCTAAGGGAATTTGAAAAACCAGACCAGCCTTACAAGAAATATTAAAGTGAGTCCTTTGGATAGAGAACCAATGGCATCAGTCAACAACCTGAGATAAAAACACATGGCAACATCACCCACATACCAACCCAGTTCAAAACTTTGTAAAAGTAAAATAAAGCTAAAAAGTTAGCTATAGGGATCAAGAAGAATTAAGCTATAAATGATTACAATTTCAAAACAGAAAGAGGAAATAAGAAGATGTAGTTGTAGAACTTCTGTATGAAGAAGAAATCAAAGCTATTTCAAGACATAGCAGACCATTTTAATTTTATGAAGATTAATGTAATCTTTAGGATAACCACAAAGAAAAGTAGTAAGTCTACTCACCAATATAAAGAAGTAGAAAACCAGAAAGACTCAATAAACTCAAAAATGGCAATAATTGATAAGAAAAAGAAAACCATATACAAAAAGAACTCAGAAAATTAAGAGAAAGCATTAACACCAATAAATGAATAAATTAATAACAAAGTGACAGCAATGGATCCATATCAATTTATAATCACACTCAATGTAAATAGATTAAATGCACCAGCCACAAGACAGAGTGGCAGGATGGATTAAAAATCCATCAATATATTGCCTATGAAAGACACAAAGACATAAATAAATTAAAAATCAAGGATGGAAAAATAAATATATATCAAGCAGTATCCAAAAGAGAGCAGGAGTGGCAATATTAATTTCAGGTAAAATAGACTTTAAGTCAAAATGCATTATAAGAGACAAACCAAACTCCAAACTCACTGCCATCGAGTTGATTCTGACTCATAGCAACCCTCATTGGTTTTCCAAGGCTGTAAATCTTTATGGAAGCAGACTGCTTCATCTTTCTTCCATGGAGAAGCTGATGGTTCAGTATACTGACCTCTTTGGTTAGCAGCCAAATGCCTTAACCACCACACCACCAGAGATCCTTTATAAGAGATAAAGAAGGGCATTATATAATAATTAAAGAGTTAATCCACCAAGAAGACATAACAATAACAAATACCTATGCACTCACTGACAGAGCTCCAAATTACATAAAACAAACTAACAGAATTGAAAAAGAGAAATGGGCAGTTCTACAATAATAGTAGGAAATTATAATGTACTCCTTTCAGCAATGGACAGAACAACCGGAAAGAAACTCAGTAAAGAAACAGATCATCTAAATAGTACAATCAACCAACTTGACTTTATGGACATATACATAACACACACACAATACCAGTGTAGTACACATTCTTTTCCAGTGCACACAGATTATTCTTTAGAATAGACCATAATCTAGGCCACAAAACAAACCTCAATAAATACAAAAACACTGACATAATACAAAGCATCTTTTCTGGCTGTTACACCATAAAGCTAGAAATCAATAACAGAATGAGCAAGGGAAAAAAATTAAATACATGGAAACTGGATAACATCTTACTTAAAAACAACTGGGCCATAGAAGAAATTAAAAGGGAAATTGAAAAAATTCTTAGAAATAAATAAAAATGAAGACACAACATACCAAAACCTATAGGACACAGCAAAAGCAGTGCTCAGAGGAGAGTTTATAGCAATAATTGCACACGTCAAAAAGAAGGAAGACCAAAATCAGTATTTTAATCCTGCAACTAAACATTGGGAAAAGAAGCCACAGTCACCAGAAGAAAGGAAATAATAAAGATATGAGCTGAAGTAAATAAAACACAAAATAGAAAAACAGTAGTAAGAATCAACAAGTCTAGAAGTTTGTTCTTTGAAAGGTTCAGTAAGATCAACAAATCACTAGCCATACTGACAAAGGAAAAGAAAGAAGATTCCAGTAATCCAAATAAGAAATGAGACGAATGACATTATAACAGTATCAATGGAAATAAAAAGGTTCATAACATAATACTATGAAGAATTGTACTTCAACATATTTAAGAACCTAGAAGAAATGGACACATTTCTAGAAAGACAGTACCTACATAAACTAGCAGAAACAGAGGCAGAAAGTTTAAGCAGTCTCATAAGAAAAAAAAAGAAATTGAAGAAGTTATGAGTAAAACTCCCAACAACAACAGCAACAAAAGCCCTGGCCCAGACAACTTCACTGGAGAATTCTAGCAAACATTTAGAGAATACTTGATATCAATTCTAATGAAACTATTCCAGACAGACAAAAAGAGTGAATACTCCCAAATTCATTCTATGAAGCCAGCATAACTGTGATGCCAGAGAAAGATACCACTGAAAATGAAAATTTAGACTAATATCCCTCATAAATATAGATGCAAAATGTCTCAACAAAATTCTAGCCAAGAAAATTCAACACCACATCATAAATAAGTAAATAAATAAATACATCATGACTAAGCAGGACTATTACTAGGTTTGCAAGGATGATTCAACATTAGCCCAACATAATCCACCATATAAATAAAGGAAAAGAACCACATGATTATCTCAATCAATGCAGAAAAGGCATTTGATTAAACACAATACTCATTCCTGTTAAAAACTCTCAGCAAGAAGCTTCCTGTAAGATGGCAGACTAGGCAGACAAGCTACACAGGTCCTCTCAACAAAGAGAAGAGAAACCAATTGACACATACAGAAGAGAATTCTGGACCCTGGAACTTTGAAAGGAAGGGTACAGAAGTGGATTAAACACCAATTAGTAGAAAAGCCTGAAAGAAAACAGGGAATAAGTAGACAAACAGAGCTGCAGAGTGTCAGCTATCCAGACAGCACAGATAATTTTAATATTTCCAAGTGGTGTTAGGACCTGAGAATTACCCTAATATTGGCCCTGCTTGCCAAGGGCTGTATGGATGACTATATTGGTGGCTGATGACTAAAAAGGAAACAGCAAAGGAGGAGACAAACAGAGCTGTGGACTTTCAGCTGTCCGGAGAGTGCAGCCATTTTGAATGTTTGCCACTGATGGCTATTTTGGATATTTAAAGTGACAGCATTCTCGTTCAGATTCTAGGGACTTAAGAGTAGGCTCCATGTGCCAAGGACAGCATGGACATATGGGAGGCTGACGACTGGAAAGGAGACAGGTGGTGAATGCCTAAGTACTGCCAACTAGCAAATAGAAGAACATAGTACCCTGCTTACTCAGATACATAAAAAAAAAAAAAAAACAGAAAATGAAAATCTTGGGTGAATCACTCCAACATACAAACACCAGTTAAATATAAACACAAAAACGTCACAATGTCTTGGAGACAACAGATCATCACAGCATACACGAAGAACCAAGATAAAGTAGTCGAAACAAGGGACCAGGATACAGACCCAGAACACATCCCAGAAGAAGAAGCAGCATTGGAACTCCTTGATAAGAAATTCAAAAGAATTATATTTAGGTACCTTCAACAGATTGAGATCAAGGAAAACAGAGAAGACCCTAGAACAATTTTGGAAGACAATACAAGAACAAAATGACAAAATAAATGAAAAATTTGAAATGATACAAAATCTGCTGATGGAAATCCAGAAGATTAATACTAAATTTTCAGAAATAGATAACACATTGAATGGGCAAAAGAGTAGAACTGAAGCAATGGAAGACAGAATAAGTGAGGTTGAAGACAAATAT
>NW_006921896.1:4115582-4118198 GCF_000298275.1 Orycteropus afer afer
GCAGTCCACGGTACTTTCAGTATTCTTCACCAACACCACAACTTAAAAGCATCAACTATTCTTTGGTCTTCTTGTTCATCATCCAGCTCTCACATGCATATGAGGCTATTGAAAATACCATGGCTTGGGTTAGGTGCACCTTAGTTTTCAAAGAGACATCTTTGTTCTTCAGCACTTGAAGAAGGTCTTTTCCAGCAGACTTGCCTAGTGCTATGTGTCATCTGATGTCTTGTTGCTGCTTACATTGATGTTGATTGTGGAACTAAGAAATATGAAATCTTTGACAACTTCAATTTTTTCTCCATTTATCATGATGCTTCTTATTGGCTGAGTTGTGAAGATTTTTGTTTTCTTCATATTGAGATGTAATCCATACTGCAGACTGTTGTCTTCAGTCTTCATCAGTAAGTGCTTCAAGTCATCTTCACTTCCAGCAAGCAAAGTTGTGTCCTCTGCATATCGTAGGTTGTTAATGATTCTTCCTCCAATCTTGATGCCACGCTCTTCTTCATATATTCATATATTCATAATCCAGCTTCTCGGATTATTTGCTCAACATACAAATTGAATAAGTATGGTGAAAGGACACAACCCTAACACATTCCCTTGCTGATTTTAAACCATGCAATATCCCTTTGTTCTGATTGAATGACAGCCTCCTAGTCTGTGTACAGGTTCCTCATGAGCACAGTTAAATGTTCTGGAATTCCCAATTTTCTCAATGTTATCCACAATTTGCCATGATCCATACAATCAAATGTTTTTGCATAATCAAGAAAACACAGGTAAACATCTTTCTGGTATTCTTTGCTTTCAGCCAAGATCTATCTGACATCAACAGTGATATCCCTTGTTCCACGTCTCCTGAATTCCGCTTGAATTTCTGGATGTTCCCTGACAATACACTTCTGCAACTGTTTTTGAAGTATCTTCAGCAAAATTTTACTTATGTGTGATATTAATGATATTGTTTGATAATTTCCTCATTTTGTTGCATCACCTTTCTTTGGAATAGGCACAAATATGGATCTCTTCCAGTCAGTTGGCCAGGTAGCTATCTTCCAAATTTCTTGGCATAGACAAGTAAGTGCCTCCAGCACTACATCAAATTTTTGAAACATCTCAATGGGTATTCCATCAGTTCCTGGAGCCTTGTTGCTCATCAATTCCTTCAGTGCAGCTTGGATTTCTTCCTTCAATACCATTGGTTGTTGATAATATGCTACCTCCTGAAATGGTTGAACATTGACCAATTATTTTTGGTACAATGACTCTGTATTTCTTCCACATTCTTTTGATTCTTCTTAACAGTGTTCAATATTTTACCCATAGAATCCTTCAATATTGTAATTCAAGGCTGGAATTTTTTCTTTATATCTTTCAGCTTGAGAAATGCCATGCATGTTCTTCCCTTTTGGTTTTCTAATTCCATGTCATTGCACATTTCAATGTAATACTTTGTCCTCTTGAGCTACCTTTTGTAGTCTTCTGTTCAGCTCTTTTATTTCATAATTTCTTCCAGTTCCTTTAGCTATTGTTCACTCAAGAGCAAGTTTCAGAGTCTCTTCTGACGTCCATTTTGGTCTTTTTTTCCTTTCCTGTCTTTTTAATGACCTTTTTTTTTTTTTTTTTTCCATGTATGATGTTCTTGATGTCAAGGAACTCAGGTGGTATAGTGCCTAAGGCATTTGAATGCTAATCAGAACATTGGCATTTCAAACCCACCAGCCACTCTGTGGAAGGGAGACTGGGCAATCTACTTCTGTAAAGATTTACTGCCTCAGAATCCCAAAGGGGATTGCTGTGAATCAGAATCAACTCGATGGCAGTGAGTTTGGTTTTGGTTTTGGCTCTTGATGTCATTTCACAACTCATCTGGTCTTCGGTCAGTGGTGTTCAGTGCATCAAATATGTTCTTCATTGTTGTTGTTATGTGCTGTCAAATGAGACCCAACTCATAGCAACCCCTCCTTGGGTTTCTGAGGCGGTATCACTACGGAAGTAGATTGCCCAACCTTCCAGAGCTCCTATGTTCTTCATATGGCCTCTAAATTCAGGTAGGATATTCTCAATGTCACATTTTGGCTTTTGTGGGCTTGTTTTAATTTTCTTCAGCTTCAACTTTAACTTGCATATCAGCAATTTATGGTCTGTTCCAGAGTCAGCTCCTGGTCTTGTTTTGACGGGTGATATTGAGCTTTTCCATCACCTCTTTCCACCGATGTAGTCGATTTGATTCATGTATTCTATCTAATGAGGTCCACGTGTATAGTTATTGCTTATGTTGTTGCAAAAAAAAAGGTATTTGCAATGAATAAGTCATTGGTCTTACAAAATTCCATCATGCCATCTCAGATGTCATTTCTATCATGAAGGCCTTATTTTCCAACTACTGATGGTGCTTTTTTGTTTCCACCTGTCGTATTCCAATCACCAGTAATTATCAAAGCATCCTAGTTGCATATTTGGTCAATCTCCAACTGCAGAACTTAGTAAAAATCTTCCATTTCTTCTTCTTTGGCTTTAGTGATTGGTGCGTAAATTTGAATAATGGTAGTATTAACTGGTCTTCCTTATGTTGTTGTTGTTGTTGTTATGTGCCGTCGAGTCAGCCCC
>NW_006921896.1:4119068-4148830 GCF_000298275.1 Orycteropus afer afer
TCGCTATGAGTCGGGGCCGACTCGACGGCACATAACAACAACAACAACAACATTTTTAAATAACACCTTAATCACAGTCATCCCACAGGAGGCAGGAATAGAAAGCCAGTGTTAGGCATAAATTTGGTGGCTATCCAAAGGTCTCAAATCCCCAAAGATTATCAAATAGTGTTACAAAGTTTTTTTGTTTTTGTTTTTGACCATATTTTATTGGGCAAATGATATCTGAAGAAAATCAACAAACCATGTTTACAGAAATTATACATTTTAAATACGTGCTTGCTTTAGCTTACATGTATTTACTATAATTAATGATGATTAACTGAAAAAATTTTTAATATTTTGTTTTGGGTGAAAATATATATAACAAAATACACTCCCATTCAACAATTTCTGCATAGAATGTTCAGTGATATTGGTTACTAGAAGTCTATTTTTAAGATATTACTTTTTTAGAAAACAAGTGAGACTATTTAGAACAGTGTTTAAATTCATGTATATTAAACCTATTTATATATTATTTATATTGAATTCATTGGGAGCTCTGGTAGCGTAGTG
Source organism: Orycteropus afer afer (assembly GCF_000298275.1). Taxonomy (NCBI): domain Eukaryota; kingdom Metazoa; phylum Chordata; class Mammalia; order Tubulidentata; family Orycteropodidae; genus Orycteropus; species Orycteropus afer. The sequence continues at coordinate 4,119,627 of NW_006921896.1, forward strand.
CCTAAGGCACTTGACTGCTAACCAGAAGGCTGGCGGTTCAAACCCACCAGCCACTCCTCGGGAGGAAGTAAATGGCAATTTACTTCCGTAGTGATACTGCCTCGGAAACCCAAGGAGGGGTCGCTTTGAGTGGGGTCTGACTCCACGGCACATAACAACTGCCTCCGAAACACAAGGAGGGGTCACTATGAGTTGGATCTGACTTGATGGCAGTGAGTTTGGTTTTTGGTTTATTGAATTCATGTATATTGAATCTTTTAACTGGATTCTGAAGAGAGAGAATAAGGAATAAATAAGTTTGAGGTAGGTTTGGGAGCTCTTGTGGCGAAGTGCCTAAGGCATCTGACTGCTAACCAGAAGGCTGGTATTTCAAACCCACCAGTCACTCCTTGGAAGACTGAGCACTCTACTTCTGTAGAATTACCGCCTTGGAAACCCAAGGAGGGGTCACTATGAATCAAATTGATTCGAGGGCAGTGAATTTGGTTTTAAGTGGTTAGGTGAGTGATGCTTAAGAGGATGAGTTGAGAGTTCACTACAATTAAAAGGGAATGTCAGAGGGGAAGATGAGTAAGGATAACATTTCCCCTTTTCTTCCTTTATACATTTGCAGAGTTTAAATACTGTACTAACATATTTGAACCAAAATAGTGCCTTAAATTATCTTTTAATAATTAAGAAAAAATTAATTCACGCTCTTAAACTAACCTTTAATGTGGGCAACAGTGCCCTCTCATGGTGAAACCGAAAACAGAAACCAAACTCAATGCGGTGGAGTAGATTGCAACTCCACCCCTCCGAGGTGGTATCACTACGGAAGTAGATTGCCCCATCTTCCTTCCGAGGAGTGTGGCTGGTGGGTTTGAACCGCCAGCCTTCTGGTTAGCAGTCAAGTGCCTTAGGCACTAGGCTACCAGAGCTCCAAGAGCAGCACTAGGTAACCAAAATATTTTCAGTAAATTTTTTTTTTTTAAATTATTTCTTGAAATTAAAGCTTAACAAAACTAAGACTTAGTCATTAAGTTAATAAGAACACCCATTCATGCTTAATCCTAACACATTCAGATTCCAAACAAGCAAACTCACTGCCATAGAGTCAGTTCAGGCTCATAGCTACCCCTCCTTGGGTTTCTGAGGTGGTATCACTATGGAAGTAGATTGCCCAACCTTCCTTCTGAGGAGTGGCTGATGGTTTGAACCACCAGCCTTCTGGTTAGCAGTCAAATGCCTTAGGCACTACGCCATCAGAGCTCCCACATTCAGATTAAGCAGCATTATAAACTTTACATCAAGCCAGTTCCTTTAGAGTGAGTTAGATGTATAAATACAAAACCAATAAACTGTATCTAAGAAGTACTTTAAAAGAGAATTTAAGTCCCAACATGAAACCAACTATTTTGAATTCAGTCATTTAAAGGTTGTTTCAGATTTCTGCTTTCAGAAAGCCTGTCCTCTGCATAAAGGAAAAAAGGGTGGTCTGAATCTGTTCTGCTACAACCAAAGTGCTTTAGCTCCTTCAGTCTCAGATAACTCATATCTGCTAAAGAGGACTTATTGTATCGCCCTTAAAATACTGTCACCAGGTTTAAGAAAATGAGAGATTTTATTTAGTGTACTCACTATTTCTGTAGTGATACTGCCTGGGAAACCCAAGGAGGGGTCACTATGAGTCAGATCCGACTCAAGGGCAGTGGGTTGCATTGCGTTGTGTTAGTGCTGCTCTGGTGACATAGTGCCTAAGGCATTTGACTGCTAACCCGAAGGCTGGCAGTTCACACCTACCAGTCACTCCTTAAAAGGAAGATTGGGCAATCTACTTCCATAGAGATACTGCCCCGGAAATCCACGTAGGGGTCGCTATGAGTCAAATTGACTCGAAAGCAGTGAGTGAGTGAGTGTTCTTCTGACAGGAATATACCACAGATGGGATGGCTTTAGCAAACAGGAAATTATTCTCTTACAGTTTGGAGGCTTTAAGTCTGAGTTCAAAGTACCAGGCTCTAGGGGCTGAGTTAAAGCCCCTCAAACTTGGCCTTCAGCTCTGCCTCCTTTTTCTGGCCCACTGAAGCTGGAGGCTTTTCTTCACTCAGCTGGCTGCTGAAGCTGACAAACCCAAAGTCAACAAATACAAAGGTACAGTCCCAATGTTACCAAACAACATGGCAGGCCACTAATTGAAGTCCAGAAGTCCCAAGATCGGCAGGGCATGGCAGGCTACTAAACAACAACTTGGCTACCTGCAGGGTTCAAACGTGCTAAAAAGCTGGAGACCTTCAAATTTGCTTCTTATGTACTGGAAGCAGCCCGTAGCACTAAAGCAGCTGCTCAGCTGGAGTTAATTACCAATCTCACCATGGAGACTAACTACATCCGGCTGTCAGCCACTCAACCAGGCCCAGCCAAGTTGTCAACAACCTTAACTACCACAAAGATCTACTTAATACTGGGTACTCTACTAGGCGGTGGTGGTGGTGGTGGTGGTAGGTGCTGTCAAGTCTTCTCCAACTCATAGTGACCCCTATGCACAGCAGAACTAAACACTGCCCGGTCCCGTGCCAGATTCACAATCCCTGCTATACTCTACTAGATACTATGCATAAATTGCCTCTAATTCTTATCCCAGGCTTCAGCAAAGTTTACCTGTAAAGCACCAGATGGCAAATACTTTAGGCTTTGTAGGCCATATGGTTGTAACACCTCAACTCTGCCATTATAGCCTGAAAGTAGTCATAGACGACATGAATGAGTATGGCTGTATACTGATAAAATTTATTTACAAAAACAGGTAGTGGGCCACATTTCGCCCACAGGCCATAGTTTGCAGAACTTTCCTAATCTTTACAACTCTGTTAGATAAATTTTTTATCTCCATTTTGGAAAGTTAAGAAAATTGCCTGAAATCACACACCCACAAAGTTGCAGGACTGAATCCTTACCCAGGTCTGACTCAAAATGCCCTATTTTTTTTTTTTTAATATAAAACTTAATGGAATTTTTTCCCCTGGGAATGATTATCTTTTAAAATGCTTATTAACTCTATCATTGGAAATAATTTTCTTGCTCTTCTGATAATATATGATGATTTTTTAAAAATTTTAAATAATATAGAGAAAAGTTCCTTTGTAAATGCTTATTTTCTAGAGGATAGCCACTTAAAAGTTAGAGATTTCCAGGTATAAATTTCCAAAATTTAATGCATTTCTTTTTTCTATAGATGGAAACATACATACTATTCTTTAAGTTACCTTTTTCACTTAATATGCTGCTATCAGCTTTCTGTGTTAATACATGAATACCTACCTTATTCTGTGATCTCTTCTCCACTGATGGACATTTAGGTCTCTAGTCTTTCATTATTGGAGTCATTGCTTATGCTCGTGTATGTACGTGTGTGTATACATATACACATGTGTGTTTATACATGCATTTTTTTTATCTATATACATCTATAAAATCTTTACACTTTTCTAACCATTTCATTATGATTTTCTTTGAAAGGAAATTGCTGGATCAAAGGATAGGAACATGTTTACTTTTGAAAGAGGTATCAAATTGCCATCTGGAAGGATGGTCCCAGTTTATTCTCCCAACAACAGTACAAATAAAGTGCCCATTTCCCTAATCTTTGCAAGCTTTGAATATTAGCACATTTTTAATCTTTGCCACTATGATGGGGAAAAAATGCTATTTTTATATTATTTTATTTTTATTACTAGAAACTGAGTACCTCTTTATATTGAAATATTTATATATCTAAATGTATAACTATGTATTTAAATATATGATAAATATTTAAATATATTTAAATCCCACTAGTTCCACCACTTCACACTGCTTATACAAATCAGATTGCATAGCGTTTCTGAAAGTAAGTTTCAGGATGTTCCTGTCTACAATTACTATTTTCAGGTTAATGTATTTTTTTTTTCTATTTCCAAAGTGTGTTCATTCTTTTATTAATATATTTCAAAATCAATACAGAAGATCAGAAACAAAAAAGCATTTGCTTAGCAAGTTTTTTTCTAATATGATGAAAATTTGGGATGTAATGCCTGAAACATCATGTTCTCATATTCTTATTTCTGTGTATTTATGAAAAATTTTTAATTAAATGTTTTTCCTAATGTAAGTTAACCTTTTCCAGTTAACACTACCCAGTCCTATGTTTGAGGCCATCATTGCACCCGCTGTGTCAGTCCATCTCATTAACAGTCTTCCCCTTCTTTGCTGACCCTCTACTTTACCAAGTCTGGTATCCTTCTCCAGGGACTGATCCCTTCTGACAACCTAACCAAAGTAGATGAAACAAAATCAGGCCATTCTCACTTCCAAGGAGCATTCTGGCTCTACTCCAGAACAGATTTATTTGTTCTTTGGGCAGTCCATAGTGTTTTCAGTATTAGAATTCAAAGGCATCAACTCTTCTTCAGTCTTCTTTATTCATCGTCCAACTTCACATGCATATGAGGCGATTGAAAATACCATGGCTTGGGTCAGGCACACACGTTACTCTTCAAAGTGACATCTTTGCTTCTTAACACTTTCAAGAGTTCTTTTGCAGCAGGTTTGCCAAGTGTAATACATCGCCTGATTTCCTGACTGCTGCTTCCGTGGTATTGACTGTGGATCCAAGTAAAATGAAATCTCTGACAATTGCAGTGTTTTCTCCATTTATCATCATGTTGCTATTGGTCCAGTTGTGAAGATTTTTGTTTTATGTTGAGGTGTAATCCATACCATAGTCTTTAATCATCAGTAAGTCTTTTGATCATGAGCAAGTGCTTCTTCACTTATAGCAAGCAAGGTAGTATCATCTGCATATTACATGTTGTTAATGAGTCTTCCTCCAATCCTGATGCTGCGTTCTTCTTCACATAGTCCAATTTCTCAGATTATTTGCTCAGCAAAGAGATTGAATAAGTATGGTGAATGATACAACCCTGAAACACATTTTTCCTCATTTCAAACCATGTAGTATCCCCTTGTTCTGTTCAAACGACTGCCTCTTGGTCTATGTGTAGGTTCTTCATGAGCACAATGAAATGTTTTGGAATTCCTATTCTTCACAGTGTTATCCATAATATGTTATGATCCACACAATCGAATGCCTTCACAAAGTCAGTAAAACACAGGTAACATGTTCCTGGTATTCTTTGCTTTCAGCCAAGTTCCATCTGACATCAGCATTGATATCCCTTGTTCTACATTTTCTTCTGAATCTGGCTTGAATTTCTGGAAGTTCCCTTTCAATATACTTCTGCAACTGTTTTTGAATTATCTTCAGCAAAATTTTACTTGCATGAGTTGGGTCTAACTCAATGGCACATAACATCAATAACAACAACAACATTATATTAATGAACCAAAAGAAAAAAACCAAACTCACTGCTATCGGTCAGATCCGACTCATAGCAACCCCTCCTTGGGTTTCCAAGGCAGTATCACTATAGAAGTACATTGCCCAGCCTTCCTTCCAAGGAGTGGCTGGTGGGTTTGAACTGCCAGCCTTCTGATTAGCAGTCAAGTGCCTCAGGTACTGTTGTTGTGTGCCTTCAAGTTGGACCTGACTCATAGTGACCCCTCCTTGCGTTTTTGAGGCAGTATCACTACGGAAGGAGATTGCTCAACCTTCCTTCTGAGGAGTGGCTGGTGGGTTTGAACTGCCAGCCTTCTGGTTTGCAGTCAAGTGCCTTAGGCACTATGCTACCAGAGCTCCTGCCTTAAGTACTACTGTTTGATAATTTCCACATTCTATAGGCATATGGATATTATCCTATCACTGACAGCGTTGTACTTCAGGGTAGATTTTGAAACATCCTTTGTGATGATGAATGCCACTCCATTCCTCTTCGATTTGTCATTCCCAGCATAGTAAACCATATGATAGTCTGATTCAAAATGTCCAATACCAGTCCATTTCAGCTCACTAATGCCTAGGATATTGATCTTTCTGCATTCTGTTTCATTTTTGACAACTTACCATTTTCCTAGATTTGTAAACCGTATGTTCCATGTTCCGATTATTAATGAATATGTTCAACTGTTTTTTTTTTTTTCCCATTTTGACTTGGGCCCCACCAGCAAATGAAGGTTCCAAAAGCTTTACTCCATCCACATCATTAAGGTCAACTCTACTTTGAGGAGGTAGCTCTTCCCCAGTTCTGTTTCGAGTGCCTTCCAACTTGAAGGGTTCATCTTCCAGCATTGTATCAGACATTGTTTCACTGCTATTCATAAGGTTTTCATTGGCCAGTTTTTTCAAGTAGATGGCCCTGTCTTTCTCCCTAGTTTATCTGAGTCTGGAAGCTCCCCTAAAACCTGTCCCCATGGGTGACTCTACTAGTACTCAAAATATTGTTGGTATAGCTTCTAGCCTCACAGCAACACAGAGGCAACCACAGTACGACAAACTGACAGACTAGTGGTGATGTGGTATATAATAAGCACTAAATAAATGAGTCAGGGCCGACTCGATGGCACATAACAACAACAACAAATAAATGAGAATAATTATTATTTAAGAGTAAGCAGCTACCATTTATTGGGCACATATGATAGACTACATGCTATAGTTCTGTAATATATATTTAACATCAAACTAAGGATGAAGCCTCTGAAATGTTTCATTTCTGAAAACTGCCTCTGATTTCAGGTTGGGACCTACTCTAGAACCTGAGGAAGTGGTAAACAAGCTGATGAATGGTATCCTGACTGAGCAGAAAATAATTTATGTTCCACTCTCTATATGCTTTTTAGTAATAATGGAAAGGTAAGTAACAATAGTGAAAGTAAGTTAATATTAGAAAATTAAGAATTATCTAGAACATATTTTTATTCAGATTTAAAACATAGAATATAGTTGATAAAGTACTGTTGATTAAATGGAATTAACAAAGTAGTAGGCTTAAAGAATCCATACTTTTTTATACTACATATGCTAATTATTGCTGCAAGATTGGTATAGCTTTTAGGTTAAATTAATTGAATTATTTCCACAAGTTTTTTTTTTTAAAAAAGTATTATTATTATTTCATTGTGGTGAAATATATACACACCAGAACATTTGAAAACAGGACAAAGTCCACATTCACAATTCATTTCCACAAATTTAAATGTGTATTTTAAAAAGAAAGAAATTTGTGTATTTCTGGAAGTCTTTGGATCATAATGGATGAATATAAAGAATGATATTGTTAAGCATTTTTATATAATGGAATCACAGGACAGTGACCTTGGAAGGAACCACAGTTAAGTTTTCATTTAAATATACGACAGATAATCCCTGAACTTTTATTTTATGCAAAATCATGCTGAAGCATAGGAATTTCTGAATAACCTTTTATCCATTTAGTGATCTTTGAGCCTCGCTACTTAAAGTGCGATCCACAGACCAGCAGCATCAGTAGCACCTGGGACCTTATTTACAAATACAGAAGCGTGGGCCCCCTCCATATCTGCTAAACTACGATCTGCGTTTTCATAAAATCCCCAGATGATTTGTATGCATATTTAAAGTCTGAGAAACACTTTTTCAGAGCTACAGCTCTAAACTTTGGTGCATGTTAGGATTTACCTGAGAGATTTGAGATATGCTGATCCCTGAGACCTAGTCCCCAAGATTCTGATTTAATTGGGCTAGAGTGCAGCCTGGACGTTGTGAGATAAACATTTCTTCAGGTGATTCTAATGCACAGTCAAGATTGGAAACCACCAGTTTAAAGAGTAGCTTTTCATAGTCCAAGGAGCCCTGGCAGCATAGTGGTTAAACTGCTTGGCTGCTAAAGGAAAGGTCGAGATTTGAATCCACCCAGAGATACTTCAGAAGAGAGGGCTGGCAATCTATTTTAAAAAGGTCACAACCATTAAACCCAATGGTAGTTCTGCTCTGCAACACATGGATTCATCATAAGCTGGCAACTGTTTCATTATTGTGATTGCTACCATTATTATACAGCCTTGGAAACCCTATGGGGCAGTTCTACTCTGTCCTACAGGGTCACTGAGTCAGAATCAACTTGACGGCAGTGGGTTTAGGCAGTTTTCTTTATATAGTTACACTGACTTATGTCTCAGACTCATTGGACTGTAACAAGTTGGTAAATATTTTTAAGCATAAAGACAGGAGAGAAAAAGATTAAGACATCATGTTATGTATTAAAATGTGTCCCCCCCAAAATACGTGTTGAAATCCTAACCTCTATGCCTGTGGTTGTTATCCCATCTGGGAATGGGATGTCTTTGCAATGTGCCGTTTAAGGCATTTTATTTCTATTTATTTGAGGGATTTCGTCAAAGGTTAAATAAGTTGTCAGCATTATGTTCAAAACCAGATGTGAGTCTGCATTTTCATTGAGTAATTCTACCTCCTCTGTCTCTTTCAGGAACATGTTAATAATATTCTTGATTCCAAAAAAACCAAACCAAACCCAGTGATTGTTGTTGTTGTTGTTATGTGCCATTGAGTTGGACTCGACTCATAGCGACCCCTCCTTGGGTTTCTGAAGCAGTATCACTACAGAAGTAGATTGCCCCATTTTCCTTCTGAGGAGTGGCTGGTAGATTTGAACCACCAGCCTTCTGGTTAGCAGTCAAGTGCCTTAGGCACTATGCTACAAGAGCTCCCAACCCAGTGATTACTAAGTGTAAAATTAGCTCTTATTCTTACTTCATTTTCAAAGTCATGTTTTTTTAAAAAAAAAAAACCTTCAGCAAGTCCACTATTCATTTCTATATACTTTTTAGATCATTTAGAAATAAAGGAGTCTATTTACTTCTTCTTTTATTGTTCTAAGGAGTGTATTTATTTTAAAATTAAATATTTCGGGTCACTCCTACTCAAAAGAAGGGGTAACTCTTGCTTGTTAAAGGAAATAGAATTGATGGGAAAGAGGATTTTAGTGACTCAGAGTTAAAGTTCTTGAATTTGTTTAAGATGAACATGAACATGATACATGATAAATTAAGCATAAGTATTTCAAAAGAAAATATTTTACAAATCACTTACTATTGCTTTCCTATTTTCTCTCTTTTCTTTTTAGAATCTTTCCTGAGCGTTTCCTGAACATTTTAAGACGAAAGCTCGATATTAAGTTTGATGCAGTTATTGGATATAAAGTTAAAGGACAATAAGACCTGATTTTCTTGAAAACTGACTGGTAGCAGGTCTTTAAGTTCATTTCATCTAATGTTAATCAGAATCTTAATACGTATTTTGACTTTTGCTTTTCTTAACTATCCTTTTTTCTTCAGTGTCATCTCTTGAGGCTCTGGCAGTTGTCATTGACTCCTGCTTGATCTTTAGCTGAAAGTTGATTTCACGTGACCCAAGAGAGAAACACCTTAGGAGTTGACTTTGTGGAAAATGGAAAACACTTTTTTGGTTTTTTGCAATCATTCCCAAGATTTTGTGGCTTATCTGAAAGCTTTGCATAATTTGCACTATAATTGTATAAGATACATTTTACAGATCTAATTACACTTAAATGTACGTTTATGTGATCACATTTCCTTTTCCATTCTACATACATATTGTTTTTTCTGCAAATAACATACATACAATGGGCAGAAATGATGAAATCATGTTAAAAAATTATGGCATAGCACACCCATGTATACACCACACAGTCCTAGGACATTTCCAGAAGTGAATTTCAGCCTCATGTTACATTTAATCATATTTGTATGATAAAGACATAGCCATGGTCAAGAAGTCATGGATCGAGTTTAGTACAGTTGAAACTGTTCATTTGCTCTGGGGCAGTTTGCACCCAGGCCTGAGAGCTATGGAGTTCCTAATAGCTGATCTGTGCCCAGGAAGAGCATGCCAAAGAGGGGCTGGATGGTCAGGCAGAGTGCTGCATGTGGGGCAGGGCCATTTGTTCACAAGCACTCAGGTCCCTGTGCCATGTGAAGTCCGGCAGCAGGAGAGTACGGTGTGGGCTTGCACTGCCCTAGTAGCCAATTGGACTCATCTCATCCAAGCAAGGGATGCGTGACCCCTCTGCACCCATGGCTGTCATGCCTGCCCCACATCATCCACCAGAGCCAGAGATTTGAATGGCCTGAACACGACAGCTGGACAGTGGAGCTGAATGTGTGTGACTGGCATACCTGAGTGGCCTCTCCGGGCTAGGGTGTGCAGATTCCTGTACCTCCTGGACTGGGACTGGCCACCCTGGTGATGTTTGTTTCCAGGGCAGAAAAAGTGATACCAAACTGCCTTAGAGAAATAAGTTTGCAGAGGAGGAAAGGAATTGTGCTGGGAGAGGGGCTGCTTTTAGAACTCAAGGGTGGGATGGTGAGGATCTGCTGCTGGGAACCAAACTTCTGCATCAACAGGCAAGATGAAGACTTAACATTAAATCCATTGGACAGATTGAAATCGAAGTTATCAACATGTAAAAATGTTTGTATAGCATGCTTATGAAAATGAGCAGGGCATTGCCTGATATACGAAAATGTATAATGTGCTCGTTATTTGCATAAAAATACGGTAATTAGAAGTTTCAGCTCTTTAAACATAATGAAGGACTGTATCGAGACATTTCACAATGAATTTCACGTAATGTGAGAAAGAGCTCTTGAACATTTTAACTTACACATTACAACTCTGTTTCCTGAGAGATACCTCACATTTTAATACTAAGCATTTCAGCACAAGGAAATTAGAGATAAACACTAGAAACATCATTGGAATTTGAGGCAGAGAACCATGCAGATTTACAAATAAATGGTAACAATAATAAATGAATCAGACTTCAAACTTTTGGTTTTTATGCTAAACAATTTATTAACCTTATAATTAAAGGAAAATGGATGATGCAATCAATGGCCTTTTTAGTGTCTGGCAGTTTCTTCATTAAGGTAACTCAGACCTGAAATGTACTAATAACTTTCCCCTTTTCATAATGATCATATTATGACTCCTAACATGCTTGTCAAAAATTAACATTTGGATAAACTTTGACATTAACTGTTATGATAAATAAGCATTTTTGGATATTATGCTTACAGAATGGTGATTGGTTTCATTTTGTTAGCCATGTGCCAGGCACAATTTGCCATCTAATTCCTTAGTGATCCTGTGGGTAAAAATTGTCAGAAGGACTTTAAATAGCTGTGAATTTGGCAGTAGTAAGGAGCTCTGATGGTGTAGTGCTTAAGGCACTTGATTGCTAACCAGAAGGTTGGTGGTTCAAATCCACCAGCCAATCCACAGAACAAAGACTGGGCAATCGACTTCTGTAAGACTTATCACCTTGGAAACCCAAAAGGGGTCACTATGAGTTGGAATCAACTCAATGGCAGTGAGTTTGGTTTGGTTTTTGGTTAGCTGGAACCCAGAAAAAAAAGAACCTTAAAGTCTACAGTCCTACTGTGCTGGGAGGGTGAATGACTACGGTAGAGGATCTGAATTTTGTTCTTTGCATTTTTGAAAAACCTTGCTCAAATTCACCAACTTTAGGCAATTATTTTTTATTATAGTTGCTATGACTTCATGTCTGAAAACTTTTAAATGTTCTTTGAATAAAGTTTAATCCTAACTCTGAGTCCACTTAAGAACAGTTTATGGGAAAGTCAGTCTTGGCCATTTTGAGGGCTGCTTCTGAAGGTCAGACCATAATCAAAAGCAGCTTATGTTATCTTGGGGTATGTGGGAAAAGACTCTTAATTGCCAACTATCATTGTACTCCGTGGTCCTAAACTAGGGGATCCTTTGATGACATACAGCTCTTCTTGTGGGGTTCAGAAACCTTAACCACTGAAGGGAACTCAACCTTCCTGGACACACCACAAAGCCTTCCTCTGGAACACTGTCATCAAGCTGGGTCCCTGCCATAGTACTACTAGGCTGTACTGGCCTCTCCCCTATTTCCCTGAGAATCTCCCCATCTTGTCTTCAGAAACATTCTTTCCCAACTCTACCTCTTTGTGGCCATCCCCACTTGTGAGAAATCTATCCATTTTAATTGGAAATGAGGATTAGAAAGAATGAGGAAATCAGTTTAAGGAAACGGGTTAAAATTGACCCTCAGTATATCGCTAACACTGGGCTAACGAGTAATGTCTAAAAGGTAAAAAGGTCTTGACCAATGTCTAAAAGGAAAAGAGGAAAAATTATCACCCAGACTGAGTGATAGATTTACTCTGTTGGACAATTCTGTGTGGTAGACATAATTATCCCTGTTTTATAGCTGAGATAACTGCAGCTCAGAGAAGTTAAACAAAGTTACCCAAAATCACCCAGCTAAGACAATGTGGAGCTGAGGATTTGGATTCAGGTACATCTAACTTCACCATCATACAGGCTTAGTGGAATTCTCAGTTGAATCATTGCCCTAAGAACCCTCTACTTCCCCACACTTTCCATAATATTCAATCAATATTCCAAAACCCAATATTCTAAAATTCATCAGGAATTTTAATAGTAATTGAAGCTATTCAACCTATGGACTATTTTAAGGAATAAAATGCTACGATTAAAAAAAAAAAAAAAAAAAACACCTCACTGCCATTGAGTCGATTTCTACTTATAGCGACCCCTCCCTGGGTTTCCAAGGTGATTTATCTATGGAGTAGATTGCCCAATCTTCCTTCCGAGGAGTAGCTGTTGGGTTGCAGATGCCTAATTATTCCACATAGGAAAAGATTCAGTTTTGGCCTGACTTAACTATCATTAAAATCTTAAGTTTTCTAAAATTAATATGGTGAATCCTAAAAATGTAAGTCGACATTGGGATGGTCTTAATGCACACTGGACACCAAAACGGTCCCTGAAGTAAACAAAAACTCCCCTTTGATGGTAGAGACAATCTGCCCACTGCAAGTTTCCTTGTCTATCTACACTCAGAACAAAGGAGATGTGCCTTTTACTTACATTTTTGTTAACTGCTGTCAAGTTGGCTCTGAGTCATAGCAACCTTACATACAACAGAACAGAAAAACTGCCCAGTTGTGCACCATCTTCCCAATCCTTCCTTTGTTTGAACCCATCACTGTGGTCACTGTGTCAGTCGATTTTGTTGAGGGTCCAAGCATGATACCCTTCTCCAGGGACTGGTTTTTCTGACAACATGACCAAAGTAAGTGAGATGAAGTATGGCCATTCTCACTTCTAAACAGCATTCAGGTTGGACTTCTTCCAAGACAGATTTATTTGTTCATTCTTCTGGTCCATGGTATTTTCAGTATTTTTCACCAACACCACAATTCAAATGCATCAACTCTTCTGAGGTCTTCTTTATTCATTGTCCAGCTTTCACATGCATATAAGAGTATTAAAAATACTATGGCTTGGGTTAGTTGCACATTAGTCTTCAAAGAGACAACTTTACTCTCCAACATTTTAAAGAGGTCTTTTGCAGCAGATTTGCCCAGTGCAATACATCATCTGATTTCTTGACTGCTGCTTCCATGGGTGTTGATTGTGGATCCAAGTAAAATGAAATCTGTGACAATTTCAATCTTTTCTCCATTTGTTGTGATGCTACTCATTGGTCCAATTGTGAAGATTTTCGTATTCTTTATGTTGAGGTGTAATCCATACTGCAGACTTCATCAGTAAGCATACTTCATCAATAAGTGCTTCAAGTCATCTTCACTTAGCAAGCAAGGTTGTGCCATCTGCATATTGTGTGTTGTTAATGAGTCCTCCTCCAATCCTGATGCCATGTTCTTCATATGGTCCAGCTTCTTGGATTATTTGCTCACCATACAGATAGAATAAGTATAGTGAAAGGGGTGAAAAGATACAATTCTGACACACACCCTTCCTGATTTGAAACCATGCAGTGTACCCTTGTTCTGTCCGAATGACAGCCTCCTGATCTATGTACATGGTCCTTATGAGAACAATTAAGTGTTCTGGAATTCCCATTTTTCACAATGTTATGCATAATTTGTTATGATCCAACAGTCTAATACTTCTGCTTCATCAATAAAAAAAAAAAAAAAGATCTTTCTAGTATTCTTTGCTTTCAGCGATGATCCATTGATATCAGCAATGATATCCTTCACTCCACATCCTCTTCTGAATCTAGCTTGCATTTCTGGAATTTCCCTGTCAGTATACTGCCACAACTGTTTTTGAATTATCTTCAGCAAAATTTTATTTGCATGTGATACTAATGATATTTTTCAATAATTTCCACAGTCCATTTGATCACCTTTCTTTGGAATGGGTACAAATATGGATCTCTTCCAGTTAGTCAACCAGGTAGTTATCGTCCAAATTACTTGGCATAGATGGTAAGTGCCTCCAGTACTGCATCATTTGTTAAAACATCTCAATGAGTATTCCATCAATTCTTGGACTTTTGTTTTTTGCCAATTCCTTCAGTGCAACTTCAACTTCCTTTTTTGATACCATTGGTTCTTGCTCATATGCCTCCTCCTGAAATAGTCAGACATTGGCCAATTCATTTTTGTACAGTGACTTTGTGTGTTCCTTCCATCTTCTTTTGATAACTCCTGCATTATTCAAAAATTTCCCATAGAAGCATTCAATACTGCAACTTGAGGCTTGAATTTTTTCTTCAGTTCTTTCAACTTGAGAAGTGCTGAGCATGTTCTTCCCTTTTCGTTTTCAAACTCCAGGTCTTTGCATGTTTCATTTTAATACTTTGTCTCCTCAACCCATCCTTTGTAATCTTCTGTTCATCTTTTACTTCATCATTTCTAACATTTGCTTTAGCTACTCTCCATTCAAGAGCAAATTTGGGACTCTTCTGATAACCATTTTTGTCTTTTCTCCTTTTCCTGTCTTTTTAATGACTATTTCCTTATTCACGTATGATATTCTTGATGTCATCCCACAACTCATTTGGTCTTCAGTCACTGGTGTTCATTGTGTCAAATTTGTTCTTCAGATGGTCTCTAAATTCAGGTAGAGTATAATCAAGGTCATATTTTGGCTCTCATGGGCTTGTTTTAATTTTCTTCGGGTTCCACTTGAACTTGCATGCAAGCAATTGATGGTCTCTTCTACGGTCAATTCCTGGCCTTGTTTTGACTGAAGATACTGAGCTTCTCCATCATCTTTTTTCACAGATATAGTCAATCTGATTCCTGTGCATTCCATCTGGTGAGGTCCATCTGTATAGCTGCCATTTATGTTTTTGAAAAAAAGGTATTTTCAATGAATAAGTCATTGGTCTTGGAAAATTCTATCATGTGATCTCTGGTATCATTTCTATCACCAAGGACATATTTTCTAACTACAGATGATTCTTCTTTGTTTCCAACTTTTGCATTCCAATCACCAGTAATTATCAATACATCTTGATTGCAAGTTTGGTCAATATGAGACTGCAGAAGTTGGTAAAAATCTTCAATTTCTTCATCTTTGCCTTTAGTGGTTGGTGTGTAAATTTGAATAATAGTAGTATTAGCTGGTCTTCCTTGTCGCATATGGATATTATCCTATCACTGACAGTGTTGTACTTTAGGATCTTGAAACATTCTTTGTAATGATGTATGTAATGCTATTCCTCTTCAATTTGCCATTCCCAGCATAGTAGATTGTAGGATTGTCTGATTCAGAATGGCCATATGAGTCCATTCAGCTCACTAATGCCTAAGATATCAATCTTTAAGTTTTCCATTTCATTTTTTGAAAACTTGCAATTTTCCTGGATTCATACTTCATATATTCCATGTTCTGTTTATTAATGGATGTTTGCTGCTATTTCCTCCCATTTTGATGCTTCCCTATTTGTAATTACCAGTGTCCTAGTACTGCAGAAAAGGAGTCCCTGTGTATTGCAAACAGTTAACCTGCTAGGCTACTAACCAAAAGGTTGGAAGTTTGAGTCCACCTAGACACATCCCTGAAGACAGGCCTGATGATCTACTTCCAAAAAATCAACCATCGAAAACCCTACTCATCACAGTTCTGCACTGACACACATGAGGTCACCGTGAGTCAGAATCAGCTCATCAGCAAATGGTTTAGAGCGGGCACACTGGTAGTTTAGTGGTAGAATTCTCTCCTTCCTTATGGGACACCCAGTTTTCATTCCTGGCCAGTGTACCTTGTGCACAACCAACACCTGTGTGTCTGTGGTGATTTGCTTGTGCAATGATGCTAACCAGATTTCAATGGAGCTTCAAATTAAGAGAAGAATGACTTGGCAATCTACTTCCAAAAATTATTCATGAAAACCCTATGGATCACTATAGTCTGATCCACAACAGTCTGGCAAATGACCAGTCAGCATTTCATTCCACTGTACATGGAATTGCCATGAGTTGGAAGTGATTCAACAGCAGCTAACAACAGTAGCACTGCAGAAGGGGTTCTGAACAATTCAGTGCATTTTCACTGTTTTGAAGTCTCATTTTTCTCATCTACAAAAGGATTAAATTAGGCTACATAATTTTCTATGTAATATCCAGTTTCAGTTTAAGAATTGCCTTAAAATCAGCACATGCAAATCATATCTTCCGTATTCCATCTCTGTTCCTCAATAAAGAATGATACTTCTAACACGTGCCCAAGGCCAACACCTGGAGTCATATCTGCCTCCTTCCTTTCCCTCACCTTCATTCCCCACCTCATTAAAATCCTTAATCTTGACTACACACATTCAATATTAATCTCCATTCTCACATTTATATTTGCTGCCTTGTCTCTCCTTTAAACTCCAGACACATATACAAATACCTCTTGATAGCTCTATTTGTGTGATCAACCAGCATTTCAAGCTTAATATTGCCAATAGGAAAGACTTGCATGTGTTGGATAGCAAGAGAGAGAGATCCTGTGAGCAAGATGACATTAAAATTAATAGAAAAAGAGGAAATAATTAGGGGAACAAAGAAGGAAAGATTGAGAACCTGACTAGGGATAAAAACCCTTTCTTTGTCACTGCAGGAAAAGAAGTAGGACTAGTATGTAGAGTTGAAGCAAGAGAACCAAAATTATGCTGAGGCTTTCTATGAAATAGGACTTTGAGGTTTGTTTTTTTGGATAGGTACTAGCTTTTTGAAGCTTCAAGGAGGGGTTTGTATGTCCTTTAAAATATTATGCCACCTTAAAGGAGTGTCTAAACCCAAACTCACTTCCGTGGAGTAGTAGCTGACCCATAGCGACCCCTTCTTGGGTTTCCGAGGCAGTATCACTATGGAAGTAGATTGTCCAACCTTCCTTCCAAGGAGTGGCTGATGGGTTTGAACCGCTAGGCTTCTGGTTAGTAGTCAAATGTGTTAGGCACTATGGCACCAGAGCTCCCAAAGGAGTATCTAGTACTGCTTTATTAGTTTGGCAACACACGGAACCCTTGATAATGAACTAATGGACCCCTCCAGGAAGAAAAAGAAAAAAATAGCATTTATTTGGAGAAATTAACTTCCAAACCTTTAGTTAGCAGATTACTATAGTTGGCATAAACAAACAAAAACCAAACCCATTGCCATCAAGTCAATTCTGACTCAGCAATCCTACAAGACAAAGAAAAACTGCCCCATCTGGTTTCCAAGTCTGCCAATATTTATGGAAGCAAACTGCCTCATCTTTCTCCCATGGAGTAGCTCGTGGCTTCAAACTGCTGATCTTTTGGTTAGCAGCCAAATGCTTTAACCACTATGCCACCAGAGCTCCTAACTGCCTAAACAAACAGTAGATTAAAAAGGCACCTAGGAAGACAGACCTAGTGGAAATCTACTCTGAAAGATCACGACCTTGAAAACCCTATGGAGCAGTTCCACTCCGCACAAATAGGGTCACCATGAGTTGGAATAAACTTGATGACAGCTAGCAACAACACTAACCAAAACCAGCAGTCCACCCAGTGGCACTACAGAAGAATGGCCTGGCAATCTGTTTCCATAAAAATTACAGCCAAAAAACTATGAAGCAGTTCTACTCTGTAGCACATGGGGTCACCATGAGTTGGAACTGACTCTACGGCAACAGGTTTGATTTTGGTTTACCCATCATAAATTACAATTTAATGTCAAGTGACATGCAAAGGAATAGCTCTGCTCAGAGGATAAAATCTAAGTTAATGATAGCTCTGCTAAACTTCTGTCACACATTCTCTTTTCCTGCACTTGCTACACAAATCTGACCATTCATATTAATATCATCTATGCTACAAATTATGTCTGCTAGTTACCCTATTCCATTTTTCATCTTTCTGGTTTTTATTACCTGTGTAATAAATAATCACATCTCTATAACGTAGTTGTTGTTGTTGTTTTTGTTGTTAGGTGCCATCAAATTGTCTCCAACTCAGAGCAACCCTATGTACAACAGAACAAAACACTGCCTGGTCCCACACCAACCTCATTATCCTTGCTATACCTGAGCCCATTGTTGCAGCCACTGGGTCAGTCCATCTCATTGACGGCCTTCCCCTTTTTCACTGGCCCTCCACTTTACCAAGCATGATATCCTTCTCCAGGGAATGTCCTTCTAACAACATGACCAAAGTAGGTGAGATGAAGTCTGGCCTTTCTCATTTCCAAGGAGCATTCCAGCTGCACTTCTTCCAGGATAGATTTGTTAGTTCTTCTGGCAGTCCATGGCACTTTCAGTATTCTTCACCAACACTACAATTCAAAAGCATCCACTCATCTTTGGTCTTCCTTATTCATTGTCAAGCTTTCACATGCATATGAGGCGATTGAAAATACCATGCACACCTTAGTCTTCAAAGAGACATCTTTGCTCTCCACCACTTTAAAGAGGTCTTTTGCAGCAGATTCGCCCAGTGCAATATGTCATCTGATTTCTTGACTGCTGCTTCCATTGGTGTTGATTGTGCATCCAAGTAATATGAAATCTTTGACAAGTTCAATCTTTTCTCCATTTACCATAATGCTGCTTATTGGTCCAGTTGTGAGGATTTTTGTTTTCTTTATGTGGAGGTGTAATCAGACTGTAGTGTTTGATCTTCATCAGTAGTGCTTCAAGTTATCCTCACTTTCAGCAAGTAAGGTTGTATCATCTGTATATTACAGGTTGTTAATGAGTTTTCCTCCAATCCTGATGCCACATTCTTCTTCATACAACCAAGCATCTCAGATTATTTGCTCAGCATACAGATTGAATAAGTATGGTGAAATAATACAACCCTGACACACTCTCTTCCTGATTTTAAACCATGCAGTATCCCTTTGTTCTGTCTGAACAACAGCCTCCTGGTCTATGTATTGGTTCCTCGTGAGCACTATTAAGTGTTCAGGAATTCCTGTTCTTATCAATGTTATCTGTAATTTGTTATGATCCACACAGTCAAATGCTTTCGCATAGTCAATAAAACACAAGCAAACATATTTTTGATATTCTTTGCTTTCAGCCAAGGTACATCTGACATCAGCAATGACATCCCTCATTCCATGTCTGCTTCTGAATCCAGCTTGCATTTCTGGAAGTTCCCTGTCAACATGCTGCCACAACCATTTTTCCATTATCTTCAGCAAGATAATTACTTGCATGTGATATTAAAGATATTGTTTGATAATTTCCACACTCTGTTGGATCACTTTTCTTTTGAATGGGTACAAATATGGATCTCTTCCAGTCAGACAATTACATTTCTTACACTGTGAATCTGGGTATGGCTTCCAAGAGGGCATTTAATGAAATGGGAGAAGAAAAAAACAAAGTTCAGAAGGTATCGTAGTTTAATAAGAATCAACATGCTATGAATGGAGTTTGCTAAATTGAGAAATGTTTCCCAAAAGCAACTTATCCTAACATGTTATGTGAAGACAAACTCATGATAAACTCAAGGCACCTTCCTTCATATCAGGAGAAAGCACTTAAAATGTGATTAGAGTGAAATAAATGTTTTAACTTGTTGAAATGATGAAGCAAGTGATGTTACAAGGGCATATAAACAAAAAGTCCTTCCAAAACTTAATTAAAAAAAAAAAAAATCTAAATTCAGATTCTATGGTTCTAGGACTGTCAAGAAACCCAGTATTCAAATGTACACAAACTGTTGAATGTAAAACTAATTCTGCTCTGTAAATTTGCACCTGAAGTACAATTTTAAAAAAGAAGCAGAAGAAGAAAAAGCACTGATACTGCTCCTTCTTTGTTCTTCTCACACTGAAGAGAAGCTGCAGTAAGAAGCTGCTGGAAGAGACCAAAAAAATAATGAATATGAAGCTTACATGCTAAGCTACTAAATCAAATCCAACAGCTTTCTACTTTCAGAATTTTAATAACATAAGAAAAATAAGTCTTTACTTATACCAAAAAAAAAAAAAAAAGAAAGAAACATGCACATTTGTGCAAGAATTCATTAAAAAAAGAAAAGAAAAGAAAGCCGGTATCTAAAGAGAATGAAGATCTGGCCCCTGGAAAACAAAGCAGGTGGTGTACCAGGTCAAAGGACAGTGTGGGGCTGGCCTCTATCTCTAATTTCACCAAAGGGAGGAGGATAAAGATCAACAACCCAAGGCTGATTTCTATGAGGTGGAGGTCAGACATGCCTCTACCCTCCAACCTTTTTACCAATTCTGACAGGAACTGTCCTTCCCACAACACTCTCTACTTCTCTACTGTGTTCCATAAGTCATTGTAATGATCACACAGAACTTGCAGACAATACTTAGGATTGTGGAGTTTATTAAGGAGATATGATAAAGTTGTGTGTCAACTTGGCTGGACCAAGATTCTAAGTGGTTTAGCAGTTATGATGTAGTCATTCCCCATGATGAGGCTGGATATAATGTAATAACCTCCATGATGAGATGTGTTATGGGCAGCCAATTAATTGAAATGGAGTTTTCTCAGGGGTTTGGCCTGCTTCCAATATACACATGGACAGCCTGGGAAAATTCTTGGCTTTCTGCTGCATCTTGATTGTGCATTTAGTTCATCATCATCTCTGGATCCTGGACTTGAATGGGTAGACTGACATACTGCCTGCTAATCTTAGGATTGTTGCCCTTGCAGTCTGTGAGCCAACAATCTGCCATTTTACTTGCTGATCTTGTATTCATCAACCTCTGAAACCAGCAACCTGCTATACTGCCTGCTGTTCTTGGGTTCGTCAAACCTCTGCAGCTGTGTGAGACTCCAGCTTGACATTTGACCCATGGACTTGAGTGAGGCATTTCCTTGAGATAAATTTCTCTCTCTCTCTCTCTCTTTATACACACACACACACACACACACACATATAAGCTCTGGTGGCACAGTGCCTAAGGCTGCTAACCAGTCAGGAAGATGGGATAATCTACTTCTATAAAGATTTACCCCCTTGGATACCCAAAGAGGGTTGTTATGAGTCAGAATTGACTTGATGGCAGAGTTTGGTTTGATGTGCATATAAGCTTCACCGCTTTTGGTTCTCTAGAGAACTGATCCTAAGAC
Source organism: Orycteropus afer afer (assembly GCF_000298275.1). Classification (NCBI taxonomy): domain Eukaryota; kingdom Metazoa; phylum Chordata; class Mammalia; order Tubulidentata; family Orycteropodidae; genus Orycteropus; species Orycteropus afer. Next base: position 4,140,958 of record NW_006921896.1, read on the forward strand.
AGGAAGTAACAGGTTACAATTCAGGATCAGAAATGACTAAGGATACATTTCATCCATTAGGACAGCCTCCTCTCAATATTGCCTATTGACATGCCTCTCTCATGCCAATTGGCTTCTTGGTGCCATGGCCATTCTCAGGCCAGTGTTACAAAGCTCGTTTAGCTTGGCAAATATAAGTTCCCAGATGTCCCCTCTTTGTCAGCAAGGCTTCTGCCAGAAAGCACTCAGATTTCCCACTCCATGGGCTGGGAAGCCCACCACTCTGTCTCATGCTGGTTCTTTAGTTCTGCTGCCTGTCTTGCCACTATTTCTCTGCTTCTGCTTCTCGTCATCTCTTGCCATCTCTAGTTCACAGCTCTCTGTCTCCTGGATTGAGAAGATTCAGCACAGGGATCTTGAGTCCAAAGGACATGCTCCACTCCTGACTCTTCTTTATTGATAGTAGTGAGACCCTTTCCACCTCTGGGATGCCTCATTTTAAGACTAGACGGATGACAAAACTGATCAATCTCTATGTTAGGATTTCATACACCTGATTTGCATGGTCCCACATGCAAAAGGTATGTCATGCCCCTTATTTACATTATTAGCAAGTTATTCGATCCCCTTGGTGGGCCACAAGCACCTCACATTTGCATAGTCCTACTCAGTCATGATGGAAGAAATGATGAAATAAATGCTGAGCAGATTTCAAAGGGCAGCTCAAGAGGACAATATAAAGTATTATAATGAAATGTGCAAAGACCTGGAGATAGAAAACCAAAAGGGAAAAATATGCTCAGCATTTCTTAAGCTGAAAGAACTGAAAATAAAATAAGCCTCAAATTGCAATATTGAAAAATTCTATGGGCAAAATATTGAATGATGAAGGAAACATCAAAAGAAGATGGAAGGAATATACAGAGTCACTGTACTAAAGAGAATCAGTCAGTGTTCAGCCATTTCAGGAGGCAGCATATGATCAAGAACCAATGAGGCTGAAGGACGAAGTCCAAGCTGCACTGAAGGAATTGGCAAAAAAGACAAGGGTCCAGGAACTGATGGAGATGTTTCAACAAACTGATGCAGCACTGGAGGCACTCATTTATTTATGCTAAGAAATTTGGAAGACAGCTACCTGGCCAACTGACTGGAAGAGATCCATATTTGTACCCATTCCAAAGAAAGGTGATCCAGCAGAATGTGGAAATTGTCAAACAATGTCATTAATATCACATGCAAGTAACATTTTATTGAAGATAATTTAAAAATGGTTGCAGCAGGATATGAATAGGGAACTTCCACAAATTCAAGCCAGATTCAGAACTAGGTGTGGAATGAGGAATATCATTGCTGATGTCAGATGGATTTTGGCTGAAAGCAAAAAATTACAGAAAGATATTTACCTGTTGACTATGCAAAGGAATTCAACTGCGTTATCATAACAAATTATGGATAACATTATAAAAACAGAACTTCCAGAACACTTCATTGTGCTAATGAAGAACCTGTACATAGATCAGCAGGCAGTTGTTCAAACAGAACAAGGGGATACTGCATGTATTTAAATCAGGAAAGGTGTGCATCAGGGTTGTGTCCTTTCACCATACTTATTCAAACCCACCAGCCACTCCTCAGAAGGGAGGTTGGGCAATCTACTTCTGTAGTAATACCACCTCAGAAACCCAAGGAGGGGTCACTATGAGTCAGGTCTGACTCAATGGCACATAACAACAACATTCAATCTGTATGCTAAGCAAATAATCTGAGAAGCAGGACTATAAAAAGAACTCAGCATTAGGATTGAAGGAAGACTCATTAACAACCTGTAATATGCAGATAACATAACACAACATTCCTTGCTCAAAGTTAGGAGGACTTGAAGTATTTACTGAGGTAGATCAAAGACTACAGCCTTCAATATGGATTACACCTCAACATAAAGAAAAAAAAATCCTCACAACTGGACCAATAAGCAACATCACAATAAAGGGAGAAAAGATTGAAGCTGTCAGGGACTTCATTTTACTTGAATTCACAATCAACATCCACGGAAGCAGCAGTCAAAAAATCAGACGTCATAGTGCACTGGTCAAATCTGTTGCAAAAGACTTCTTTAAAGTATTAAGGAGCAAAGATACCACTTTGAAGACTAAGGTGCACCTGACCCAAGCCATGGTATTTTCAATTGCATTATAGGCAGGTGAAAGCTGTTGTTGTTGTTATGTGCCATCGAGTCGCACCTGACTCATAGCAACCCCTTCTTGGGTTTCTAAGGCAGTATCACTACAGAAGTAGCTTGCCCAACCTTCCTTCTGAGGAGTGGTTGTTGGGTTTGAACTGCCAGCCTTCTGGTTAGCATTCAAGTGCCTTAGGCACTATGCTATGAAAGCTAGAAAATAAATAAAGAAGACTGCAGAACTGACACATTTGAATTGTTGTATTGGTGAGGCATACTGAAAATACCATGCACTGCATGAACAAATCTGTCCTGGAAGAAGTTCAGCCTGAATGCTCTTTAGAAGTGAGAATGGCCAGACTTCATCTCACCTATGTTGGTCGTGTTGTCAGGAGAGCACAGACCCTGGAGAAGGATATCATGCTTGGTAAAGTAGATGATGAGCAAAAAAGAAGACCCTCAACAAGATGGACTGACACCGTAACTACAATGATGGGATCAAGCATAACAAGGATTGTAAGGGTGGTGCAGGACTGGGCAGTATTTTTTGTGTTGTACATAGGGTTGCTATGAGTTGAAGATGACTTAACAGCACCTAACAACAACTAACCAATCATTTGGTGGGAGTTCAAAAGACCATATAAAGTAACTGAGTGCCTCGAAGCAGGATATCTTATAGATAGAATAAAATTTCTATCTATTTTATTATAATGTTAACTAAGTAATGTTAACTAAGTGATTTTCACTTTGTTTATAAGGTTACTCATCTTTGGGATAGCTATTATTCCAGTAAGCAAAAGAATATAGCTCCCATTGTAAATTTAAAAACTGCCTTTTGGAAATAAAGCAATAGTGCATGAATTTGGATGTGTGATTCTTCTGGTCTGGCCCACTCTCAGCAAGCTGAATATTGGAGTTATAGGCATTCAAGATTAAAACAGGTTTCTGACATTGAAGCCCAGCATGAGATCTGATCTAAATCATATACATCAGTATCTAAACAGCTTTATATAAACATTACTGCAAACCTGCATGCAGAATGATACGATACTCTGTTTATAAATACACTCAGGATTCAAATTTCCAAACTTAAAAATTCAATTATACTATCTCAAAAGTAATATGGCAGAATCTGTCTTGGTCAGGGTTTCTCAACTTCAGCACTATTTATATTATTAGGATAATTCTTCCTTTCAATGCACAGGGTTGTCCTGTGCTTTATAAGATGTTTAGCAGTTTCCCTGGCATCTAACCACTACATGCCAGTAGTATGCCTTAGTGTGATAACCAAAAACCAAAAATGTCTCTAGATTTTGCTAAATGTTCTTTGTTAAGTGATTCCTCCAGAGGTGAAAATTCTGTGGGTAAATAAATCAAACTGGTAAACTTAGTTGCCCCATGCTTTATTTACGTTTCTTTAACAGACTCACTCTACTTTATTCTTTCCTTTTATTAGGGAAAAAAACAAACAAACAACCAAGCACAAACACACACCAAAAACACTTTACAGAACAATACCAAGAGAATATTAGCTGATACAATAGAACTTTTGGAATTATTTCTAGAGGTGAAACTTCATGGTGAAATATGGTGTAGAACTGCTCCTCAGATAAGCAGGTCAGAGAGCAAATTCTCTTGGATTCTCTGGCAAAACTTCAGAAACTCAAAGTGTATCTGACTCACTAGAACACGTGGACAAAGCCTGCTTCCAAATTTGGCTTACCTCTGCAAGTCGCACTAATACCTGGGGCACAGCACTTCACTGGAGGACTCTGTCTTGGGAGGACAGCAGGAGGACTGAGCCACAGGAGAACAGTAGAGAGCAGAAGCCATGCACATTGTCTTGTATTACCTCCAGGTTCTGGCCATCATCATCTACTCCTACTTGGAGTCATTGGTGAAGCTCTTCATTCCCCAGAAGAGAAAATCTGTGGCTGGGGAGATAGTTCTCATCACTGGAGCTGGACATGGGATAGGCAGGGCAACTGCCTATAAATTTGCAAAAGAGAAGAGTAAACTGGTGCTGTGGGACATTAATAAGGTAATGGATTCATCTGCCCATTTCTTTTAAAGTCACAGACTAAGACATATATTTAAAAGAAAAAAAAAACAAAACGATTACGTGCAGCATCTGTTCATCTTTGTATTATTTTTCAAACTCCCTAGAGCCTTATTCTACATGTGCACTGGGTGGATTAGATGCAGGGAACCCAAGTGAGATCTAAGCAGTGATTTTGATGCTATGGTATGCAGGTTAATAACAGTCTTAGGCAACAGGCTCCTTTCAAGATGTTTAAATTAGGCAAGTCACTTAATTTCTTTCTGCCTCAGTTTCCATATCTCTGGAATGGGTATAATACCTCACGAGATGGTCAGCAAACTATAGCCATGGGTCAAATCCAGCCTGTGGGCAGCCTGTTGCACTAAGAATGTTTCTTAACATTACTAAAGTGCTGTAAAAATTTTAAAAAAAGAAAGAAAGAAAAATATGTGCCATAGCCTTTTGTGCCTTCCCCCACATCCAATCCTAAAATATTTACTACCTGGTCCTTTATAGAAAGTTTGCCGATCGCTGGTCAAGAGAATTAAATGACTGAATTATTTTAAGTGCTTAGAACAGTGCCTGGCACTTGGTAAACAGGACGCACGTTAAATAAAATCTACATGTAGTGAGTCATGTTTTCTCTTAGGTATTCACATTTTGCTTGTGTTCTTATTTGTAAACATTTAATAAGTTACCCAACATAAAACTAAAGTGACTGAAATCTTGTATCATTTTCCCTAAACTTGTGAATTATAGTAAGGCCATGAAAATATATATAGAAAAGTGTTTACAAGATTTTAAGATTGGAAAAATTGTGGTTTTTTTTTGAGAATCAGATTTTCCACAAATCATAGAAGAATGTTAATTGCCATTATATTATCCTCTCATTTTCTTTGTCATCATATCTATTTGATGCCTATTTTCCTAGGACCTTCTAAAATGCCTTCTTATCTTAGAGAACTAATTCCTGTTTCTTTTGGGACAATGAAGAATATTGTACAAGAATAGGTTGATACACATTTATTTAACAGAAATGCATACTTATATGGTAGATGACCTGGTATATATGAAAATGATTTGGCATTGCTTTGCTCCTTGAAGAGAATCTAATGAACTTTCTAGAAGAAAAGAATACATAAATTAAGAAAATTGAAGTTTACTGTTTTCAGGCATTTTTCAACAAATATTAATAAGTTTTCATTGATGAAGAAGTATAATAGAAATAAGTATAAGTAAGTATACATCCATGAATCTAACCTTAGGATCTCTTTCCAGGTATATATTTTTGGGAAAATCACGGGTATTTATTACTTTTTTTTTTTCATTTTAAACTTTCCAGAAATAAAAGTAAAATTAGAAAGAAGTCATTAAAAATGATTTGAATAAGATTCTGCCTAAAGGATGAGTAATTTAATCTTGCAAGTTCTCTTTGGATTTTTTGGTTAGATATTTAAAATATTAAATGATTCACTCTAAGGTTATAAATGTAACTTTCATTACTTATAGTCCAGAAAGATGTCAACGGCCCTTATCTGTTGCAGCTGGCTCCTTTTTCTTTACAAGATGAGGGTCAGTTTAGCAATTTGGTCTTTATTCCATCTAAATTGCTGCTTCAGAAATACAGTGATAAGTGGAGTAAACAACGCACACTGGAGTTGAAGCTAAAGCAAGCATTTTACTTACAAAGAAAGCATCAGTGCTATCATTGAGTTATAAGACTGAAGAATTTTTATTTCTTCAATCAACATATCTGATGAAAGCTCTGGTTATTAATGTGCTCTACTGACCTTGAAATTAGAGAGAAAAGAGAGTAAGTACTGGTTCTTCTTACAATCTGGCAGTAATCAGCTACCAGCTGAAGCCTAACTCAGTAAAAGTCTCTCTTTTCCTTTTATTCCTCTTCAAACCCCGAAAAGGCTATGTGAGGAGACATTAACTCTGCAACTAAAAGCCTTAATTTCTGTTAGGATACACTCTGGGATTTCAGACATCTCCAGAGTTTTAGCCCATAGTAGTAAAATACACCAGCACTCATCTGTCAGTTTGTCGTGCTGTGGTAGCTTGTGCATTGTTGTGAGGCTGGGGGTTATGCCACTGGTATTTCAAATACCAGCAGGGTCACCAATGGTGGGGACAGATTTCAGCGGAGCTTCTAGATGAAGACAGGCTTGGAAGAAGAAAGGGACCATATGCTTCTCAAAGAACTGGCCAGTGAAAACCTTATGAGTAGCATTGAAACACTGTCTGATACATTACTGGAAAACTTGGTGAGTAGTCCTGAAACATTGTCCAATATAGTGCCAGAAGATGAGCCCCTCAGGTCAGAAGGCACTCAAAATATGAGCTGGGAAGAACTGCCTCCTCAGAGTACAGCCAACTTTAATGATATGGATGGAATATTTTTGGGACATCCATTTGCTGACGTGGCACTCAAAATGAGAAGAAACAGCTGGAAACATCCATTAATAATCAGGACATAGAATGAACAAAGTATAAATTTAAGAAAATTGGAAGTTGTCAAAAATGAAATGGAACACATGAACATCAATGTCCCAGGCATTAGTGAGCTGAAATGGACCAGTTTTGGCCATTTTGAATCAGACAACCATATGTTCTACTATGTCAAGAATGACAAATTGAAGAGGAATGGTGTGGCACTCAGGGTCACAAAGAATGTTTCAAGATCTATCCTGAAGTACAATGCTGTCCATGATATGATAATATCCATAGGCCTACAAGGAAGACCAGTTAATACTACTATTATTCAAATTTATGCACAAACCACTAAAACCAACGATGAGGACATTGAAGGTTTTTACCAACTTCTACAGTATGAAATTGACCAAACATGCAATCAAGATGTGTTGATCATCACTGGTGATTGGAATGTAAAAGCTGGAAACAAAGAAGAGTCATGAGTAGTTGGAAAATATGGCCTTGGTGATAGAAATAACACTGGAGATCACATGATACAATTTTGCAAGACCAATGACTTATTCATTGCAAATACCTCTTTTCAACAACACAAGTGATGGCTATACATGTGGACTTTGCCAGATGGAGTACATAGGAATCAGATTGACTACATATGTGGCAAGAGGTGATGGAGAGGCTCAATATCTTCATCTAAAACAAGGTCAGGAACTAACTGTGGAACAGACCATAAACTATTCATATGCAAGTTCAGGTTGAAGTTTAATACAATTAAAAGAAGTCGACGAGACCCAAAATATGACCTTGATTATATCCCTCCTGAATTTAGAGACCATCTAAAGAACAGATTTGATGCATTGAACACCAATGACCAAAAACTAGAGGAATTGTGGGATGACATCAAGAACATTATCCATGAAGAGAGTAAAAAGTCATTATAAAGACAGGAAAGGAAGAAAAGAGAAAAATGAATGTCAGAAAAGACTCTGAAACTTTTACTTAAATGGAGAGTCACTAAAGTAAATGGAAGAAATGACAAGATAAAAGGCTGAGCAGAAGATTTCAAAGAGCAGCTTGAGAAAGCAAAGCCAGTTACTATAATGAAATGTGCAACGACCTGGAGTTAGAAAAACAAAAGGGAAGAACACACTCAGCATTTCTCAAGCTGAAAGAACTGAAGAAAAAATTCAAGCCTTGAGTTGCAATGTTGAAAAATTCTATAGGCAAAATATTGAATG